>NC_074721.1:20896545-21216883 GCF_947242115.1 Biomphalaria glabrata
ATATTACATGCAGTTATTCTTGCACTCAGCAATGACCACACCTCGGCTGCCTGGTCTCTGGACTGTCGTTCGGTTGTCTCAATAGTTCCGGGTTCATACCCAGATCGCTGCTATTCCCCGTTGTCCTGCGGGAGTCTGGAATAGGAAATAAATTATCTTCAATTCTGAAGGAACATCCGAAACATGTTAAATATTTTACAAACATTTTACACCAACTGCCAAATTTTCGGAAAATCATTAGAGCCGTTTGCGAGATTCGTGTCCAGGTTCCACCAAGGTTTTGGCCATGAATTTTGCAAGCTGAAAACTGAAAAAAGGAATTGTAAAAAAAAAAATAAAAAATCTTAGCTCAAGTAGATCTAGAAATCTAGACTCTTGTGATAGGCCTACTGCATATCATTGGATCTAGATTCTTGTGATACTGCTTATCATTGGATCTAGACTCTTGTGATACTGCTTATCATTGGATCTAGACTCTTGTGATACTGCTTATCATTGGATGTAGACTCTTGTGATACTGCTTATCATTGGATCTAGGCTCTTGTGATAGGCCTACTGCATATCATTGGATCTAGACTCTTGTGATACTGCATATAATTAGATCTAGACTCTTGTGATACTGCTTATCATTGGATCTAGACTCTTGTGATACTGCTTATCATTGGATGTAGACTCTTGTGATACTGCTTATCATTGGATCTAGGCTCTTGTGATAGGCCTACTGCATATCATTGGATCTAGACTCTTGTGATACTGCTTATCATTGGATGTAGACTCTTGTGATACTGCTTATCATTGGATGTAGGCTCTTGTGATACTGCATATAATTAGATCTAGACTCTTGTGATACTGCGTATTATTGGATCTAGACTCTTGTGATACTGCATATCATTGAATCTAGACTCTTGTGATACTGCATATCATTGAATCTAGACTCTTGTGATACTGCATATCATTGGATGTAGACTCTTGTGATACTGCATATCATTGGATCTAGAATCTTGTGATACTGCATATCATTGGATGTAGACTCTTGTGATACTGCATATCATTGGATCTAGAATCTTGTGATACTGCATATCATTGGATGTAGACTCTTGTGATACTGCGTATCATTGGATGAATTCTATTGGAATATGAGGATCATTGTTTGCTTGCTTTATCTTCTGTCTAATTGTAAGGATGAAATTTAATATGAATTATGAGAGCGACTTTCTAAGGGAGGCATTAAAAAACTACTATAGTCTATACTACTATAGTATACCTATTGATTTACTTTCTCTGTTAAACGCACATAGACAAAACTATATTTTAGATAATATATTGATAATAATAGATCGTCATATTAGTAACTTTTATACACAAAAGTGTATGTTCTGTACTTAATTCTTAAGAAAATAGGCCTGTTAAAATATTATTTTGTTGAAGTCAACTTAATGGTAGGCTAATTACTAATGCCAATAGCCATGCCCATACAATAAGGCTATAGACTTATTGGTTGAGGACACCAAATTATACATTTAGTGTCTAGTAGTTGTATTTAACTCCCAGATAATTTTTTTATTTTCACGTGCTTGTGATAACGTGGAAGTCAGTTTGAGAGTCAAGATTTATGTTGTCAATATTTAGATAACGGGACACAACTAGTACATAAGACTCGTTTATGTTAAGGCTCCACCCTCTATGCCCTAATTTGGCACATTTTGTTTAGTTTTCCGTGGGATGTGACCAATACGTGTTTCCGTACACCTCGATCAGTCTATTCTTCTCGTAACTGACAGGTCTTGTGGTCCGGCCCACTAGGTAAAAGACAGGGGTGGCGTTGTTAGACTGTGCTTTTCTTTACTTCTATGGGCGCTCGTCAAAAAAGAAAAAAGAATTTTTTTTTAGTCCTCAATTAGTTAAAAGAGGCACGGGGAGATTAAAAAAAAGGGCGGGGGTAATTATTAGGAAGTGGTTTAAATGCTTTCAGGAAACTTGACAATAATAAAGTGGTCGGAACTGCTAGAGTTGCATTGTCAGGGGGAGCTACCGATGTGAATGTGTAAAATTTGTGGTGGTGTTCTTTTAATTTCAACTTCATTGACTGTATCTTTAGATCTGTTGATAGTCTAGTGAAGGATTATTGCCCTGACTAGTCTAGTGAAGGATTATTGCACTGACTAGTCTAGTGAAGGATTATTGCACTGACTAGTCTAGTGAAGGATTATTGCACTGACTAGTCTAGTGAAGGATTATTGCACTGACTAGTCTAGTGAAGGATTATTGCCCTGACTAGTCTAGTGAAGGATTATTGCACTGACTAGTCTAGTGAAGGATTATTGCACTGACTAGTCTAGTGAAGGATTATTGCACTGACTAGTCTAGTGAAGGATTATTGCACTAACTAGTCTAGTGAAGGATTATTGCACTGACTAGTCTAGTGAAGGATTATTGCACTGACTAGTCTAGTGAAGGATTATTGCACTGACTAGTCTAGTGAAGGATTATTGCACTGACTAGTCTAGTGAAGGATTATTGCACTGACTAGTCTAGTGAAGGATTATTGCACTGACTAGTCTAGTGAAGGATTATTGCACTGACTAGTCTAGTGAAGGATTATTGCACTGACTAGTCTAGTGAAGGATTATTGCACTGACTAGTCTAGTGAAGGATTATTGCACTGACTAGTCTAGTGAAGGATTATTGCACTGACTAGTCTAGTGAAGGATTATTGCACTGACTATTCTCTAACGTAGGCGAGTGCAACGCAACTAGGACTTGAGTCAAAAATACCAGAGTGAGTAGATTTCATTTTGTATTGAAGTGCCATAAAAGTAGCTCAATGTATAATGAGATGTAACCTAGGCCTACTTGTATGCTTATAGAGATCAAACAAAGGATTAAGCCATGATTTTTTGGATGTTAATTATGCTATTAATAGAGTTTGTGTCAATTAATTACTTATTGATTATTTATTGTAAGAACCTCTCACTCTCTCTCTCTCTCTCTCTCTCTCTCTCTCTCTCTCTCTCCAATCTTCCTCTCTCTGCTACTCCATATCCTCATATCATCCAAATCCAAATCAGTTTACAATAAAAACAGAGATCCTGTCAAGTAAAAAAGGAAAACATTGAAAACTGTTTTTAAAACAACATTGTATAGACCTAATAGATATCCTATATTTAGCCCAATACAAATGCCTAGCACGAAGTAGGACTAGACTATCAACATATAGGCCTTAATAATATCTAATTATTGTTATCCGATGAAATGTTCTTGCAGTCTAAGCTAAGACTTGCTAAACAACTTTTCATCTTATCTTAAACTCAAAGTAAAAACATCAGGACTTTTTAGAAATGCCCAAGCAACAGTTAGAGTCTAATACGTCCGACATTGATTCCTGCCGGAATCGAACCAAGAACCGGGTGGTTTAGAGGTTAGAGCCAATGATAAACGATCTGACGTCTTTGTTTCGAAATCTGTTGGCACTTCTATTCTAAAACTAGAGCGTTTGATTAAACTCCAAGACGGTCCGAGAATTCGGCTATAAAAGATCTAAATAGGGAAAGTAAAAATAGTTTGTGTTGGCCACATAACACCCTCTTATTTATTGTTTCAATAGTTTGTGTTGGCCACATAACACCCTCTTATTTATTGTTTCAATAGCTGCTGTCCTTCCTTGCAAAGCTTTAGTCACACATTTACTCACTGTCCTAAACAAATCCTCTCTTCAACTGAGCTGGCAACATTACATGGTTCCGTTAGTGTTTGGTACGTAGAAATTGTTAGGTCTGTACTTCTTATTTGAATTGTCATTTCCAAATGTTGCTAGGCCTCTGTGGGGTTTGCTTGTGGTGTTTCTACAGCGCCTCTATGATGGTAGCACGTAAAAGATCAGTCCGTGTAAATATAGCCTAGATACAAAGTGTAGCTTATTGTGTGAGAGATGGGGAGAGGCTGTGTACAGCTGTCTAGGTCCCCTTACACTTTGTTGTCTTCAGAAACACGCAGACCTAACACAAGTAGCAACTGTAGCAACTGTAGCAACTGTCAGTGTAACCTAGTTGTCAATATAATGAGAACTTATCTCAATATGAAACAGCTATGTCATTATATTAAAGACGTATCTCAATATGAAACAGCTACTTCATTATATTGAAGACGTATCTCAATATGAAACAGCTACTTCATTATATTGAAGACGTATCTCAATATGAAACAGCTACTTCATTATATTGAAGACGTATCTCAATATGAAACAGCTACTTCATTATATTGAAGACGTATCTCAATATGAAACAGCTAATTCGTTATATTGAAGACGTATCTCAATATGAAACAGCTAATTCATTATATTGAAGACGTATCTCAATATGAAACAGCTAATTCGTTATATTGAAGACGTATCTCAATATGAAACAGCTAATTCATTATATTGAAGACGTATCTCAATATGAAACAGCTACTTCATTATATTGAAGACGTATCTCAATATGAAACAGCTATGTCATTATATTGAAGACGTATCTCATTATGAAACAGCTATGTCATTATATTGAAGACGTATCTCAATATGAAACAGCTATGTCATTATATTGAAGACGTATCTCAATATGAAACAGCTATGTCATTATATTGAAGACGTATCTAATAACACGTAGTGGAAAATATGTTTTGCTAACACATGAACTATGAATACATCTGAAGAGATAATGCACCTGAACTTATAAAAAATCTGAACAATTATTTATCTGGTCCAATTATTCATTTGAACCAATCAAAAATCATACCTCTGAATCAATCATACACTTGAATAAACAATACTCTTCAGTCAGCCATACTTCTGAACCAATCATACACTTGAAACAGTAATTCATTTAATTAGATTCGATCCCTTCAATCAGATCACTTTTAAATCATTTACATTCAATAAATCAGCTTTAAACCTTCTCCCACATAGCGGGCTCGACCGAGTGATAGCGCCTACTGCCCCCCCCCCCCTTGTCCCGCCCTGCTTATAGTCAACACAATGCTCTCCTTTCAATTAGTTTCTTATGGTTCCCTTGTTTGAGCGTCCGTCTGTCTGTCTGTGTGTGTTGTGAGATAACAGAGACAGATAAAGTGTCATTACAGAAGTATAGTTACCAAACGTTTGTAAAGTTCAAAGAATTCCATTAAAAGGAGTCAAAGGTCGAACAACAAACTACTACTTTCTATTCAATCAACCACATTTATATTTAGGTACATCGAATCTGACCAAGTGAATTTATATAGGTCAGACCGATGAATGAAAACTACTATTTCCATAGTTCACTATTCTTCACTGGATGTGTAATAACAATATGGCCCTAGTACTTCACGATGTGTAGACTATAGACTTGTATAAGATTCAAAGTTTCTAAGAATGTATTGCTTTAGACATTTCGTTACGTTTTTTATCCACTAGCTGTTACGTTTTTTATCCACTAGCTGTTACGTTTTTTATCCACTGACTATTAGGCCTACGTTTTTTTATCCACTAGCTGTTAAATTTTGTATCTACTGGCTGCTACGCTTTTATCCACTGATTGTTACGTTTTTTTATTCACTGATCGCTACGTTTTGTATCCACTGGCTGCAATGCATTAGACTGGGCTGGTATTAGACACAATAGACTGGAAACGCTACATTTGAGTCACTTTTGTAACAGTGGATCTATAGATTAGGCTATAACCTGAAATTCATGACTAATTTATAAGCTCAGCATCTCGTAAAAGATTCACCCGAGTATGCTTAACCTTACAGCAACTTCCACAGGACTATAAAAATATAAACCTTATAATTTTTGTTAAAATCGCTTAGTCTATCTAGACTAGAGGATTGTAAATCATCAGTAGCATGGTATATGTTTATTGATCTAGATGATTTCATTATTAGGAGAGTATGAGTTTAGTATTACACAGTACAGTCTGTAAAGTTCGTTTATAAAAGGTTAAAGAATGTCAATCACATTTACGGTACTTATTGTCATTCAAAGTGGCCCATTCGGCGATCCTACCTGCCCATTTTGGGTACCGGCCCACCTGGCATTTGCCCATATAGCCAGTCCGCCCCTGCCCCTAGAATTTTAGTTTGCGTTTTTTGACAGTTGTTAGAAGGTCATCGTGGGGTCGAATGGCTGTATTAATCCTGTTTCTAATCTCTTTGCGATGATGTCTTGTTATGTGATACTTAGGACGTTTCTGTAGAGTCTAAATTCCATCGCTAGGATCCTCTGCAGTCAGCATATAATAATTTCGTAACCAGGGAGCGCATCTGTCTAATATTAGTGTCGAGGGCTATTCCTTTGTCTTTCCACATTGTTTTGAGGTTTGTAAATGCTGCTGTGGACTTTGTAACTCTGGCCAGTAGTTCAGCTTTGGTTTCTTCTTCTGAGACGATATAATCATCTATTGTTGTAAATAGTTTTTGAGACTGTGTTAGCCGATATTAATTTTGATATCTATATGATTGTAATGGTTTAAAAAGTTTAAATTGATTGTAGTAGGCCTAACAATTTTTACTGATGGTAATAGTCTATATTGATTGTGATCTATAATATGTACGCTAGGGCCCTGGCTGTTTCAACAATCACCTATTACTAATTCTCCCACTTGCAGTGGACCAAAACAAACACAGAAATGTGTCACCCTCTCAGCTAGTTACTTCCCTTGCTTCTAGAGCGATTACGTCATTTTCATGATGACTTACTTAGACATCCCTCCCCCACCCCGTTCGGCGCATTGGGCAGCAAGCTGTCTCCATAAGGATCTGTCGTTGGCAATGTCTGAAGCCTCCTCCCACCTGGTGTCCACTGTTCTGAGGTCCTCGATGAAGGTGTGGCGCCAAGTAATACGAGGACGTCCCTGTTTGCGCTTTCCTCGTATTGGCCTCCATGTCATCGCAACTCTTGGTATGCGTAGTTCATTTTGTCGGAGAACATGTCCCTCAAACCTCACGCGACGCTCTGTCACAGCCTCATTAAGTGTTCGACTCCCAGTTCGACAAAGCATTTCCTTGTTTGAGACCCGATCTCTGTAACTGACTCCCAAAATCGTATTGGTTAAATTTAACTAAAAAGATTTTTTTTTCCGCAATATCGACACAATATATTTTTTAAAGCCGCCATAATACAAAATGAGCATTTCCTTTTTTAAAAATAGCTAAACATTTCTACTTTATGCTTTTGTCCAATTTATCTTATCTTATATAATACAGACGTTACTTCAAATAAGAAGATGATTACGTCCTGAGCGTCATGCATTTAGTCATGCATATTAACCAATGACTTAAATTCTGCCAAGTCACTGGTTTTCCTGGCTAGCTCAGGCAACCCATTTCATGCTCTAATAGCACTAGGGAAGAAGGAGAAGTTGTACAAATTTGTCCTAGCATATGGTACGAGGAATGTACCTTTATCTTTGTGTCTTTCTGGGTATTTTATTAAATTTTGTTTTGGTATTTGAAGATTATGTTTCAGTGTTTTATGTATAATTGCTACTTAACGTTTGAGTCTTCTCTTCTGAAGGTTTTCTAAATTTAGTGATTTTCCTAAAGGTGTTACTCTAGTCAAATGTGAATAGACGTTTATAGAACTAAACCCATTACATTTACTCTTTTTTTCTTACCATGTAGATCTAGACAACAGATTTTCGACATAGCTGAATATCTGTATTCATAAATGTAAATTTCTATGATCTGTCTGGTGTTCTTTGCATCTGAAAACTGGACAATGTGCACTTCCGTTTTTTTTACGGAAGTCTCTATTGACTGTAAACACACAAAAATTGTATATTGTTAGTCTATTGTTTGTTTTTTCTTTACAGAATTCTTTCCAGGGCCTAGACATATCCTCTACGGCTGCTAACAAGTTGGTGTGTGTTGGTCAGTTATGCGGTACAGGCATTGTCTCCTGCTCTCGCTAGTGTACAGTGTAGTCCACTGGAGCCACATAGCTTTGTCCTGTGTCCTCCTGCTCCAAGGCTGGACACCGCTGTCTGTAAGGGAGAGGGCGGCGCGAGGAGAAATTGCCGCTTTGGGCACGGTACTGAGGACATTCAAGGACCAGCGGACAGAAGATGGCACCTATACGGCAGGTCAGTGCAGCGTAATCTCGAGCAATGGGATCTCCTGAAATTGTCAACTTCTGACTAGAAATAGGAAAATAGAAATAAATATTCATCTTCCAACAAATTAGATACAATACCACTTTTTAATGAGTAAACAAAATGTCTTAAGAAGCTGCAATGCATGACTTGAATAAACGGGATAGAGTTAATGACGAGAAAAAAAAATAAAGTTAAAACATCAAAATGTAAAATAAATAGTTCAGAAGGGAAATAAGTTACATGCTCAATTAGTTTAATACGTCAAAATGCTACATTAGTTAAATTGGTAAAAATGTTTTTAAAAAGTTAAATACGTCAAACTGTTCTAGTTAAATAGTGCTCAATAAGTTAAATAGGCCTACACCAAAATGTCAAATTAGATAAATAAATGAGAAAGTGAAATGCGTTCAGCCAAGTTAATCTGTTTCTTAACTGTTCCCTCCTACCAATAATTAGTTATTTGCTGTCAGGGTCTGCCAGACTGAGGCACCAAATTGTTTAACTGCGTGCCACAAGGGAGGTGCTATGTTTTGTGTCACCTCTCTGTTGTGTGCCCGGAACATCTAGTTAGTGGACCGCGACGTCACAATGACAATGATGAGCTAGAGGGTGAGGGTGTGGGAGGCCTATGTCACGTGTCTTACTGACATCTGAGTGTAAGATACAGTCACAGTGTAACACTGACTTTCATCTAAGTCAATAGTGGAATTGTTTCAAATCTCTCTGTGTGAGGAGACAGTCAGTGTCCTTAAAAAAAAAGGTCACTACAAATAATCTAAATAATCTATCTATATATAATTCTCTTCATGGCTCAAGAGTTTGGACACCAAGTAATGGAAAGATCACTCTTTTATTTCTGCAAGTTGGACGGACTAGAGTTACCCCACGTAATTTTAGAGGCGAAAAAAAAAGAGGGGGTGGGGACAAATAGTATTCACCCGTCACTAAATAGCAGGGCCGGGCTTAACCATTGTGACCAAGAAGTCATGGAAAGAGAACAAGTAATCTACTCTGTATTTACCCGTCACTAAATAGCAGGGCCGGACTTTAACCATTGTGACCAAGAAGTCATGGAAAGAGAACAAGTAATCTACTCTGTATTTACCCGTCACTAAATAGCAGGGCCGGACTTTAACCATTGTGGGCCCAATGCGAAACGGATTTCGCGAGCCCAGTTTGGGTAGGGATACAGATAATAAGTGAAAATTAAGAGTTTGTATTAGAAAATATATTCGTCTTTGCATTTTATTCATTCTTTACTACGCACAGAATTACTACACGAGCCTTGCGTGTAGAGAAGTCATACAGTATATCATAAAAATTCTGTTTCCTACATAGATCACGCTCAATAGCAAGAATTACCAAATGTTTCAATCTATCTACCAGAATAGTTGACTTCAAGAAATTCTTCATTACTTTGAGGCGCAAGAAGCTTCTTTCACCAGATTACACAATTACGGCTAATGCATAGGATTGGCGATTTCCATATTGAATGACACCCCAAAATGAGTTTAATAATTTCCGGATATTTTCAGGAGCTCCTGGTAAATCGACAGGAGGCCACGGGAAATCTGTTATAAGTTATAAAATTGTTTTCTTCTTCTTCTTCATCGTTCTCATTGTTATGTTGGAGTGTTCATATGACTAGACCAATACATGAGATGAACTGCGCAGTGGTTTCCAAATCAGGGAGCTCTCCATATAGTTTTCTTTCTATTGGGGTGATTTGGGGCCAATGTCTTATACGGGCCTCTTGGTAGAGAGAGCAGTTTTGGAGGACGTGGTCGGCATTTTCTGGTGATACTCCACATGGGCAGATTTCACTGGTTCCAATTTTGAGCTTCCGGAACATGTGTTGTCGCATTCTGTTGTGTCCGGTCCTGAGTCGAAAGATTAGACGTTGGTCTTGTCGGGATAGCTTATAGTAAGCATCATCTTTCTTGTGATTTGGATGGGAGCTCGTCCATTTCTCATTTATTTTATCTACAATTAATTTCTTCATTTCTTCTGGATAGAGAGCAGAGTTTACTTGTGAGTTTGTTCTCCCACTCTTGGCGAGTGTGTCAGCCTTCTCATTTCCTGCTAGTTGTATGTGAGCTGGTATCCATTGAATGACAGTTTTTTTGCTGTTGTGGTTGAGCTTTGTGAGTGCTGTTCTGAGGTTTTTAATATAAGGGGAATCAGAGTTTTGCAGGCTTTGGAGGGTTGTTTTTGCGTCTGTTAGAAAGACAATCTGACTGTGAGGGGAACTTGGATGATTTGCTAGCATGGTAGCAGCTAGTGCTAGTGCTTCCCTTTCTGCTCTGTGACTGTCAGAGAGCTCTCCAGTTGCAAAGGATTTTTCTAGTTTTCCTCCATCTGGCCATTCGATAAGTATTCCAGCTCCTCCATTTGTGGTGGCTTTATGGGATGAGCCATCCGTGTAAACTCTGATCCACTGATTGCTAGGGTAATTGGTATGTAGAAAACAGTTCACTATTTCCTTGAGCTCTGTTGGTCTGTAATCAGATTTTCTTTTTATGTTTTCAATATGGTCCCTTATAGTAGGAAGAGGGCTTTCGTCCCAGGGTGGAGATTCATTATAGTGTATCGAGGATTCCAGAGTAATTTTTTCAAGTTGGTGTTTCTTTTTTAGGTTTAGAGATTCCTGTATGAAATTGGTCCTTTTGAGACGGTTTTTTGTGCCAGTTTTGTGGATTTTTTGTTCTGAGTGGGTGCCTCTCCAAGGTTTCCAATTTTGTGAATTGGGAAAGGATTTTTATTTCTCTTCTTTCATCCAGAGAGATCAGGGCAGCGGTTTCCTCCATAGCTCTTATGGGTGTTGTTTTGATTGCTCCTGTCATTATCCTTAGACCAATATTTTGAACCTTGTCTATTTTTCTAAGGTTGGTATGGGCTGCTGAGCCCCATGCTGTGGCACCATATTCTAGTACAGGTCTTACATAACTGGTATAGGTCTTTTTCAGGATGTTGTGATTTGCTCCCCAATCTGTGCCAGCTAATTTTTTCAAGAGGGATAGTCTCTGGATGCCTTTACTCTGTGTTTTATCTATTTGGTTTTTCCAGGCTAGTCTCGGGTCATAGGTGACTCCAAGATAAGTAGGGCTGTCATTTTTTTCTAAAGCTTCCTTATCTAATGTTAATTTTATTGTTTGTTGTTTTGTTGACAGTGAGAATATGGTATATGTTGTCTTTTTTGTGTTAATGGACATGCCCCAGTCTTTGGACCAATTATTGAGTTTATCAAGAGCATCTTGTAATCGAAATTTCGATGTTCCTACATATTCTTCTGTGCTAATTAAGGCAAGGTCATCTGCATACATGCTGCTCTTAACTTTTTTGGGTAGGTTTTGATTTAGATCGTTTATGAATATTAGGAAAAGTGTTGGGGATAGGACTCCTCCTTGGGGGACACCATTTTTTATACCCACTGTGTGGCTTCTTTGTCCTTGCATGCAAACTAAGGCTTTTCTATTATTTAGGTATTCCTTTATCCAGTTGTACATTCTGTGGGATATGTGATGCTGGATTAGCTTGAGCAAGAGACCTTGTTCCCAGACTTTGTCAAATGCTTTTTCTAAGTCAACCCACACAATTGTTGTTGGTTTCTTTTCTTGAAAGCCGTCTTCTATTTCTTGTGTGATGAAGGCAATTTGATCTTCTGTTGATCTGCCTTTTCTAAAGCCAGCCTGGGCTTCAGTGAGTAGGTTATTTGACTCAAGGATCCATGTCAGCCTTCTATTTATCACTCTTTCCATCAGTTTGCAGGTACAGCTAGTGAGGCTGATGGGACGGTAGCTATCCAGTTTATTTCTTGGCTTGCCGTGCTTTAGTATAGGGATCATAATGGCTTTTTTCCAGATGTTTGGAATTCTGCCAGATTTCCAGCTAGCATTGAATAATTGTAGCAGTTTTCTTTTGGCTTGAGGACCCAAGTGAAGAAGCATGTCATTTGATATTTTGTCTGGGCCCGGGGCTTGTTTTGGTTTGAGGGCTTTTAGGGATTCATCTAGTTCCTTCATTTTAAGATTAGTGGTCATTCCCAAGGAGTAAGCTGGATTGTTTTCTTTAAATTTATCTTGGATTTCTGAGTTTACATCTTTATTTCTACTTTCATTAATTTGTATTTGTCCTACGCTTTGGAAAAACTTAATGAATTCATTTGCTGCTTCTTGGCCTTTCAGGGGTTTGTTGTCCTTTTCTATTACTATAGGAGTTGTTCTGTTTTCTTCCTGGTTGAGACATTTGGCTATACGCCAGAGTTTGTGGCCATCTCTATCTACGTTTAGTTGTTCTGTTTTTTCATGCCAACTTTTCCTCATGGCGGAAAGGTAATTTTTCCTGAAAACTGCGTTAGCTGCTTTTAGATTTATGTTATTTTCTATACAAGGGTTATTTTCTACTGTGTTTCTGGCTTCAATAGTGGCATTGTGGAGTTGTTGAAGGTGATTAGACCAGTTGGGGATATAATCTTTTCTTGCTCCTCTAGGAATTGATTCCTTAGCTGCTAGGAGTATTGCTTTGGAGAAAGCTGAGAATGACTTATTAACCTGATTTGATTTGCAGTTTATTGAAGTTGTATATAGGTCTGTGAGCTTTGAGAATAGGTGCCAGTTGGCTTTTTTGTAGTTCCATCTGGGGATGGTGGAGTTTTCTGATATTTTGAAGGAGGTATCGATACTGATCAATATGGGTCTCTGGTCGCTGGTGGCTAGCTGGTCTGCAACTTCTCTAGTGCACTTTTTGGATAAGTTGTCTGTTGCAAAGGCTAGATCTGGAGTGGTTGATGTTAGCCAGGCTCTTGAAAAAAAGGTTGGTTTGTCCTCAGGTTTATTTAGCAAGATAAGTCTGTTCTCTGCTTGCCATTCTTCAATTTCTTCTCCCCTGGCATTTAGGTCTGGGTATCCCCAGCTCTGAGAGTGACTATTCATATCTCCTAAGATTAGACAGTCTTCTTGGTCAGGTATTTGAATGTGGTCAATCTCTATTTCCTTGTCTGGTGGGAAGTAGCAGTTAAATAGATTAATATTTCCATCTGGGAGAATTAGCTTAGTTCCCATTATTTCTGATTCTGAGGAGTTGGGCATAGTTATGTCTGTGGTAGGGATATCATTTTTAATGAGGGTGAGGATTCCTCCTTTAGGTCTGATTTCTCTATCTTGTCTGATGCAGGTGTAGCCTCTAATGGAGAAACGAAGATTACTGTTCAAATGAGTTTCTTGGATGCAAGCTACATCAATTTCTTTCTCATGCAGAAATATTTTTGGAGCTTCTTTTTTTCTTTTGGATGCCCTCTGCGTTCCATTGTAAGATTTTTAGACTTTTGGTCTTGGAGTGTTGGCCAGTAGTATTTACTTTCTTGTCCCTGCTCCTGGCTCCACAGGCAGAGATAGAAGAACCACCAGCTCGCTTGTGTGGGCTCCTTCGAGGCGGAGAGCCCGGCCCCCTACCTGCGCGGCGGGATTCCACAGGCAGGACGCCACATCTATTAGAATCGTTACTGAACTCCAACATAGATGAGGTTGCGTGTCAATGTGTTATGCGCCAGGAGGCCCATTGACTCCGACTTCAGCCTGCTTTTCTTTCTGGGTGTGCTCCCATAGCCTTTGATCATCCAAGATCATCTGCAAGGCAGCAGGTGTTTATTTTCGGAGTTTTCTCTCCTAAATGAACTGCTATCCCTAGCTAACGGGTTTCATCTACCCGGGTTTAGAGTTAGAGCGCCCTATACTCGCTTTTTGCAATCATTTCCCTGGATTTCTGAGATGTTTTTAGTAAATATTCTAACCACTGGAATACTTCACCTCATCCTCCATGACTGCAAACCAGTTGGTCCGCGGCTGTTTATTTGCTATTCACAGCTAACCCTTATATCTAAGGGTCTTTCCCCTATCCGCCACCTGGGGACGCGCTTGGTAGAAGGTGGTAGCTCCCCCAAGATAAAATTGTTTAATTTAATAATTTATACACCTAGAATTAGCGCGGGTCCTATGAGAGTGCGGGTCCTATGAAAGTGCGGTGCCCACTGCGGTCGCATAGGTTGCAGTGGCCTAAGGCTGGCCCTGAAAAAATAGCGGCATATGCTACGCCGCCGGTCAACTAATACAAATATAATCCACTACATTTGAACTACTAGCTACTCCCCACTACGCTATGAATTCTGGTCCTTTTGAAGATATTCGTGATAAAGTAAACAGTTTGTCCACTAAATCAAACCGAATGGAGCTGTCCTATTAACCCTATCTCAATGCCTGGCAGTTGATCTTCCATCAAATCTCATTTTATTACGTTAGTTAATTGCACGCAAGCTTTTTAAAATGAGTTCTACGTCATAGGGTGAAAGTCTAACGCTTCCTGCATATGAAATGAAGAGAGCTTGGAAGATTTGATTTCACAGAGCTTTAAAGTGCACACAAATGTCCATACACCTTATAAAATAAAATACACACAGCCCATCAACACTTCTTGTAGTTTGTCCACTGAATACATCCAAATATTATCTAGTGAAGAGTTTCCGCTCTATGAAACTCTCCGATATATCGTTATTAATTTTGTTGTTTATTTGTTTGTTTCCGGTTCACAAAACAAAATTTTAAAACATTAATTGTGGTAATAGAAATAGTTATAATGTTTTTTTCATAATATTATTGCTTTTAAAAGTTCATCTTATTTGGTCATTTGGTCATCAGTGGCCAACTCTGAATTAGATGTTATGTTTCTTGAAATTAAAAATGTAATTTTTGATTTGTTATTGACCTATATCATACTGGATTCAAATTTATAGAAGATGTTATCAAATATATTTACAAATATAACAAAGTGAAATATAAAACTACTTTAAAAAGGGGAAGAACTTCACGTTTACATCTATCTCTCTTCAAGTTGAATTTACTTCTCTTGTTCGATATCAAGCGAAATGATTAATTACCAATAATTAATCGCCTTCAGTTTATCTTTTTAATTAATTCATATTTTGTTGGGTACAATAAATAATTGTGCAAAAATTCCACTTGATCCGAGACTGATTGTAGGAGAAATAAAGTGTTCAAACTTAATACCAGACAGACCCCACCGGTGATTTGATATAAGCTTTGTAATAGTGATCATTATACCGTACTGGGCAACTTTTGATATGCATTTTTGTTAAAGCATTTTTAACAGAACACATTTATTTTAGTTATTAAAGGTTACTACCAAGTAGATTACAAGAAGATTAGGTGAAGATAATCCTGTTGTCATATGAATACTTGCATTCTCCGATGATTTTGGTAGTTTGGTATATAGCTTATTACTCTATATATACTAAATGTATTTATCTCATTTCAACTTCTGACTGTGTGCATAAATCTACTCATCCATGGTTCACTAATGTAAATGTAAGCATATAAGCAAGTAGTTCATGAGTTTTTTTTTTTTTTGTTTTTTTTTAATAGAACCGCTCTTGCAATGTCTGTTATTGATTTTAGAATTGTTTTAGTTAGTTTTGAGAAAAATGTGGAACTTTTTTTCTATATTTATAAATCAATAAACTTATCCAGTTACTTGCCCAATTCTCCACCCCAATTTTTTTGTTAAATAAAACTATCTATCCATCTTTTGTAGTTGACTTATGAGGACACTACTTTTTCTAGTAGGAGTTAACATGTACCAGTTTCTAATTGTAATGAACTATTTGTTTAAACATATGTCCGACATACGAATGCATAGAGCTTAGTATCTTTTAACAATTGTAAGCCACTGTTTTATGTATACATGTACATATTTATGGAGCATATATGTTTGACGTGTTCTTACAGAGTTCAGATTAGATACAGTGTATAAAGGTCACGACCTCCTGTCTAAAGTAACACGGTCGGTTGCCCCTGGCAACGTCTACAACATCAGTAACTTTGGCAACAAGACTCAGTGTTTCGCTGACGTGGAGGCAGGAGGGCGATACATCCTGTTCTTGACCGTCTACTCTGGTCAGTTGAGTGCCCAGTATGAAGACTTGTTTGGGGCCGCCTCTGACTTTGATGAGTCAGACGAGGAAGAGGTGATAAATTATCTAGGTAAGTCATCCTTTCTAGTGAGCGCTCTTCAGTGAGCATTCTTCGGTTCTAGACTAAAATAACTTTGTGCACACACACACACACACAATCCAATCCACAGAGTCAACAAATCTAGCCCTACACCGGATATGTGAAATGTATATTGGCTGCAACATCCAGATAGATCTCTCTCTATATATTATATTCCATCTCATCTTATCTAGACTGGAAACAAGAGCCAAACTTTGTATCAGATCGTTATGTAACTCTTTTTCTACCTGTTAGAAAATTCGTCTTACGAATCTTGGAAATCGCTCTTCTGTCTCAGATATGTAATGATCTTTAGTTTTCAAAGTTTAGAAATATCCTACAATCCAATGTAGCGGATTTTAAATTGACTATTAATTGACTAAATGGACCTCATTCACCAATCGTAAACAAACAATATTTAGCCACGTGATTCTCTATCTCTTCTATACAAATTACATAATACACAATGGCTATCACGTGACAGTTTTTTTCTCATATTTTTATCAATATTATCACTTGGCTAAATGTTGTTTGTTTACGATTGGTGAATGAGGTCCATTAACTATTATCCAAATCAATGATATAAAGCTTATTTCCTTTTAGTTTCCTCGGAGATGACAAAATATGTCGCATTTCCACAATCTTATATCTAGATCTAAATATTTTAAGACCTGTTGATTTTATGATTTTAGATCTAGATCTATATCTGGATTCTGTTTTAACAAATTGAACGGTATTTTAGTTTAAAAAACTTAGATCTATATCATGTATATGTGTAATAACGGTTAGGTTTGAAACTAAAACCCAGTTTCAGGGCATTATTGTGTAAGTGTCAAGAAATCGCGCGTAGGTCTGTGGGTAGCAATCTTACTTTCAATATGGCAGATTTCTTATTTAAAACCTACTGTAAAATTACAATCCCAGGGTTAGGGGTTAGAATATGCACTTTTTAAAAATAGTTTTAAATACCGGAAGTAATGCTTGCTGGACCCCACTGAGGAGCTCACAGCGCTCCCCCCAGATCCCCTTGCTGCCAAGGGCGGGGTGTCTAATGTCTTTTCAGTAACTCCAGGAAGAACCTATTCTAGAATCAGAATGTAATGAAGATTAATTGCGTGTACATCCATACATACACACATACATACACACATACATACATACATACATACATACATACATACATACATACATACACACATACATACATACATACATACATACATACATACATACATACATACATACACACATAGGCTACATACATATATTGGGCTTGTTGTTTATCTTTCTGATGTATAACTGATATATTTGATTATAGTTCATCTATTGTAAAGTGTATCGATTGACTATTGGAATTATTTACTAAATCATGGCTTGATAAATGAGGAGTGGTTTTGGCTTGTTAGAAAAAAAAAAGATATAATGAATGGATGGTGTTTTGACAGTTAAACAGCTGTCTGTAAAAACTTTGAAGACAGATTCTTCTGACATTAATTCTTGAAGGAGTTTCACACGGTCTTAGATTTTTCGAATGTATTGTGTGTGTGTGTGTCTGTGCTCGTGTAAGTGTGTGTATATTTGTGTATGTATTGTGTGTGCTCTCGTGTACGTGTGTATATATTTGTATATGTATTGTGTGTCTGTGAGTGTGCTGTCGTGTAAGTGTGTACAGGCTTTTGTTTTTTGCTGGCAAAATTTCTTCCACAATTGAAAAAAAAAAGACATCCAGATTATTGAACTTGAAGCTCGTTCAACATTTGATTTCATCTCAGTTAAAGGTTCACATTGTAATAGAAATTATATAATACTACTACTAGGTTTTATAATAAATCTAATTAATGTTTATTACTGAACATGTATTTGTTAAACGTATCAGGATAAAAATACTGACTGAACAATTTTCAACGGCCGCCAAAATGCGGCTGTTGATTTTAGTGTAGTCTGTTTGTCTGTCACGCTAAGATTTTACATCTAAGAATGCCTTTAAAATCCAATACATGTAGTTCGTCAATGTCTTAGTTTTGTTTTTCTTTAAATGAACCTTTTCCTTTTTGGTCTTAAAGCAAATGTACCAACCATTTTTTTTTGTTACAAACAAGCCATTTTTACTACTAGTTGTACTAGTCTTGTAGACCCATATGGTATCTAGTAGATGTTATGTAAGCACACGCATTGAGACGATGTAGGTTGCTCTAGTGAATAACTCAAAGGTTTGAGTTTGATGAGTTTGAAGAGGGGCGTCTGGGAAAATTGTGGCGGCGAGAGGGGCGTCAATGTAGTTTGAACAGAGGGGTGTCACTGTAGTTTGAACAGAGGGGCGTCACTGTAGTTTGAGCAGAGGGGCGTCACTGTAGTTTGAGCAGAGGGGTGTCACTAGTTTGAACAGAGGGTTGTCACTGTAGTTTGTTCAGAGGGGTGTCACTGTAGTTTGAGCAGAGATGTGTCACTGTAGTTTAACCGGGGGGGGGGGCGTTTTGGGGAAAGTTGTCTTATTTTCTTAAAAGGCTCCTCAAAAAAAAAAAAAAGAAGATAATTACGTCATACTCGTATCCATTTGTTAATCAAGTCGTCAACTCAAAATATCTGGTTTGCCTGACTACAACAAGTTACACGCTCTATAGTCAGCAGGGAAGAAAGAGCACTTGGGGGACTTTGTCCTAGCATATGGAACAAGAAATGTGACTTTATATCTTTGTGTCGGAGTATTCTATTAAACCCCTAGAGTTGAACATTATGATTCAGTGTTGATTGTATAACTGCTACTTTACTTTTAGTCTTCTTGCCTGAAGTGTCTTTAGCTTTAAGTTACAAAATGATACTAATGACATCAAGTTGTTCATTATTATCTAATTCCCTTACAAAAAAAAAATAATCAAGAAACTAATATTTTCTAGAGCCGTGTTGGTATGGAGTTAGGACATTTAGCTTATATCTGTGGTATAGGACATTTAGCTTATTTCTGTGGTATAGGACATTTAGCTTATTTCTGTGGTATAAGACATTTAGCTTATTTCTGTGGTATAAGACATTTAGCTTATTTCTGTGGTATAGGACATTTAGCTTATTTCTGTGGTATTGGACATTTAGCTTATTTCTGTGATATAGGACATTTAGCTTATTTCTGTGATATAGGACATTTAGCTTATTTCTGTGGTATAGGACATTTAGCTTATTTCTGTGGTATAGGACATTTAGCTTATTTCTGTGGTATAGGACATTTAGCTTATTTCTGTGGTATAGGACATTTAGCTTATTTCTGTGGTATAGGACATTTAGCTTATTTCTGTGGTATAGGACATTTAGCTTATTTCTGTGGTATAGGACATTTAGCTTATTTATGTGGTATAGGACATTTAGCTTATTTCTGTGATATAGGACATTTAGCTTATTTCTGTGGTATAGGACATTTAGCTTATTTCTGTGGTATATGACATTTAGCTTATTTCTGTGGTATAGGACATTTAGCTTATTTATGTGGTATAGGACATTTAGCTTATTTCTGTGGTATAGGACATTTAGCTTATTTATGTGGTCTACATTATTGTTCCTACTCTGTGTTCTAGTAGTTGACATGGGGTGCTGGTTACAGGGCGCCCCGAAAGTTTGGACATCTTACAATGTTAAGAAGTCGCGATCAAAGTTTCGCGTTCGAATCCATAAGGCCAAAGCTAAATTATATTCTTAGCAATAACGCTAAGAAAAACAAACCCAGTATACATGTATGTGGCTCATCGAGTACAAAACAGAACAAGTTCTTACAGGATGAAATACTACAAGTAGAAACTTAATTAGCTAGATTTGTTGTTTCAAGACTTGTATCATAGTTTTGTTTAACTCTCTGCACTTTAAGATCTAGTCCACTTTACTATATGCGCTAATTTTTGTTTACCGTAACTAATGTAGCGTATATCTAAAGAGTTAACACAAATTTTCACTACAGTGTCAATTTTTTTTTTCAAAAACCTCGCACTGTATCATTAAAAAAAAATCCCCAGTGGCGCCCCATCGTCTGCTTTTTTTTCTTTCTTTCTTTTTTTTTTTTTTCATAAAAACTGAGAAGAACAAGTTTTTTTTTTTTGGTCTTGCTTTGGTTTAAATTTCGTGCAGCGAGGAAGTTGTGAAGAGAAATTCGTTGACGCTGTAGGAACATGTGTGTGGGGAGGGACATTGTGGGTGTGTGTGGGTGTGTGTGGGTGTGTGGGGAGGGACATTGTGTGTGGGTGTGTGTGGGTGTGGGGGAGGGACATTGTGTGTGTGTATGTGTGGGGAGGGACATTGTGGGTGTTTGGGGAGGAACATTGTGGGGTGTGTGTGGGGGGAGGGACATTGTGAGGGGGGAATGCTTTAAGCTACAAATTATGAGTCAACGAATTTCTTATAATTAAATTTAAAACAACTTAGTAACAAATATAGACATCTTTACTTATACATGCAGGACGTAACCTTTTTTCTTCAGAATTGCAAAGCACAAATTGAAATTGCTGTGTAGGGCCTCCACTCACTTAAATCCGGCTCTGGTGCTGCCTCAACAGAAAAGAAACTAAAAAAAAAAAAAAAAACAACAAACAAACAAAAAATACAAAATTTAAAAAATGAACGCAGTTAAAAAAAAATTAAAATTTTGTCTCCACAATGCCATCATCCAGTTGTTTCTCTCGAGACCAGGTAATAGAGTTTAGGAAACAGACGACTGCAATAATGGCGGGTAAACTATTTCAACGGGAAAAACTTTCTAGAACACTATTTGTACAGTCAATAGAAATTGGCTTTTCGAAAACTATTCATCGGCCTCAGTTGCTACTGCTCGTTTGATGCGAGACGCGCGGTCCCGCGTGAGACCCGGTAGACGGCATGGCATCTTCCTTTCCGCCTCAAAGAATCGCCTTACATTTTCAGACTTTCGAAAATAGCTTAGCTAATTATGTCTGGAGGGGGGGGGGGAGAAATAAAAACAAGAAGTGCTCCATCTCACGGGATAGGAAGACATTTGGGAGGAATAAAGATGAATGAGTAGGTGTGGCTGTACTCACTTTGTTACATGTGCTGTAGACATATATAAACTCACTTTGTTACATGTACAGTAGACATATATAAACTCACTTTGTTACGTGTGCTGTAGACATATATAAACTCACTTTGTTACATGTACAGTAGACATATATAAACTCACTTTCTTACATGTACTGTAGACATATATAAACTCACTTTGTTACATGTACTGTAGACATATATAAACTCACTTTGTTACATCTACAGTAGACATATATAAACTTTATAAACTCACTTTGTTACATGTACTGTAGACATATATAAACTCACTTTGTTACATCTACAGTAGACATATATAAACTCACTTTGTTACATGTACAGTAGACATATATAAACTCGTTTTGTTACATGTACTGTAGACATATATAAACTCACTTTGTTACATGTACAGTAGACATATATAAACTCACTTTGTTACATGTACTGTAGACATATATAAACTCACTTTGTTACATGTTCAGTAGACATATATAAACTCACTTTGTTACGTGTTCTGTAGACATATATAAACTCACTTTGTTACATGTACAGTAGACATATATAAACTCACTTTGTTACATGTACAGTAGACATATATAAACTCACTTTGTTACATGTACAGTAGACATATATAAACTCACTTTGTTACGTGTGCTGTAGACATATATAAACTCACTTTGTTACATGTACAGTAGACATATATAAACTCACTTTCTTACATGTACTGTAGACATATATAAACTCACTTTGTTACGTGTGCTGTAGACATATATAAACTCACTTTGTTACATGTACTGTAGACATATATAAACTCACTTTGTTACATGTACTGTAGACATATATAAACTCACTTTGTTACGTGTGCAGTAGACATATATAAACTCACTTTGTTACGTGTACTGTAGACATATATAAACTCACTTTGTTACATGTACTGTAGACATATATACACTCACTTTGTTACATGTACTGTAGACATATATAAACTCACTTTGTTACGTGCGCTGTAGACATATATAAACTCACTTTGTTACGTGCGCTGTAGACATATATAAACTCACTTTGTTACATGTACAGTAGACATATATAAACTCACTTTGTTACGTGCGCTGTAGACATATATAAACTCATTTTGTTACATGTACTGTAGACATATATAAACTCACTTTGTTACATGTACAGTAGACATATATAAACTCACTTTGTTACATGTACTGTAGACATATATAAACTCACTTTGTTACATCTACAGTAGACATATATAAACTTTATAAACTCACTTTGTTACATGTACTGTAGACATATATAAACTCACTTTGTTACATGTACAATAGACATATATAAACTCACTTTGTTACGTGTTCTGTAGACATATATAAACTCACTTTGTTACATGTACTGTAGACATATATAAACTCACTTTGTTACATCTACAGTAGACATATATAAACTCACTTTGTTACATGTACAGTAGACATATATAAACTCGTTTTGTTACATGTACTGTAGACATATATAAACTCACTTTGTTACATGTACAGTAGACATATATAAACTCACTTTGTTACGTGTTCTGTAGACATATATAAACTCACTTTGTTACATGTACTGTAGACATATATAAGCTCACTTTGTTACATCTACAGTAGACATATATAAACTCACTTTGTTACATGTACTGTAGACATATATAAACTCACTTTGTTACATGTTCAGTAGACATATATAAACTCACTTTGTTACGTGTTCTGTAGACATATATAAACTCACTTTGTTACATGTACTGTAGACATATATAAACTCACTTTGTTACATCTACAGTAGACATATATAAACTCACTTTGTTACATGTACAGTATACATATATAAACTCACTTTGTTACATGTACTGTAGACATATATAAACTCACTTTGTTACATCTACAGTAGACATATATAAACTCACTTTGTTACATGTACAGTAGACATATATAAACTCACTTTGTTACATGTACTGTAGACATATATAAACTCACTTTGTTACATCTACAGTAGACATATATAAACTCACTTTGTTACATGTACAGTAGACATATATAAACTCACTTTGTTACATCTACAGTAGACATATATAAACTCACTTTATTACATGTACTGTAGATGTGTATACCCGAGACAATTTGTTATAGAAGACCTCAACGAGCTATTTGTCTCCACTGCCCACAGGTTGTGACGTAGCAGGTCAGTGTTCAGGCCTTCTGTGACGATTGGTCTCGGTAGAACTCACTCTGTTGTATGTACAGTAGATGTGTACAAAATCACTCTGTTGTATGTACAGTAGATGTGTACAAAATCACTCTGTTGTATGTACAGTAGATGTGTACAAAATCACTCTGTTGTATGTACAGTAGATGTGTACAAAATCACTCTGTTGTATGTACAGTAGATGTGTACAAAATCACTCTGTTGTATGTACAGTAGATGTGTACAAAATCACTCTGTTGTATGTACAGTAGATGTGTACAAAATCACTCTGTTGTATGTACAGTAGATGTGTACAAAATCACTCTGTTGTATGTACAGTAGATGTGTACAAAATCACTTTGTTACTTGTACTGTAGACGAGTACAAATTCAATTTTTTGCAACTATTTAAGGCTTGTACAGACTTGACTCTGTGTTCTATAAAAAAGAGCATGCACTCCCCTTAAATTATAGACCAAATAAAACATTTTCTGATAACAAACCAGAAAGTGATTCAAGCTTAATCAGAACAGGGGGAAAGAAATACTAATGAGAAAATGAAGAATTCCATCGGAACGTGGAAAATAATTACGGAGAGAAAGAGTTAAATGAGTGTACAAATTTGTTTTGTTGCAACTGGTAATTGTTTAAGTGGTCTGACTTTGGTATATCTTAGAAATGTAGTATAAACTCATTTTCATTTAACTGTTATACGGGTGATTCCAGAATTATGTTCTATATTTTAAACCGGCTCATTCTTATTTGGTTGGACTATGTTCCATATTTCAACTAAATTCTTTATTTTGACTGACTATTTTATATTTGAACTTGTATAAAAACAAGAACATTTGAATGTATTTGAAACTAGAATACAATTCTTGGTAATTCTCTAGTGTAACTTAGAAACTTGAGGAAACTTTGGACTAGTCTGAACTACAACTTAGAAACACCTTTCAGTTTTTAGATCTCGTTTTGTAACAGTATCAGCTTTTAGCATGCATTGTTTTGAAAACTAAGATAACTCATGCATTCACAAATTAAAGCAGATGAGCAATAAAATAGAGTTGCCCTCCCATTCTGCTACAAAAGCATAGGCGAAAACACACACGCACATTTTATTTCTGACTCGTTGAGGTTTTTACAAACTTTTGGCTGTGAATTAAAACAAAATGAAATGAAAATGATCTTATAAAAACCTATAGCTACGTTATCAAATCAAAATGAGGAAATATCTACAGCTCAGTGTCTAACTTTAAAAGACGGGAAATATCTACAGCTCAGTGTCTAACTTTAAAAGAAGGGAAATATCTACAGCTCAGTGTCTAACTTTAAAAGACGGGAAATATCTACAGCTCAGTGTCTAACTTTAAAAGACGGGAAATATCTACAGCTCAGTGTCTAACTTTAAAAGACGGGAAATATCTACAGCTCAGTGTCTAACTTTAAAAGAAGGGAAATATCTACAGCTCAGTGTCTAACTTTAAAAGAAGGGAAATATCTACAGCTCAGTGTCTAACTTTAAAAGAATGGAAATATCTACAGCTCAGTGTCTGAATTTAAAAGAAGGAAATATCTACAGCTCAGTGTCTAACTTTAAAAGACGGGAAATATCTACAGCTCAGTGTCTAACTTTAAAAGAAGGAAATATCTACAGCTCAGTGTCTAACTTTAAAAGAAGGAAATATCTACAGCTCAGTGTCTAACTTTAAAAGAAGGAAATATCTACAGCTCAATGTCTAACTTTAAAAGAAGGGAAATATCTACAGCTCAGTGTCTAACTTTAAAAGAAGGGAAATATCTACAGCTCAGTGTCTGAATTTAAAAGACGGGAAATATCTACAGCTCAGTGTCTAACTTTAAAAGAAGGGAAATATCTACAGCTCAGTGTCTAAATTTAAAAGAAGGAAATATCTACAGCTCAGTGTCTAACTTTAAAAGAAGGAAATATCTACAGCTCAATGTCTAACTTTAAAAGAAGGGAAATATCTACAGCTCAGTGTCTAACTTTAAAAGACGGGAAATATCTACAGCTCAGTGTCTAACTTTAAAAGACGGGAAATATCTACAGCTCAGTGTCTAACTTTAAAAGAAGGGAAATATCTACAGCTCAGTGTCTAAATTTAAAAGACGGGAAATATCTACAGCTCAGTGTCTAACTTTAAAAGAAGGGAAATATCTACAGCTCAGTGTCTAACTTTAAAAGACGGGAAATATCTACAGCTCAGTGTCTAACTTTAAAAGAAGGGAAATATCTACAGCTCAGTGTCTAACTTTAAAAGACGGGAAATATCTACAGCTCAGTGTCTAACTTTAAATGTTGAAATTAGTTTCTCATTTCTTTCTGCATT
Source organism: Biomphalaria glabrata (assembly GCF_947242115.1). Classification (NCBI taxonomy): domain Eukaryota; kingdom Metazoa; phylum Mollusca; class Gastropoda; family Planorbidae; genus Biomphalaria; species Biomphalaria glabrata. Next base: position 20,922,312 of record NC_074721.1, read on the forward strand.
AAAAAAAGGCACCTTCACCTTCACCTTAGTCTAATGAACCGTTGGTGAACCACACAAGATCTGTTGACCGTCTTTCTCCATTCCTATTTTTTGCCTTGGATGGAATTCTTATATTAAAAAAAAATGTCACATCTTATTAAATGAGCTCTCTCAGAATTGTATATAATGTACAGCTAGATGCTTTTATTGAGTTGGGGGCGGGGGGGGGGATAAATGTGGCGGCAATCACGTGAAAATATCTTTCATTCCTTCATGTTTCTTTCACGGTAAGTGAGCTTCCGTCAAAGAAATAGTGTTATGGTCTTTGGCTTTCTAAGTTCGCTTCAAAGTTTGCAGTGCCAGTAAGTTTAAAAAAAAAAAAAAGTACATAACTATCTCTCATTGCGAGAAACTATCTTCCTTTCCTGAATGGCACGAAACAAATATGTCCTCATAAATGTCTTTGAGGCAACGGCCGTTTGATAGGTGGCTTGATAAAGATAGCTCTCAGGAAAAGTCTGCGGGATTGCTAGGATTATCTTCCCATGTCTGCCAGATCAACTTGATGAGATTTTAAGCTTGCCTCGGTGGCAACCATTGAAAAGAAACTCACAGAGTTGGAACAACGGAACATTGATTAAAAATGATAAGATTGTTAGGACGTACAATACTGAGTGGTCCTCAAACAGAAGATAATAAACCTTTTTTTGTTTTCTGTCTATAAATAGTTATATTATTGCCTCTTTAGTCCTCTTTTAATGTATAATTCTTTCAGAACAAAGATTCCTATGTTCGCTATCTAGATGAGTGCTGTAGTAGGTCTACACTCTCTAACTTGTACAAACATTTCCATTGTTTTGTTAGTGCTTTTGTACACATGCATGATACGTTCTCTGTGTCTGTTCAGTGATTCATAGTTTTTAGTGATACATATTTATAGACTAAATTACATCAGACATTGCTTTGAATTTTTTTTTTTTTAATTGTATATAGGCCTATTGTTTTTGCAGTAGTCCTACTATTTTTTTGTTTTATTTTTAGCGGCCCCCGAAAGGGGAAAAGACGCTATTAGTTTTGTGTGGAATGTCTGTCTCGTAAACTATAAAAAATATTGAGAATCCGACATCATGATATTTTAGACCATTCAAAGTTCTGATGCAACGGCTCCTTTTTTCTTTTCTGAAAGTGAACAATTTAATTTTTAAAATCAACTATGCAAGCAGTTTTATTTTCATAAAAATACACCATTTTACAACTATTCACTATTAATAGTAACAAACACAAGAGACTATTTGGTAAGGGAGATTACTATTTACCATATTTTTAACAGTTTTATGCATACTGTTTTAGAATTTTTGACAAAAAAAAATTTTTTTTTTAGAAATGTATTCCTAAATTATGTAAGCTCTGTTATACTAACTATTACATTTACACACAAAAATATGTTTACTTTTTTTCAAAGAGAAAAAATCTATTTGATATGCATATATGTGGAACATATTTTAAAACAACAATTAATAAGTAGTTTTTCATGTTATCGCGTGGAGTACAACGCTCAACCACTCACACAAGAGACGCTAAACTAAGAATTTGTAAAATATTTTTTTTTTAAGAAATGTTTTTTTTTTTTATGAGACATTCAATAAGAGATTGACCCTATACAAAACAATTAGATCAACATGATAATCATTATATGAAATCAGTTAGGCCAGGTTCATATACAACTTCACTATCATTTTCACCTATCCCTTAGTCAGCTGGACCGTTCGGGCACTACAGAAGATCTGTCAAAAATCTTTCTCTATTCTTCTCTGCCATTTGCCTTTGATAGAATTTCATTCTGATATTCTTTCTGAATATATTGAAACCTGCCTTTTTACCTGCCTTTTTACCTGCCTAGGTGGACTACTTTGGGGGCCGATTTTTGAGCTTGTCTTTGTAACCTTGTATATATGTTTTTGTAGTTGGTCTTATTTTTAAAATTTTATGTTGTTTTTGTAATTACAAAGCTTATATACGTCTCTCTGTCTGGTCAAATCGTTTGCACAATATTTCTCCCAAACCCATTCTCGAATCAAGTTGAAGATTTGCACAAATATCCATTGGCATAGACATGTCATATATCATTACAAACAAAAAAAAAATAAACAATTGAATTATTAATGATTAATTTTTTTTTCTAGTTTACAAAACTTTGCAGATTTTATATGTTCTCCTTCGTGTCATTGAAATGTTTCCAGTTTTGATTTTCAACTTATCTCGTGACCGTCTCATGTAGTGTAGCATTGGAACCTTTGACATTCTTCAAGTTTCTAAGCTGTAGGATGTAGTTTCTAAGCTGTAGGTTGTAGGTTGTAGTTTCTAAGCTGTAGGCTGTAGTTTCTAAGCTGTAGGTTGTAGGCTGTAGTTTCTAAGCTGTAGTTTCTAAGCTGTAGGTTGTAGGCTGTAGTTTCTAAGCTGTAGGTTGTAGGCTGTATTTTCTAAGCTGTAGGTTGTAGGCTGTAGTTTCTAAGCTGTAGGTTGTAGGCTGTAGTTTCTAAGCTGTAGGTTGTAGGCTGTAGTTTCTAAGCTGTAGGTTGTAGGCTGTAGTTTCTAAGCTGTAGGCTGTAGTTTCTAAGCTGTAGATTGTAGGTTGTAGTTTCTTAGCTGTAGGTTGTAGGCTGTAGTTTTTACGCTGTAGGTTGTATGCTGTAGTTTCTAAGCTGTAGGTTGTAGACTGTAGTTTCTACGCTGTAGGTTGTAGGCTGTAGTTTTTACGCTGTAGGTTGTAGACTGTAGTTTCTAAGCTGTAGGTTGTAGGCTGTAGTTTCTAAGCTGTAGGTTGTAGGCTGTCGTTTCTACGCTGTATGTTGTAGGCTGTAGTTTTTACGCTGTAGGTTGTAGACTGTAGTTTCTAAGCTGTAGGTTGTAGGCTGTAGTTTCTACACTGTAGGTTGTAGGCTGTAGTTTTTACGCTGTAGGTTGTAGACTGTAGTTTCTAAGCTGTATGTTGTAGACTGTAGTTTCTAAGCTGTAGGTTGTAGGCTGTAGTTTCTAAGCTGTAGGTTGTAGGCTGTAGTTTCTAAGCTGTAGGTTGTAGGCTGTAGTTTTTACGCTGTAGGCTGCTTCAATGTTAAAAACGCTAAGTACGTCTAGAAACAAAAATATTTTAGTCATACAACAAAAGTGAGTCGTTTTCAAGACCAAAAAAATAATTCTTATAACAAAAGATGTATGTTTTCTAGTTTATATTTCTTTAACTTTAAGCCCATGAAATAATGTCTTTTTTTTAAGAAAAAAAATCATTACAATTTTGCTTCACAAGTTTTTATCAGATCTTTTTTTTTTCTTCTCTTGTTTCTATCCATCTAGTAAAGAATAAAAGATATTTTTAAAAAAAAAACGTAACCTATTCAACAGTCAATCTTAAGGTTTGATTCTCTTTCGTCAGAAGGATACAATAAAAAAAAAAACTAAATAAATGGAGATTCCGGAGAATATTTCTACAAATGTTATAGCGTTTCTTGATCACATCTTATGAGTATTCTTTCAATTATACAAGTGTATGGATATGTAAAGATGTTGTCCTTTAGAGCGCAATAAGACAGTAAAACAATTGTACAGACTGACTCAATAATTCTAGGATGACTTCTAGTAGAGTCACACTTTAGTGACATGTTTTTCTTGCCAGACGGATTGATGACAGTGCTCGAACTGGGGACCATGTTAACGCCAGCCCCGAGCGCATATCACTCTACCAGACAGATTTGGCAGATAAATAGATTGTCTATTAGTGAATGTTTCATCCATGTTGTGTATAGACATAAATGTATTTTAGAGAATGTTTCACACCTGTAGTGAATCCATTATCTATAAAACCGGGTGGCCTTGAGTAATTTTTTAAAAGTAGTATTTGAGAGTCCCTGGTATAAATAAAATGCTAATAACACACTGAAGATATGCTAAAGACCCAGACGTACAGTTAGTTACAGAGGCCAAAGATTGTATTAATGATAGTTTTATGAGCTTGGAGTCTGTTGTGGAAAGTTCGAGATGGTCTACTGGATGCTCAAGGGGAAATAATTGGCCAGTAAACGGAGAAGTTCCACACACAAAGGGGAGACTATAAAGGTTTCTTTGTAGATGTTTCTTCACCCATGAAGCGGCAATGATGTCAGCGTGACATTAGCGTTAGAACATCTCTGGTCTAGTGAATTTGGGAGAGGGGGGAGGGGGACTCTGTCCAGCAAGAAGGGAAACAACTGAAACTCGAATGTTTTGCCTGATTTTGTAATGTCGTCAATATGGACGCTTGATGATTATTTTTAATTTATCATTACCCCTAAATATTTTGAGTTTTTAGTCTGTGTTACTGGTTTACCAGGAATAGAAATAGTAATGCTTTTTTTATACTCTTAATAACTGACAGTTTTCATCTAATTCTCTTTGAACAAGCTCAGTATCTATTTTATTATATTAGTTTTTATTGTTCTACATATGCAATCGTCTACAAATAATCTGACTTTTGTTTCTGAACTAAAGTACTAATTTATTCATTAATGTAAATTAGAAACAGTAGTGGGCCTAAGACTGTTCCTTGAGGTACACCTGAGTTTACTATAATTAGTGTTGATTTAGAGCCATCTAGTATTACAGTTTGTTCTCTTCCTATTAGAAACTCCTGAATCCATTGATGTAATGAACCATTAATGCCAAAGTATTTTAGTTTCTTAAGCAGGCTATGGTGGTGAACTTTGTCGACTTCCTTAGAAAAGTCTAATAAAATTGCATCTATTTCCTCACTATTATCAATTAATCCTTTTAGTTGAGTTTCTCATAACCTATATTTTTCTAAAGCTATGAGGACATTGTGTGTATCTAAATGATTTATGATGTTGCTACATATTATGTGTTGATTATTATTGATGTTGATTTGGAACCATTTATTATTTATTACACTTTGTTCTCTCCCTATCAGGATATACCAAATCCATTGATGCAAAGAACCAGCAAAACCAAAGTATTTTAATTTTTTAAGCAAGCTATGGTGGTGAACTTTGTCAAATGCCTTAGAAAAATTATCAGTTAATCCTATTAGTTGAGTTTCACATGATCTATATTTCCTATAGCCATGTTGGTATGGATTGAGGACATTATGTTTATCTAAGTGATTAACCGTGTACATGTGATGCTGGTCTGTACTTTCTACTTTTTTTTAAACAGGGAGGTGACATTAGCTTCTTTCCTGTCTGTCTGTACCCTACCCTGAGAGTGATGCTTGAAAAAGTATTTTGAATACTGGTGTTAGCTTGTAGCTTAGTTCTTTGAGCAGTCTAGGTCCAGAGCTTTATTTGGTTTTATAAAAGCTAATAGTTTTTGGTGGGGGTGCATTAGTTCATGTGATAAAGGTGGGGTGCAGTAGTTCATGTGATAAAGGTGGGGGTGCAGAAGTTCATGTGATAAAGGTGGGGGTTAAGTAGTTCATGTGATAAAGGTGGGGGTGCAGTAGTTCATGTGATAAAGGTGGGGGTGAAGTAGTTCATATGATAAAGGTGGGGGTTAAGTAGTTCATGTGATAAAGGTGGGGGTGCATTAGTTCATGTGATAAAGGTGGGGTGCAGTAGTTCATGTGATAAAGGTGGGGGTGCAGTAGTTCATGTGATAAAGGTGGGGGTGCAGTACTTCATAGGATAAAGGTGGGGGTGCAGTAGTTCATGTGATAAAGGTGGGGTGCAGTAGTTCATGTGATAAAGGTGGGGTGCAGTAGTCCATGTGATAAAGGTGGGGGTGCAGTAGTTCATGTGATAAAGGTGGGGGTGCAGTAGTTCATGTGATAAAGGTGGGTTGCAGTAGTTCATGTGATAAAGGTGGGTTGCAGTAGTTCATTTGATAAAGGTGGGGGTGCAGTAGTTCATGTGATAAAGGTGGGGGTGCAGTAGTTCATGTGATAAAGGTGGGGGTGCAGTAGTTCATGTGATAAAGGTGGGGGTGCATTAGTTGATGTGATAAAGGTGGGGGTGCATTAGTTCATGTGATAAAGGTGGGGGTGCAGTACTTCATGTGATAAAGGTGGGGGTGCATTAGTTCATGTGATAAAGGTGGGGGTGCAGTAGTTCATGTGATAAAGGTGGGGGTGCAGTACTTCATGTGATAAAGGTGGGGGTGCATTAGTTCATGTGATAAAGGTGGGGGTGCAGTAGTTCATGTGATAAAAGTGGGGGTGCAGTACTTCATGTGATAAAGGTGGGGGTGCATTAGTTCATGTGATAAAGGTGGGGGTGCATTAGTTCATGTGATAAAGGTGGGGGGGGGGTTGCATTAGTTCATGTGATAAAGGTGGGGGTGCATTAGTTCATGTGATAAAGGTGGGGGTGCAGTAGTTCATGTGATAAAAGTGGGGGTGCAGTAGTTCATGTGATAAAGGTGGGGTGCAGTAGTTCATGTGATAAAGGTGGGGGTGCATTAGTTCATGTGATAAAGGTGGGGGTGCATTAGTTCATGTGATAAAGGTGGGGTGCAGTAGTTCATGTAATAAAGGTGGGGGTGCAGAAGTTCATGTGATAAAGGTGGGGGTTAAGTAGTTCATGTGATAAAGGTGGGGTGCAGTAGTTCATGTAATAAAGGTGGGGGTGCAGAAGTTCATGTGATAAAGGTGGGGGTGCAGAAGTTCATGTGATAAAGGTGGGGGTGCAGTAGTTCATGTAATAAAGGTGGGGGTGCAGAAGTTCATGTGATAAAGGTGGGGGTGCAGTAGTTCATGTGATAAAGGTGGGGGTGCAGTAGTTCATATGATAAAGGTGGGGGTTAAGTAGTTCATGTGATAAAGGTGGGGTGCAGTAGTTCATGTGATAAAGGTGGGGGTGCAGTAGTTCATGTGATAAAGGTATGGGTGCAGTAGTTCATGTGATAAAGGTGGGGGTGCAGTAGTTCATGTGATAAAGGTGGGGGTGCAGTAGTTCATGTGATAAAGGTGGGGTGCAGTAGTTCATGTGATAAAGGTGGGGGTGCAGTAGTTCATGTGATAAAAGTGGGGTTTAAGTAGTTCATGTGATAAAGGTGGGGGTGCAGTAGTTCATGTGATAAAGGTGGGGGTGCATTAGTTCATGTGATAAAGGTGGGGGTTAAGTAGTTCATGTGATAAAGGTGGGGGTTAAGTAGTTCATGTGATAAAGGTGGGGTGCAGTAGTTCATGTTGGTAAATTGTCTGCCTGGGATCGAGCTAAATCTTTGTTGACATATTTATTTATTTTCTGTCTTTCTTTCAGTATCTGTGTATCCAGAGAGAAATGAACGAAATGAAATAAATACAACCGCTCTTGTTCATTCATTCTGGCATTAACCATTTGTTTTATACTTTCCAAAAAAAAAGACAACTTGGATTACTAAATTAATCTATGCAACAATACAATTAACAAGTGTTATTAATTCTATCTTGTCAAATTCAAAAACCGGAAATAAAATATCGAAACCGGAAGTCGTTGGAGAATGTTACTTTGTAGTTTGTTTCCCTGACATGCGCAGTTAATGTGATTCTTCCTACTCCGATGTTCTTCGTGCGGTTGAAGTTATTGGGTCATTTCGTGCGTAACTCCTGCCATACAAGAGGTCAACAGCGGCTGTTGCGCTGGTCACTCGCTTAATTGTTTGGCCTGAAAGCTGATCTCGGTTGAAAGTGAACATTTGCAGAAGCGGAGAAAGGACAATAGATGACGGACGTTCGGTGACTTTGATTGACTGGACCAAGATGAATCACTTTCATCCACTTGACAAAACAGAATCAATTTGCTGTTTAGATCATTTTATTTTGTAATTATATTTAGCTGAAAGGAAATATTTGTGTAAATTTGTTAACATTTTAAAAGCTGATTGGCTTAGAGTCAGGAAGCTCACGGTTGAAGAATTATGGGAATACAATGAATGGATTGTGAGAAAAGCAAAAAGGAAAAAAAAAACAATAACAAATTAAAGAATTTGCATAACTGTTAAATTTTAAAGTAAACTTCATTTAATAAGTTAGTATATTATCCAGAATTGTTTTAGAGAGAGTAATCAGTATTCAAAGATTTATCAACACTTGAGACTTGTCGACTTGATGTGAATCCAAGGATCTCCATTGCATCTTGTAGCTTCTAATGTTCTTTAGTTTTATTATACCTGAAATAGCTGACAACATCGTTATCAGAACGAGATCGGACAATAAATAGACAGACTTTTGACAACACAACCTACCTGGTACTCTAACACTAAGTCAAAACAAACAAACATTTTGTCTAGAGAAAGTACCGAATATAAACGTTCTGTATTACAAAAATGACAACAAAACAACAACAACCACTTTTATACATTTATAGTTCCAATGTTACCATTTTAATTTTTGCTTGACATTATGAAACAAATAATAATAATAACAATGGAGTGTGGAGAAATTGAGAATTTCAAATTGGCAATCCCTTCAAATCTTGTTCCCCTTTCAATATATGACCAAACAAAGAAAGCACTGGGCCTACTTCATCTTCCTGTTGGTGTCACCGTGCTCATTGAAGCCACATCGTTCAAGGAATTTGAAAAACAACAAAAAAAAAAAGTCTTTCTGAATTTCCCATTAAATGTTCTTCATGTTGTTGTTGTACCCTCCTCTCTCTCCCCCTCTCCTTGGTGTTGATGTTCAAAAGTCACTGAAGGAAGGAGTACAATTTCAGTGATGACATTGCATATCGCTTCTGGAATGTTCCTGAAAACTTTTTTTTTCTGTCTTCACTCATCAACTCGTTCACTTCTGAAATATTTTGACCAATGAAAACCTTAGTCAACGAATTAGCAAAAAACGATGGGCGAGGTGGGGAGGGGAAAACAGCTGAAAGAAACACACACACACTCACTCATACGCACACAAAATAGGATGTTACGTGTGGGCGAGCTGGCGCATGCGCCAAGACTAAACATCGTCTGCTTCCAGAGAATGTTTTCAAAGCAATTGAGCTACTTTAGAAGTGTCTAAATAACCTCTACATTCACGGGAGCTTTAATGACCTGAAGAAGACTTTACAATGCGGTCAGCTGAGGGGTTGAATGGCTGATCACAGTACTTTTGTTTCCGTGTGGAGGATGAGGTCTTTGAGAGGAGGAGAACCCCCCCCCCCCCCCACACACAGTTGTTTAGTCATAGGAGAATATCCTATTGGAAAAGAGAACTCAATGTTTTAGGTCAATGAACTTTATACATTACATTTTGAGCTAGACGACAAGAGGTTCAAATCTTTCATTGCAAAGAGATTTGTGTGTGTGTGTGTGTATGTTTAGTAGGTAGCTAGGTAGCTAGTGTGCTAACCTTTTGAAAACAGTTTCTGTTGAGATTAAGTTTCCAGACGGAGACTAACGAAGCAGATTGATAAACTTATTGATTCACTACATTTATGTTGTTCATTTTGTACAAAATATTCTCAGTGTCAGAAATGCTTAAATCAGACAAAAAGAACAGCAATTAGCATAGGTATACGTAAAATTGCGAGGCTCCTTCAGGCTCGAGAACCTTGTGGCTGCAAACTTTACACAACCCTACCTAAATCTGGGCCTTAGTGCAGGAAAATCTAGTTAAGTACAGTTCTAGTCTAGTACAGTTCTAGTCTAGTACAGTTCTAGTCTAGTACAGTTCTAGTCTAGTACAGTGATATTTTGTAGACTCTTTAAACGTTAAAGTGCTTTCTTCTTTTAAAGTTTTAATAACATATTAAAAGATTGGTATTGTCATAAAAGTTTATAATTATGCATATGAGAAGCATAACCCTAACTTCTATATTTACTTACGTATAAATAGCCAAAAAAAGTCCTCTTTAAAAAAATACTAGTAGTAGATCTAGATTTTTTTTTGTTTCAAACGTTGGTCAAATGCCCCACCCCTCTAAACCTTTAATTCTGTTATTGGAGGAAAAAAAGTGTACATGACACCCCCATTGTTGGCGCTTGTCGTAGTCTAAGTTTTCAGAGACTATTCACAGCGTCTCCGTAAACTGTACACTGCTATTGACACCCTCACGGAACACAGAAATCTAGAGCTCAGTGTTTTCACACACATCTCAGACTCTCAGCCAAAACAATGTTTAGATTCGTCTTCAGTGTTGGAGATTTGTTTGTCTTAGAATCTTTTTTTGTCTCTTCCTTCATCTCGTCTGCTTCCCTTGTCATGATCGTCTGCTGACATTTTGATTTTCTGAACCCCCCCCCCCCCCCCCGGTCTCCCATCCTTTTCTTTTTTGAACCTTTTCTTTCCGGTCTCCCACTGTTCGTAAGTCAAATGTCATTTGATACAAATTGCTTTGATCCAACGCGTATAATTTGATGTAAACATACATTTTATTGACATTTAGCAAACGCTGTGAAAGTGAAAGGTGATACTGAAGGGAGGGGATTTTTTTTTAACATATTTTTTTTTACTTGCTAAATTATTCTTCAACTTTTAAATTTACTTTTGTACTTCAAATGTTTCCAAATCCAAAGTAATGATTGTAGAAGATCTTAAAAGTAAAACGGATCTGAACTCGTTTAGTTTCATGAATCTCTCTAGAGTCATAGGACATATGAATAGAGTTTGTATTACTGACCAAAATAATCTAGAGCTGGATACAAATTTAGTAATATGTATTATTTTCAGCTATTACTAACTATCCAGTTACCGATGGATCACTTTAGTTTAATTGACAAGAATCGAAATAATCTAGCGATATTTATTTTAAATTATTTTTAAATAACTGCTGCAAGTTGCACTTCTAATGTTGTCGTGGTTAAAATTGAAAGGTTCAGTCTAGTATCTATCCACAAACCGTTAAATCACGTGTTATATAACAGACCTTTGATTTATCCATAAAAAGATCATCTACTCAAATGCCTTATGTTAACCCACATAAAATTTTAATGAACTTCAAGTTATTCACATAACGCTAAACCATTTTTAGCGGCCCCCTAAAGGGTAAAGGCGTTATTAGTTTTGTATGGAATGTCTGTCCGTCCGTCCCGTTTAGATCTCGTAAACTAGAAAAGATAGTAAAATCCGACATCATAATATTTTAGACCATTCAAAGTTCTGATGCAAAGGCTACTTTTTTCTTTTCTGAAAGCGAAAAATCTAATCACTTATGCAAGCAGTTTGTTCATAAAAATACACCACTTTTACAACTATTCACTATTAATAGTATCAAACACGGGAGGCTCCTTAGTAGGGAAGATACAGACTCAACATATTTTTAACACATTTATGCAAACGGTTTTAAATTTTTTTTTTAAAATTTGTATTGCTAAGTTAAGTAAGTTCTGTTATAGTAAGCTCTACATTACGCAAAAATTTTTTTTACTTTTTTAAAGAGATAAAATCTATTTAGTATGCATATAAGTTGGACAGAATTTAAAACAACAATTAATAAGTAGTTTTTCATATTATCGCGTGAACTGCATCATTGTAATAGAACAATAGAACACTGAACTAAAGACATTTTTTAAATAAATTTTTTTTTTACGAAAATGTTTTTTTGTTGTCCCTTTACAAAACAATTAGAGAAATTATACATTCATTCTAAGACATTAGTTAGGCCAGGTTCACATCTAACTTCATATTCACTTTCACCTATCCTTAGGTCTGTGGACCTCTGGGGCACCACTTAATATCCGTCAACCTTCTTTGTCCATTCTTCTCTGTCATTTGTCTTTGATTCTGATGTTCTTTCTGAAAATATTGAAACCTTCCTTTTTATCTGGCTGGGTGGACCACCTTGTTATATCATTGTACTTACTTACCAACAGAATGCTGTATTAGACTATCCACACTGTATTAACTTTTCTTATGTTTATCTGGATATTATCTGGATATTTTCTATATTCACACTGGATATTACATTTCAATACAAAGTCTTCTTACTTAGAATGTTACCTGCACAATGTAAACCCACGTTGTCTTTTCAAAATTGCCAGTTGTCCTGCCCAACGTGGGTGGGAGCTTGCAATTGGGGAGAGGTACTGGAGTGTGAAGGACATGACCAGACGGTAGCCAAGACCACTCATTTGACATGTTCGCATGATTTAATATCAAAAGAAGCTAGTGAGTTATCCCCCTTTATTTTTGACATCTCTCAGAGACATTTTTCGGATGCTTTCCCCTGGTAAGCCGTACATCAATGAACTGGTTCAACCTGAACAGAAAGTAGCTTGGAGTGTGCTAGAGGTCCACAGCTAGATGCTACGCTCATCTCTTCTATCAAGTATGAATTTTAAATTTTGAGATGTCAGTGGAATATAGTTGAGTGTTACAAAGTAACTGCAAGCCCTGTATACATTCAATACATGTTTTATTCCCATATTTCCAATAATCCCAAAAGTGAGTCTTTGAGGCGTCAATAGTGACTCTTCAAAACCTTACATTATGCTCCTAGACCTTGAAATTATCAAAGCGTGAGCAAAGGCAGCCCTGTGGTATACGCTTTGGACTGTCGTGATGCTGGTCTCAAGTTCGAACCATGCCCGTCGTCATCTTTCCTACTGCAGGAGGTTTGGAGCTCCTCCGCAATCATCTTTCTTACTGAAGACACGTCTGAAACTCAACAGACATGTATTTGTCTCTTGTGGGAATATACTAGTTCTAAACTCAACACACATGTCATCTTTTCTTGTTTAAATGCTTAACTTAAAAAAAAATATTTTGATCTTGTGTTTATATTTTCATTGAACGCTTGTTTCATTGCACTCAATCAAATGTCAACATTGATTTGTTGGTTAGAAGAATGTCAGTGCTCAAAGTCACTCCATCTACATCAATAAGCAGACATTTCGCTACAATCGTTTAGGTTCTAGGACTACTATGTATAAAGAACATAAAAATTAGTGATTAGCGACATAACCGGTAACAGCCTCCACCTCCTGGTCAACTAAACTTATATTCACCGGATCAAATCGTTTCTGAGTTGCTAGTAGCAGAACACTGATAGACACCAAGGTTCAATGATTACTGTCTGTTCTAAACATTGACCAGCTGATTTACGATGATTACAAAGAAAGCTTTACAAAAAAAAAAAAAAACAGTCACCTCTCACTCATGGAATCTGACATACACGGAGTAGAAACCAGAGTACAGGCGGTTCGTTATAGGCCCACATGAAGACAAATAGTTCAGCAGTGTAAACATTTATTTCATTCTTATCCTGGCACAGATTGTTAACTTGGGCGATCAAATGTCTTGTGTACATATCATTTTTGGATCTCCGGGGTAACCCAGGGCGCTAGGCTAATGGCGCCGTTGATGGCTCCACTGCGATGCGCCGGCCCGCGAAGCGCCGTGGGAAGCCAGCGTATACGGGTATTATGTCCCCTTGAGCGAAACACCATCACGTCTGCCGTGTCCCGTTACTTCAGCGCGCTCACGGCCTGGTCTTTGACTACTGAAGTTGTTCCGACACAATCAAAGATGTTTGCCTAGTTCTTTTTTTTATTCACCTCCCTGGCAGTGACAGCTTCAAGTGGAACGAAGTACCTCAAAAGAAATAGTCTGTTTGGTGATTATTGTTAGTAAAAAAAAAACAACTACTAAAACAACAAAACAACAACAACAACAACATTGTCATTAGGAAACAAATAAGGGCGGGGGGGGGGGGGGGGAGGACATTAACAATTTCCCTGTACATTGTTTTTCTTGTTTCCATCTAATAGATTGTTGCTGTATTCTTGTTAGGCCTTGTTATTGGCGGTCGTTGACTTGTATCGCCTAACTGCTGGTAGACAATTAAATAACTAATTAAAAATAATTAAATAACTATATCGTTTGAACATCGGACCTTAACACCTAGCTTAATTGAGCACAATAGTACAAATACTCGCCTTAGTACAAATACTCACCTTAGTACAAATACTCGCCTTAGTACAAATACTCGCCACAAGAAACCTCCCAACTATCTTCTATACTGAGAATAACCCAGCGATAAATAAAACAACAGTGTCAATTTCCATTGACCAAATCTACGTTATTGAACAAGCTACACCCAAACATATTATTTATGATGGTGACTAGATTAATTTGTAACTGTGTGACTAGATTAATTTATGATGTGGTGACTAGATTAATTTATGACTGTGACTAGATTAATTTATGATGTGGTGACTAGATTAATATATGAAGATGTGACTAGAATAAGTTATGATGGTGTGACTAGATTAATTTATGATGGTGTAACTAGATTAATAAACTTACAATTATTGCAGGCTGGAATCACTGGACGCCATGGTCACCCTGTAATGCCGGATGCTCTGGTGGTCAACAGATCAGAAGACGGACATGCTCAAGAGCCAACATTAGTGATTGCATTGGTGTAGAGGCAGAAGTCAGAACATGTAACCTCTTCTCTTGTGAAGGTAAATATGTAGTGATGTAGAGGCAGAAGTCAGAACATGTAACCTCTTCTCTTGTGAAGGTAAATATGTAGTGATGTAGAGGCAGAAGTAAAAAAAAGGCTCTTCTCTTGTTCTCTAATTAAAATAATAGTAAGTAAATTGCTTCAGAGAAAGATCAAGATCTATCAATCACCAGTATTGCCGATTAATATGAACTTTGAAGTGTGTAAAAAAATGTTATTATGTAAGATTTCATGTTGCTGTTTTCGAAATGAAAGGGTTCTCTGTAATGTGCGTGTGTGTGTGCTTGAAAGTAAAAGTGGCCTTTTCTTTTGTAATTTTTGTGTGTATTTGTCAATACTCTTGACATTCTATACCAGTGATGCCCAAGATACGGCCCGCGGGCCAGATCCGGCCCGTGAAGTAGTTTCATCCGGCCCGCCAAAATGTCGGCACAAAGTGTAGAAAATCCCTACCCCTCCCAAAACAGAAAAAAAAGTTGAAAAAATGTATCTTTACCTACATTAGGGCCTACACTGGGGCCCTCACTTTTGTAGGATGGATTGGTACTATGATTTTAACGTTTGTGTGTTTATGAAATGTGACACTGAATGTAGAATCTGCCAGGAAAAGTGAACTGATCTTTACTTTTTTGTGGAACATGATAATAAGCCAAAAATAATAGACTGCATTATGAAACCAATATGGGGGCTTTCTTGATTTTAGCCACGAATAAAAGATTGTTAAACCATGATTAAACTACGCTTAGAGATTTAAGAATTTATGAGAATATTTACCAAAAAAATAAATAAAATAAAATGAGTTGGTTGTAAAACTAGCTACAATGTTAATCACATTTTAATTAGCGAGGTGAAACCATTTTCTGACATGTTAAAAAAAAAAAGATTCACTTCGACTATCCCATCATTGAATATAAGTACTTGTTCCACGGGTCACTACTAAGATAAGTTTCAGGTCCATTTCATTTCACTTATGTATCTATTCGTTCACGTGGCACGCGACATGAATGTCGAAAATTAAAATGGCCCGCAGGTCGAATAAGTTTGGGCCTCACTGTTCTATACTATTTAGTTTATTCGCTATATTATATTTTTCATTGGGTGTTCTCTCCTTTGAATGACTAAAAAAGAGAATGAATCGAGTGCAGCTCACTTACCAGCAGCTCACTTACCAGCAGCTCACTTACCAGCAGCTCACTTACCAGCAGCTCACTTACCAGCAGCTCACTTACCAGCAGCTCACTTACCACAAGTAACATATAAAATACAAAATTTAAAAAAAAAGTGCGATAGTGTGTCGTGCTATAAACTACAAGCAAATTCGATAAACCAAGTATAGCCTTGCGATTATAGATCTCTATTACCAAAATAAGCCGAGAGAGTTCACTTCGAGATGTAGCCATGGAACCAATGAAGTTCCTCTCATAAATAAAAAGCAATCGCCTTTAGTTCATGTTCCTAATGGTGCTAGATAAAGTGACGTCTTTAAATCACAAATGTACAAAAGTCTTCGCTCCACTGAAATGTAAAATTAAGAACCTTAAGATCTTCAGCAATTGACCAACAAGCATTCAAAGACAAAATGCTATTTAAATTGCCATATTGCCACGTTTTATACAATTTTATTTTATTTTTTTTGGAAAGGAAACTTCACTACCCTCCATCCTCAATACACGTAGCACTGAGTCCCACACTTTGACTCCGCTCTTCTACAATGTAACTGTCAATAGATGAAGTTCAAGGGAGTTTATAATTACTTTTTTTTTTAGATTAGAGAAGTTAATGGCTGCTCTAGTAATCATACACCGTTTCATGTGTTCAAGTTAATGTTCACATCATTAACACATGGGTTTCATTATCTACACTCGCCTCCCGCATCCAAAGAATGAAGCAAATGTATACACAAGCTTGTGCCACACAAAGCCCTTGAGAAGTGCACGAAATGTCCGCGTGCTAAGAGTTCAGTTGTATTTCACGTGCTCACGAGTTCTCGGCCATTTTAAAATGGCTATGGCATGAAACTTTGAAAAGTGGCTGAAAGTAATGATACCCAACGTTTTCCGACTTGCGTGCTATTGAAAAGTCCAAACTTCTTGTCACGGCCCGCTTCGCCTTTAAAAAAAATTGTTCAGTAACTTGAGTTCAATGTAACCTATGAGGCTTCATTATGCATCGTGGGCAGAAGTTTCTAGGGGCCGGATATGGCTCGCGGGCCGTGGATTGGGCATCACTAAAGACTACGTAGGGCCTGGAAACGTGAGTTGGGTGTAATTGATGTCGTAAACGCTACACAGTTTGATTGGATCAATGTCAGGACCGCATGCATTTTTATTTGTAATCATACGTAACGATTTTCCTCAGGAGTTTCATATGCATGATAAAAAGAATGCCCGCTGGTCACCTAAACGTTTGATGCTCTTCTCAGAGTCAAAGAAGTGGTGACTATAGATGATGAGGCCTACAGAAATTTGACATTGAACAAAAATTGTAATAACAACGTAACAGAGTTTCCCTCAGAATATACAACTAAAGTAGACAAACCATAAGGTTTTAGAGCAAACTTGAGGCGGCCTAGCCGTTCACTATCTCTAAATATCGCTTGTGTGAAACTTCATAGGCCTATAAACCGTAATGACTTATCATGCGAACATGCGCTGAAGTTTCAAAGGACATTTTTATGTTAAATACAATTTTAAATTCACTGAATTGATCCTCTCTTATTTATTGTTTATATACTAATACTTGCATTACCCACCGGCTACGCCCGTTGATTTTTTTTCCAGGCTATATGCCTCTCTATATACAATATTTGTTTTTCTGGAAGCTACTTGTAGAGACAGTAGAGTGATGGTGTTCGGGGGAACATTTCGGCAGTTATACAAGGATGAAGATTTCTCTGTTGGAAATTAGCCTACGTGAGCCTAACATAATGCTTAGAGCCTGAAGATTTTTTAAAATAGATTTCCCAGCGGATCTAGATCATTGTAGAATAATGTAGGTTTGGAGTGATTTCCATGGTTGAAACATTAACTGGCTAATCCAACTTACTTATCACTGATACCCTATGAATTTTTTTAAAGACAAAGATCTACTAAACATCACACATTGTTAGATACTCCATGGAGCTTTAGCATTTGATTTAGCAACGTTATGTTTTTGCAGCCTACTTTAGGCCTACTATCAAGGAGGAATTACATCATTTTTATTTCTGTTTCAGTGAGCCATGACCTTTTGACGCTCATGCGCGTGCGAGAATTGCCGATTGGAGTCACCAAAAGTTCAAATCAATCAGAAACGTACACAATCAGTAAACAGGCCAAACTCTCTCTCCCAATTTCTCAGATCTATCAGAAAACATTCCCTCCAACGTTTTCGTTACTAACCAAGGTCAAGGTGGGACACAGAAGAACAAGGAGTTACTTTTTCGTCATCAGCGATGTCCAGGGTAAGCAGCAGGTGGCGCTGTTCCTGGGGAAGAATATCAAATTTCAGTATTTGGGCAACAACTACGTGTTCAAAATGGACATCGCCGAGAATGTCTGGCACAGCATTGCTCTAAGTGTGGACGCCACTACTGTGACTCTGTACGCAGATTGTCATAACGTCATTAGAAAAAGGTTGCGAAGCAGAGAAGAATTTCTTGGTACGAATTTGATGATGTCAATTGGTCCATACTTTTCACAATATGGAGGACAATTTGAGGTTAGTGTATAGTCATGAAAGTATTTTTTTTATTTTCTATAATAATCAATGATTCATCGCACTCATACAATTAGTACTAAGCAGGGCCGCCGCTATCTATTGTGCAATGTGTGCATTGCACGCAGGCGGCCGACTTTAGGGGGCGGACAAATCATTATTCCAAGGTTACTTTAAAAAAAAATTAGTTAAATAAAAAAAAATTCTTAAATATTTTAAATAAATTCTAATTATTCTATTATCCTTTGAAAATATAAACGATATTCGTACATAAGAAATTATTGTGGAGCTAGAACTAAAAAAATAGAGCAGTGTAAGAGGGAATCCCACGGGTTTTTCCATAGGCACGTACTCAATTCTGGCCATGAATTTTCGCGGTTGTTGTAATATTTGTTTGAGTCAAATAGCCCGCACTATAAGTAGATCTATTACCGGTAATTAAAAAGTCAAAAAAAGGGGTGTTATGGAGTGTGTGTGTTTCATAGGCGGCGGTTAAGCGATTGATTGGTAGTTATGCAGTGACAACGAAAAAATTAGCATGCCTAGTGCAAATGTGAGACGATCTTAAAACATGAAAGAGTAAAGACTTTATTTTTGTTGTGAGCTAGCTTTTGTTTAAATATCAGTTTATGTCATTACTATTAGATCTATATTTCATCTCAAGTTAAATCTTCAATAATAACAGTTATATTGAGTTTTTGTTCACAAAAAAGTTTGTTCAAGTTTTCTTAAGTTTAGCTATTAACAAATATAAAATGCCTACAACGGTTCAGTTGTACTAGCTGTCTTGAGCTACAAGCCAACAACCATACAACAACGGGAAGGGGGGGGGGGCGGCGAAAAAATGGTCAGACCCCTCGCCGACTTGAGTGGAAACCTGCCGTATCTTCAGTTCTACTTTCAGGAAGAACTTTTTACAAGGCTTACAAATTATGTAAACAAGACGTTAATTTGGTTTCTATCATTTCTATACACTGTTAAATCTAAGAAGGCTAAATGAAAAATAAAACCTAAACGTGGTGACTAAGTTTCTTTTTTTTTTCACTACATTCTAAAAAAAAACAAAAAACTCACATACCTCTCTATTGGAGCCTACATCGCTCCCTGGGTTACAGCTTCTAAAAGGGGCTCGAACGAAAAATGTTGTTATCTAGGGAGTCGCCACCCGGAAATGCGAGAAACACTGCCTTACTATGTTTTATTTCAAGTCATTGTATAAAGTGACTTGTACTTTGGATTATTTACTTTGTATTAAACTCATGAAAAATATTCAGCGCTGAGTTGCTTCACGGATGAATTTGTAGGCACCTCTGAATTCGTGTATGTCAGATGATTGTGGATACAATGCACATCTCTCCAAAATACAATCGTGATAATAATAATGAAAGTTTACGAACGTTGAAAAAGTTCTGATGACTTTTGTATTTGAAGCTTTTATTTATTATTATACTTTAACTTACAATAACAAACACTTGAACATACCAACGTCCAGACAATGTTACACCGTGAGCAGTCAAAGTTATCGAAAAATTGTATATAGATCATGATCATTTAGGCTGTTCATTGTAATATACCCGCCGCAGCTCATCAATTATAATCGTCGCAAATACAGGAGCATAAGCGAGTAGTCATATAACGAGATCAGTTTTTAATGTTGATTACAAAGAACTAATAATTCAGATTTCTGTAGGCACGTATATTCAAAATTGTTCCTAGTGGATGGCTCATAGTTGTACTTGAGGGATACAACAGCTGTGCAAATATGCAAGGAATAATGGTGTGTTAATATTAGAAGATATTACGTCATTGTTTGTTGTTTATGTTTTATGCGAAAGCAGAGAATCGGACGGAAATAAAAGTTAGTTATATATGTCTACCTTGATCAAGACAGTCTCGTTATTATCATTATTAATTAGTAACGTCTACAGTAATTTATTATTAATCTGTGACTACAGAACATACAGAATTATAATTCCTTCAAGTATGAGAAATGAAATTCTCGACAAGTTGCACATAGGTCATTTTGGTCTTGAGAAAACCAGATCGAAGGCAAAACAGAGTGTGTTTTGGCCAGGATTGTCCACAGATATTTTTTCAACAATAATGAAATGCGCAACATGTGCAACGTTCAAAAGAAATAATGTGAAGGAAAAATTGCTACCTCATGCTGTACCAGACAGACCATGGAGAAAGGTTGCGACAGATTTGTTTGAATGGCGAAACAATGACTATTTGCTAGTTGTGGACTATTTCTCCAAATATCCTGAAATAAAACGACTGGAGAACAAAACAGCAGAATGTGTTATCAGGGCAATGAAAGGTATTTTTGCTAGACATGGCATACCAGAAGAAATAGTGACAATATGCCATTCAATAGCTATCAATATAGAGAGTTTGCTTCTGAATGGGGTTTCAAGATAACAACATCAAGTCCCAGATACCCTCAATCAAATGGACAAAGTGAGGTGTATGTTGGTATCGTAAAGCAGATATTCAACAAAGCATACAAAAGTGGGAAAGATCCATATCTCGCTATGCTCGAGTATAGAAATACTCCGATAAGCGGACTGCTTTATTCGCCATCACAACTACTGATGAGTAGAAGACTCAGGGACATCATTCCAACTGATCCCAAACTATTGAAACCATCGGTAGCTGAAAATGCAGAGACATTACTCAACGAACGACAGAGGAAAAGCAAAGTGAGGTACGATGCAAAAGCAAGGTTACCTAAAGACTACTCTGTCGGGGAGAAGGTGAGAGTTCGTCTAGGACAAACATGGCAGAAAGCAGTCGTCATTAAGAAACATTCATCACCCAGATCTTACATCATAAAGACAAATGATGGGAAAACATACAGACGAAATCAACGGTTTTTAAACAAGAGCTACGAAGAAGACATCTCTGGGTACTATGACACCGACGAAGACAATGAACAGCAAACTGTTAGAACAAAAGAAACAGACAATTATAAACCGACATCTAGAGAACTTGCTGTGCCGGTCAAGACAACCAGAAGTGGTCGAGTTGTCAAAATTCCTTGTAAATATAAGTATTAAGAACTTTAAAAGGAAGGATGTGATGATGACTTCAAAAGGAAGGATGTGTTAATATTAGAAGATATTACGTCATTGTTTGTTGTTTATGTTTTATGCGAAAGCAAAGAATCGGACGGAAATAAAAGTTAGTTATATATGTCTACCTTGATCAAGACAGTCTCGTTATTATCATTATTAAATAGTAACGTCTACAGTAATTTATTATTAATCTGTGACTACAGAACAAATGGAATGGTCTACAAAAAATGGATTTAAATCAAAGGCCACTTTTGGAACAGCGTCCAACTCAGTCTTAATGGAATTATTTTTAGAGAAACAAAAAAAAAAAGGGGGGGGGGCGGCATTTTTAATTTCGCACGCAGGCGGCCACAACCCTCGCGGCGGCCCTGGTAATAAGTATATTAGACTATCACTTCAGACATTTTTAGCAAGCACTAAGGTGACTTGTAGTCAGGGCCGGTCTTAGGCGACTGCAACCAATGCGGCCGCAGTGGGCCCTCCAATTTCATAGGCCCCTTGCTAATTCTAGGTGTAAATTATTAAACAAAACACATTATAACTTATAATAGGGTTTTCGCTATTTTCCAGGAGCTTTGAGGTGTCATTCAATATGGAAAACACCGATCCTACGATATTTGATTATAAATACATGTTTAATTTATCTAAAATTAGTGAACTCAATTAGGCTACTACAAAGTTTTTGTCAATTCACTCTGTCTGTCCGGTAAAAAGTTTGAACACATTATTTCTCCCACACCCATTCTCGTAACAAGTTGAAACTTTGCACAATTATTCATTAGCAAAAACAAGACACTGACCAATTAAAAAAATCAAGAAATTATTCGATTAATTACTGGTATTTTAATTATTTGTTTGATACCAACTAGCAAAATTAATCCTTCAGTATTCA
Organism: Biomphalaria glabrata; assembly: GCF_947242115.1. Taxonomy (NCBI): domain Eukaryota; kingdom Metazoa; phylum Mollusca; class Gastropoda; family Planorbidae; genus Biomphalaria; species Biomphalaria glabrata. Next base: position 20,944,322 of record NC_074721.1, read on the forward strand.
CAGATATGGCTAAATATGTGGGGTTTGTCCCCTTAGATAATAATACACATTATTTCTCCCACCCTTTCCTAAATCAAGTTTAAACTTTAAACTATCATTTATTGTACTTAACAAAACATGAATCAATTTAAAAATTAACCAATCAGTCAATTAATTATTGGTAATTAATAATTTTGTTTGATATTGAAAAAGTGAAATAACTTCACGGTCAGAGGGGAGCCACATACAAAGGGGCGACAAAAGATTCAAAGACTAATACAATTTTCTGGACCTTTTTCAATTTTTAATTTTTTTTTCACATAGATCTAATTAATTATTTATTTACATGATCTCTTACAAAGTACTATTATGCTAATTTTAATTCTACTAGAGACTTCCAACAAGACTTTTCGTTATAGATTATTGAGAGTTTTAATATGAGTTTATCCATTCCTTCCCAATTTGGGTGTGTCACTCTTCTACCCAGAAGGGGATGATCCCTTAGAATGGCAGTACAGTGCAACAAGCTAAATGAACACTATTCTTTGGTAAACACACAACTACCTGTGTAGGTTACTAAATGTTTGTTTATAAAGGTCAGAGAATTTAACATCAATAATTTTTTGCGTATATGTCAGTAATTGTTAGTAACATGCTAAAATAAAAGTTACAGACATTTTGATTTTAAATGTATAGGGTGAGGTTGAACAGCTGGTCCTAAGCTCAGACTCAGAAGTGGCCAAGTCCCAGTGTGGTTTGATTTTACTTGATCAGGTTAGTATTTAAAGTACATTATCTGGCCTTTGTTAAAGTTACATTAAAAAAAAGTAACTTTCATGTGACAAGAAATAAAATTAAATGGTCAATGAGAATAAGTAAATGCCATGCAGCCATCTTCATTTTCCAGATGTCATGTCATGTCAAACAATCCAAATAATGTCTTCTCAATGACATTACAAGTTAAACTAACATCTGAACCAAAACTCATCCCCTTCCAGTTCTTCTGTCAACTGCTTAGGTCTCTTCATTCTTTCACCTTCACCTATCCTTTAGTCTGTTAAACTGTTGGGGCAACACACATCATCTACTGACCATTGTACTCCATTCCTCTCTCTGGCTTTTGCTTTAAATAGAATCTTTCCCAGTGACAGGCCTGTTCATTCTTAAGTGTTGTCTTCCTATTGTCTGATTCAACTTTTTTCATGTATTGTTCCATGAAGGAATGTCTTGTGACATGGCCATAATAATTCTTTACTTTTGTTGATAAATTAGATAATCTTGTTTGGACTGTACTATGTGATTATTGTGACATTGTCATTCTAGTTTGCCATCTAAATGTTTTTTCTTTATTTCCAAGAATGCTGTCAACAATTTTTATGAAATGAAAACACCTTTTCAATATACAACCGCAAAACCAATAGGTAAATATTTCTATACTTTTGCTGTTAATATTGTTTTTATTTTAAATAGAGTAAAATTTAGATTATTCAGAAATATTCTGTCAACAAATATAAGTAGAAAAAAAAAACTTTTCATAAAAATTTTCTGTAAGGGGAGATAACAAAAAGTTAACTACAACTCTCAAACGTTTTGAGTGCTATACATCTGACAAGCCATAGACACATTAAGACAGACAGAAAAAATGTATGTAACGCTATACTTAAATGTGAATGCTTGTTGGATATTGCAATATTCACTCTATACTATTATCAGTCTCAGTAAATGGATAGTCATTGAAATAAAAAACAAAAACAAATAAAAGAACATCTTTCCACACTCCAATTCTATTCTAATATTATCACCTAATTCTGTGAAGTAAGACATTGATTTTGTTTTGTCATAAGTCCACAAATATATAGAGTAGTTGTGACAAACAAACTACTACCTCGACTTGCAGTTACGAGTTACGCCCCTTTGGCTTGCAGTGTATGGATCTCAATGGTCAGCCTGGTCCGCCTGTAGTGCCACCTGTGGACAGGGAATGCAGACAAGGGCACTGTTCTGTCAGGCCAACATTGTCAGTGGTGATAGCTGTGTGCCTGTATCTCCACTACCAACGCAGACCAGGATCTGTTACTTTGGAAGTTGCCAAGGTTCTGACAATGAATATTATTTCTTTCATTTCTATCATTAAGAAAATAATCATAAATATTTTTTTCACCCAGTTATTAAGTTGCATGTTTATTGAATGTAGCAAACTCATTCATTTACATATTAATCAGGCTTAGTGATTTATTCTATTTTTGACTGATTCAGTTCTCACCTCCTCTCTTGGAGAGTGAAAGAGGAAGGGGAAATTGAAACAAAAACCATGGACACCTCTCCATGAGAGTGCTCAACTTGATTCCTATTTAATTTACTGGAGCTCAGGGGTTGGCTAGAGGGTGCAGCCTTGTGGTCAGACTTAATTGGGTGTATTAGAGATAAGGCCCATATTTTATTAACATATCATCATCAGGGGTCAGACCTATATCGTACTAGATGATTATCACCACTGGTCAGACTTACATTATAATAGATGATCATTACCACTGGTCAGACTCATATTATAATAGATGATTATCACCACTGGTCAAACTCAATAGATGATCATTCTCACTGGTCAGACTCATACTAGATGATCATCCTAACTGGTCAGACACATATCATACTAGATAATTATCCTAACTGGTCAGACACATATCATACTAGATAATCATCCTAACTGGTCAGACACATATCATACTAGATAATCATCCTAACTAGTCAGACACATATCATACTAGATAATCATCCTAACTGGTCAGACACTTATCATACTAGATAATTATCCTAACTGGTCAGACACATATCATACTAGATAATTATCCTAACTGGTCAGACACATATCATACTAGATAATCATCCTAACTGGTCAGACACATATCATACTAGATAATCATCCTAACTGGTCAGACACATATCATACTAGATAATCATCCTAACTGGTCAGACACATATCATACTAGATAATTATCCTAACTGGTCAGACACATATCATACTAGATAATTATCCTCACTGGTCAGACACATATCATACTAGATAATTATCCTCACTGGTCAGACACATATCATACTAGATAATTATCCTAACTGGTCAGACACATATCATACTAGATAATTATCCTCACTGGTCAGGCCATGTTATACCAGATTTTCATCCACTGGTTAGCTTCTTATTGTATAAGATAATCTCCCTCTTCTTGTCATGCTCATGCTACACTAGATATTATCACCACTCTTCAGACCCATATTATATACTAGATCAGTGTTTCTCAAACATCTTCTTGAATGGAACATGGAACATGAAGCGGAATACTTAGCTTATTTTTCTAGGCTGGATTGTTTCCTATTCTTATAAATTAAACAATATTATTTATTTTCAATTGTAAAGCTATAATAAAATATAGAGGTAAGCATAAGAAAAATTAATGTTCAATCACTTTAATGATATTGAATCTTTAAAGAGCATAAGTACTTGGTATCATGCATGAGTTCCAATATCTGGTGTGTCAAGCCTGTTACAATACTTTGTCTTTTGTTTCACCATTATAAGAAAATGCTAATTCACACAAATAGATTGTAAGAAATGAAAATAAAATACTGATAGTTTGTTTTAAAATATTGTGGAACTCTTCAGACAAACTCGACCAGAATTCATTTAATGGTTGATCTTTGTATCTTTGTTTCAAATTAGAGTCAAATCTAGAGCAGTTCAAAGTTTATAGTAATATCTAATAGTTATAGAATTTTTGCTTTTGCCAAGAAGAGCTAAGCCTAATACATTCAATTTTTCTGTATTTAATGTGGAGTAATTGTATGTGTAGGTCTCCTATACATTGTGGAACAACTATTCAGGCATTCCGGAACCCTAGTTTTCCATGGAACACAGTTTGGGGAACACTGAACTAGATAATCGACCCACTTCTCTGAATTGTATTTCACTTACTTTATGCTTCTGTAATTTATTCCAATTATATAGTCTGTAGCCCTGCATGTGAAAATGGTGGTACATGCATACATGGGATATGCAGCTGTGCTCATAATTACACAGGCACATATTGTCAAAATAGTAAGTCCCTGTTATTCATTTTCTCAGACCCATAGACATAGTATTAATAAAAGTATAGTCATTTACTAGGAAAACAAACTATTACAGAATGATTTGAAAGTTTTTGAAATAATTAATTATTATAAATTGAATATTCGATTTAGTTGTAAATGGAAATATTGCAGGATTATGTGAAGCTCCATGCCTACATGAAGGAATCTGTACTGCTAATGGGAAATGTTCTTGCACAATTAGCTATACTGGCTCCTTTTGTCAATATCGTAAGTCTTTCAAAAAATTTTAACAATTCTAAATGGAGAAATTTAGTTTTTCAAATTTGAGAATAGCAATGCTAAAAGTATTTTTTATATGAAATAAATTAGATATATACTCAACACCAGTATATTTAATAATGTGTCAATCAACAGCTGTGTGCAATCCCCCATGCCAAAATGGTGGTAGCTGTGTTCAGCCTGATGTTTGTAGCTGCCCCACAGAATGGACTGGACAAACATGTGCTGAGAAAAAAAGTATTTATATTTTTTTATTTTCTGGCCTAAACAAAATTGTTTTTTAAAACTATATCTTACAATGAAATACATATTTAGTCTGCCAATACTCACTGTCCTTTATTTACTGACAGTAACTTGTCCTAAGGGATGCTACAATGGAGGCAAGTGTGTCGCACCAAATGTCTGCTCATGCCCTGTAGGGTTTTATGGCAAAAGATGCCAAAAAGGTACCAAACTACCAAGAAGCTTTTTTTATCCATTGCATCCATCTGTATAGTAATGTTAATTTAAAATATAATATTTGTATGACTTTGTTGAATTGTTTTTAGCTTGCGAGCCACAGTTATCAGCATTGTATTTAGTTCACTTAAAAGTTTTGAAAAAAATCTGTTGATATAGGCCTAATTAAAAATATATGCATTTGTTCTTCGTTGCTAAAGTTTAGATTTGAATTCCTTTAATGTCACTTCAGTTCTCTGTGAACCAAGATGTCAGAATGGTGGGGTCTGTGTTTCTCCTGAACTATGCATATGTCCACAGGGCTATCATGGGAGCCGATGTCAGAAAGGTGTGCCTAGATATATACTTATAGAAAGCTTTAGAGATTTATTTCAATATAGCAAGATATGCACCATCTTATAAATCTTTGCTAACCTGTATAAATAATGTACTATATTTTGTTTCAGTGAAATGTAATGTTCACTGTATGAATGGTGGGACATGTCTGCCACCAAACCAATGTCAATGTCCACCCTTGTTTTATGGAAAATTATGTCAGAGAGGTGAGTGATAAAGATAACAGATAAACCAAATTGTGTCAAAACTAATATAATATTATAATATAATAAATATGATTCATCTACTGAAATTATTAGGTTACTCAAATTTAACAATTTGTTACTTTTTTATTTAGTTTTAAATGTTACAAATTTTTTTATTTTTTTTTAATAAATTTTATTTATTATATTTTTTAGGATAAAAAAATTCTTTTACCTTAATGCCATCTTAATAGTTCAGTAGTATATTTGTAAAAATATTAATTATACAAAATGTACCCATTAGCTATTCCCAATAATAATGGCAATGTCTTTGATTTGTTGGGATTAATGATGTGCAGTGTTTCACGTGACTACTCAAACCCAGTTGCGATCATTACTTCAACTATATACAACTAAACTGTTCTCAAGTTTTGGGAGTTATTTCAATAATTAAAATAATTATCTCCAAGCTCAAACCTCCTGCATGATGGCTGGCAGGTCCAAAGTCAAGACCACCAAATGACAGTCTGAAGAGCATAGGCCTACAACTTGATCAGGCAACCAACTGGCCCACTTCCTGACTTTTAAATGACATATCCTCATAATATTATTGATTTTTGCTTTATTGTTTGAATCATTCCTCAGATGTAGGCCTGATAGTCATGAGTGGAATAAAAATATTTCCACTCTTTTGTATGCAAGTGTTCTTAGTATGATTACATGCTGCATTATAGTAATTAGCATTTGACTTTTCTTTCGAAGACCCCTCAAATGATAATGTTTATTAAGTTGTAGAAATCTGATCAGAACAGTAGCGAATGAGTGATCAGAAATAGTTAACCAACTGGCTTAAGCTAGCAAGGAATTTGGTTGCCAATTATGATTTCTCTCAAATGTGTTCATCTTTAGTTTAAAAAATGTCTAATAGGAATGATGTTCTGGTAAATGCTATCTGAATTGGATGATCCAAAGATGACTTCATATCAAAGTTATATTTAAAGAAAAAGCTTCTGTTAAAGAAAGATAACTAAAATTAAAATGACTGACAGATTCATCTGATTCAGATAACAAAATATGTCAGTCCCAACTGGACTATAAAACATTCTACAGTATTCCTTAGTCTTTGGTTTGTAAAGAACAGGGCAACTAAAAGGTTACAAAAAACACTTCAGCTTTCAACAAGATCAAATATGAATTAATTTATTATGATCTTTTGATGTTGGTAAGCATGTTTCATGATGATAGCATTTAAATGATTATTTCAGAGGTATGCAGATTAATTTGTTTCAATGGTGGGAGATGCAACAACAACAGATGTACATGCCCTCCAGGTTTTGAGGGCAAACATTGTGAAAGAAGGTATTTTTATGTTTACTGGTCAATAATTGTTTTCTTCTCTTCTTTCTTAGGGTATTACCATAGGGCATTACCATAATTGTTAGCTCAAAATTTTAACGCAATTGACCTGAACTAAATCCTGACAACAAATAGCATCATGTATCAGTACTTCATTGCATTATTTACTTTCAGGTCATGTATATTTGAACAAATTCAAATCCCACAAAGGAGAACATATAGAAAAGTTATACAAGAAGAATATACTGTACCATGTGACCTCAGGCCTTACCATACATGTAGGAGGACAAGGTTTGTAGCCTAAGAGATTCATTTGAACATAGTTGCAAATGACATTGTAAAAAAGACTACAATATAGAATTGTAAATACATGTCTGTATTGGACTCTTCTATTCCATTGACTTTTTCAATCTAGCTAAAGTCAATGGCAAATTCCTAGAAATTGTAATGATTCAATAGTAGTTGGGTTTAATTTGGTATTTCCTCAATGAAGTGACAGTACATTAAAAGGTTAGAATGGAAAAAGGTTAGAGACAAGATAACAGACGACAAGAAAAAACACCACTTGTAGTGATTTGATGACGTGGACTCTGCCCTTCTTTATGTAATAAAATTTTGTATTCTAAAAGGCTGGATTAACTTATTTTATATTATTCGTTCTTTTGGTTTGGATATTTACAAACTTGTAATTAATAACACCTCAAGTTAACAGATTGCTCAACTACATCTTCACTCAACCAACAAAATAGATAAATACATCTCATAAACTATTCTATGAGACGTCTGTAATACTGCTGGTAGTGCATGGTACAAAAGATAAACTTTTTAAAGAACTAGTAGCTCATGTTGTAGGTGATATAAAGCTGTCTTGAAGATTTAGCAGTTCATCAGGCAGGTCATTTGAAGTGTAGTTCTTACTGCAGTTTAAGAGTATCATATTGCCAGTAAATTAATTAACTAGTCTTTTCCCCACAACGAATTTCAGATACCCCTTAAAGCTGTATGGTTTGATTATTGTCCCAAGTTTAAAACCAGTTCAAGATGTATTCATTAATTAATGTTCTATATCTGAAATCTGAGATTTAAAAAGAATAAGGCTTTATCAAAACTGGAAACTTTTAGTTGGGCAGCAAAATGTTTTGTCACTAAGTTGTGAAGCCAAACTGTTGGATTATTTTCAATTTTTTTTTAGTATTGAAAGATAATTGATCCATTGATTCATCATGATTATCAAACAGAAATGCCAAATCTGTCAATTATTGTAGCAACAGTAAATAATTTATAATGTTTGCAAAAAAAAATGCTTTCTGCCCTTACATAAATTTTACTTTTAAGTAAAAAAAATGTCTTCTAAACTACTTAATTTTCTTGTTTCTTCCAGGTTGAAATATGTTTTGATTACTAAAGAAACATATAGAACGATATACACATGTTCCTGATCAAAGTACAATCTTAATTTCTATTGTGATATTTTTTGTGATTGTTTTTTTTTTTAACATATCAAATTTGTTCACTTCATTAGTTAATTTTTTTAAATTTTGTTTTGTTTTGTTAAATATATAAGCAGAATAATTGTAAATATATGCCATCTTGATTTTTTAATTCCCAATATTTATTATTTGTTTTGCAATATTTCTTATCAATGAATTCAAATAGATTTTAAATTGTGAAGAATACTTTATGTTTTGATTTCTTACAATGGCTCATAGTATGATACTGTAGTTTGGGATAAATATTGAATTATATGTGTATATTTTCATTTATTTCAATTTTCGTGAAATCAGTAAAAACAAATATAAAACTGAGTAATTGTTGCAAGTTATGTAACTTTATAATACTATTTCAAGTCTGAGCAGCTTTCTTTCATTTAGGGATCTTGAATTCAAATCTAGGTTAAATGTTTGACTCAGGATTTGTTGACAAAAACTAGGCATTTGGTCTTTTGTTATCCACAAAAAACCCTTACTCAATGTGACAAGAACTCTATATATTATTTGTCTAATGAATAGCTACTTCTCATTGGGTGGTTTCATGCTCAATCTCAGTGAACAATCAAACTTTAACATTAGAACATTGAAATGTTCAAAGCTATACATTTAGTTGTACTATTTAAAGGTGCTTTTTCTTATTATATACAGTTTAGAATCTTAAAATGCTTCTGCTAATAGTCAGAATTAATTTTAAACACCTCTAATATTGTTTTGCAGTTGATTATTTCACTGACATAACTGAAGTATTTAAAGTTGTTTAATAGCATGGTTATTATTTATTTGTTTCAATTTACATTTGATACAACACACATTTTGAAGGTCATGAAAACAATAAATATTCATCCATTGAGTGATCCACTCACACTGAGTGATCCATTGAGTGATCCACTCACACTGAGTGCTCCATTGAGTGATCCACTCACACTGAGTGCTCCATTGAGTGATCCACTCACACTGAGTGCTCCATTGAGTGATCCACTCACACTGGATGCTCCATTGAGTGATCCACTCACACTGAGTGATCCATTGAGTGATCCACTCACACTGAGTGCTCCATTGAGTGATCCACTCACACTGGATGCTCCATTGAGTGATCCACTCACACTGAGTGCTCCATTGAGTGATCCACTCACACTGAGTGCTCCATTGAGTGATCCACTCACACTGAGTGCTCCATTGAGTGATCCACTCACACTGAGTGCTCCATTGAGTGATCCACTCACACTGGATGCTCCATTGAGTGATCCACTCACACTGAGTGATCCATTGAGTGATCCACTTACACTGGATGCTCCATTGAGTGATCCACTCACACTGAGTGATCCATTGAGTGATCCACTCACACTGAGTGATCCATTGAGTGATCCACTCACACTGGATGCTCCATTGAGTGATCCACTCACACTGAGTGATCCATTGAGTGATCCACTCACACTGGATGCTCCATTGAGTGATCCACTCACACTGAGTGATCCATTGAGTGATCCACTCACACTGAGTGATCCATTGAGTGATCCACTCACACTGAGTGATCCATTGAGTGATCCACTCACACTGAGTGATCCATTGAGTGATCCACTCACACTGAGTGATCCATTGAGTGATCCACTCACACTGAGTGCTCCATTGAGTGATCTCACTTTTGTTTCTGTTTTTCCCAACAACATCCACAAGTTGAACAAATTCACTTCTGAGTAAAACAAAACAAGGAGAAGAAGAATGAATGAAATTTTATTTACAGAATGAGTTCACTTTGATTCCTTTAAAAACATATGATATAATGGACACACTTCATAGCCATACTTTACTTTGATTGATAAATAAAAACTTACATCTATGAGAATGAAAACAGAAAGAATGACATGACATCACTTAACAGACTCAACAGGAGCTGTGCACATATCACTCATCACTTAACAGACTCAACAGGAGCTGTGCACATATCACTCATCACTTAACAGACTCATCAGGAGCTGTGCACATATCACTTGTCACAAACAAAATATTTTACCAGGTGAATAAAAAAAAATGTTAACACAACTGAAAGAATTGAATGCTCTAAAACAAGTATAATTAGCAACGAACCAATTATAGTCAAATTTAGATGAGTAATATAAACTCTAGAGAGAAACATTGCATTGTATGGCATGAGTTACACAGTACATAGATTTGATTATAATAAAAGTAAACTATTGGACTAAAGCACTATGCATATTACTATTAAGAATGAAATTAAAGTCAAAATAAATAAATAAATCAGTTAACATTTTTTTTCTCTTTCCTTATAGATATTTATACCTTTAGCAATGTTTGTTACTTAGATTGTTACTTAGATTGTTACTTAGATTATGAAGCAAAAAGACCAAATAAATCATGACAAAGGCATCCAGAGACTATCTCAGGACAAAATTAGCTGGCACAGATTTGGGAGCTAATCACAACATCCTGAAAAAGACCTACACCAGTTACGTTAGACCTGTTCTAGAATGGGGCTCACCAGCCCAAACCAACCTAAGAAAAATAGACAAGGTTTAAAACATTGGTCTAAGGATAATAACAGGAGCGATTAAAAAAAACACCCATAAGAGCTATGGTGGAAACCGTTGCCCTGATCTCTCTGGATGAAAGAAGAGAAATAAAAATCCTTTCCCAATTCACTAAATTGGAAACCTTGGAGAGGCACCCACTCAAAACAAAAATCCACAAAACTGGCACTAAAAACCATCTCAAAAGGACCTATTACATACAGGAATCTCTAAACCTAAAAAACCCCACCAAATGAAAAAATAACTCTGGAATCCATGAAACATCATAATGAATCTCCACCCTGGGACGAAAGCTCTTCCTACTATAAGAGACCTTATTGAAAATATAACCAAAAAATCTAACTACATTCCAACAGAGCTCAAGGAAATAGTGAACTGTTTTCTACAAACTCATTATCCTAGCAATCAGTGGATCAGAGTTTACACGGATGGCTCATCCCATAAAGCCACCACAAATGGAGGAGCTAGAATACTCATCGAATGGATGGAGAAAAACTAGAAAAATCCATTGCAACTGGAGAGCTCTCTGACAGACACAGAGCAGAAAGTGAAGCACTAGAACTAGCTACTACCATGCTATCAAATCATCCAAGTACCCCACACAGTCAGATTGTCTTTCTAACCGATGCAAAAACAACCCTACAAAGATTGGAAAATTCTATTCCTCCTATATAAAACGACTCAGGACAGCACTTATAAAGCTCAACAACAACAGAGAAAAAACCTGTTATTCAATGGATACCAGCACATATAGAACTAGAAGGAAATGAGAAGGCTGACACACTCGCCAAGAGTGGGAGAAAAAACTCACAATTAAACATCGCACTCTATCCTGAAGAAATGAAGAAACTAATAGTAAATAAAAAAATGAGAAATGGACACGTTCTCATCTGAATCACAAGAAAGATGATGCCTATTATAAGCTATCAACGTCTAATCTTTCGACTCAGGACCGGACACAACAGAATGAGACAACATATGTACCAGAAGCTCAAAATTAAAACCAGTGAAATCTGCCCTTGTGGAGTGTCACCAGAGAAAGCTGACCATGTCCTCCAAGACTGCTCTCTTTACCAAGAGGCCTGTTCAAGACACTGGCCCCAAAACACCCCAATACAAAGAAAACTATACGTAGAGCTCCCTGATTTGGAAACCACTGCACAGTTCATCTCATATAATGGTCTAGTCATCTGAACACTCCAGCATAAAAATGAGAATGAAGAAGAAGAATGGCAAACAACAAACATTTCAAACAGCAACAAACAAAGCAAGCAGATGTTCATTGCTAAACAGCCCAAACAATTCTCACTCAGGAAGTTGAAGTGATCCAAATGTTTCTGACCTAAACATGCCAGTGGAACACCAGTTTAAAAACAATATCAATTAGCTCATTCTAATACAAAGCTAAAGTTTCATGACTGGGGGAAACAGCATTCTAGACCACAGTATGATCTTCAGATACTATGAACAAAAATATAATATGTATAAATAAAGACATGTATTCCTAAAATATTCAATAAATATTTAGTTTTGAAGTAATGAACACAGAATTTACTTAAGTCCTAAACAGTTTAAAAAAATAACAATTAAATAGAACAAAAGGTATAAATACAATATGGTAGACATATCTAAGTACTTAAACTTCCTATAAAAATTCCAGAAAAAGGTCAAACTTTGAATTTCCATTATCACCTTGATCTAACCAATAAACTTTAACCTTAGCGAGTCTGAGCAGCTTATTAAACAAATGTTGATGAAACAAGGTTTTCAAAACTAGTCTACTTTCTCTTTACAATGTAAATTACTAATAAAGTCCAATGGATTTAATGTTAAAATCCTAAAACATGTGAAAGCTCATACTCTGAAGAATAAACCAAAAAACTTAATGCACAGCTCCAATGTTAAGCCTCTTATGAGATGGCACAGAAACTAATAATCTAATTGATATGAATGGTGCTACTAGCCATAACTTGAGTATACATTTAATCGTGTATTATACACAGCTTAATATAAAGAAGTTTCTTGATGTATCAATGGGCAGAGATCAACTTATGAAAAAAAAAAAAAGGATTACTTCAGGTCTATAATCTTTGTCCACATGAACAACATTGTTGACATTGCAATAGTTACTTACAAAAATGTCCATCATCACCTCCGCTAAGGTGGCCAAAACATTGATTTCACTTTGGTAGAGAGTGCATCATGCAATACATTTAGTGAGAACTCTTAATGCCATCTGTTAACTAAAACCAGTTGTTTAAGTAAACTGTACATCATACATTAGATTTGTACCATGAATCTTCTTCAATTCAGTTATATAAAACAAATTCAAGTCCAGCATGGAATAAGACAAAACGAGGCACACATATATGCTATGTATCTTACAATTCAATTAGTCTTGATGCAAAAGTTCACACAAATACTACTATCAGCCTAAAACACACTTGTCCATGCAGCTCAGGTTCTTCAGCATTAGCATTCACACAACAAGGTTTTCCAGTAACAAAGCTAGAATGAACACTAGCCTATATCAACAGCACTTCCATGTTAAAACATACACTAGTAACCAAAAAAAAAACCCCACAACTTATCAATTTCACTGCAGTTTTACTTGCCTTCCTTGGCTGACTGCAGTAAAAAATTATTTCCTTTGTGTCCTATTTATATTACTATGCAGAATATCTAATCCCATGATAATAATTTCATCGTAACCTTAACACTAACATGTTTGCATTAAAAGGAGTAATGAACAAAAAATATTACAAGAATAAAACTTGATAAAACATCGTCGAGCCTTTAGAGCCAAACTTTAGGATCATGTTATTGTCGATGCAGCTATAGAAAACATAGCTACCTTGCCATCTGTTCCCTTAACCAGTACTAGTGTACTATGATAGAACACAGCTACTTTTCTCTGGGGTTTCCCCATTCTCTTTCTGTCTCATAGTGTTCAGAATTGTATCAAAAATATCTTTTACTGACTGAAATAAACAAAAACTTTAAGTAAATAAACACTAATATGAAAATTTACTAAATACTTGGGAATGAAAAATTCTTATGAAAATCTATGGTGCTATACAGGATGAAACAGGGTGGAGGACATGCACTAAACATGAGATATATCAATTGTATGAAGACCCACCAATAGTGACTGAAATAGAAAGAACAGACTACGTTGGGCAGGTCACCTTGAAAGAATGTCTTATAACAGAGGAGCGAAATTTGTATACATGCAAAACCAAAAGGCAGGCGACCCAAATGGAAGACCTTGAATGTGATGGATTGATGATGTGGAAGCAGATCTGCAACAGCTTGGGCGTGGAAACGAAAGGCCCAGGAGAGATCTGAATGGAAGGATGTGTTGAAGCAGGCCAGAGCCCTCCAAGGGCTGTAGCACCACTGGGATGGATGGATGGAATATGTTTTTTATAAAAATGTTTTTGTATTTCTAAGGTGTGTTGTAGTAATGAGTATAAAATATATTGTGTATAAATGTGAGGTGTTTTTTTTAATGAGTTTAAAAACCATGTATATGTAATGTGAAGAATGATATAAGGGTATCAGTGAAGAAAAATACAGTTCACTAAAACATATACTCTGCTTACTGAATTCTCTTTGGCTGATGCTTCCAAAAAAGGAACTTTCCACGATTCAGCTAGTCTTTTTCCATCATCTTCAGAAATAACCCTGGAGTTAAAAACAAAATGAGATTCAGGGGAATGACTAGAAAATATTATCCCTTAAAAATAATCCTTGTTTCTCTAAATCTTTATACTGACCTTTCTATACGCAGATCCTTTTTGTTGGCCACTAAAACAATGGGAACACTGAGAAAAACAAAAGAATCTTCTTATTAAAGCATTAAATCTCAAAGTTGATTTTTCATACTATAATAAAAAAAAAATGTGAAAAGCCATTTAAATAATGAAGTTATATAAGAACTATTTAGGCCTTCACTTAATATTGTTTCTCGCTTCTAAACACAAAGTCTAAAACAAGTATTGTTATCGACTATAAATAATTATGCAAACTTTCAACTTGATCCAGAAATAGGAAATGGGAGAACTTTTTACCAGACAGATGGACAAACAAACAGATAGGAGTGAGTCGATTTAAGCTCTGTAAAAATTTAACCTAAGACTGTATCACAACTATGAGAGTAATTGTATGTCACCTACAACACTATATATATTCTAGTGCACAATCAAACAAGGATATTTACTGATATCTGTTTAACCCAGATGTTCCTTAAAAAATCATACATGCAGGGCCGATCTTAGGCCACTGCAACCTATGCAGCCGCAGTGGGCCCCGCACTTTCTTAGGCCCTGCGCGATGTGAATTCTAGGTCTAAATTATTAAATTAAACCATTTTAACTTATTATTAAAGGGTTCCTGGAATTCTACTAAAAAAAAAAAATATAAGAAAAAGTCATGAAAATCTCCTGAAATTATTAAAATCTTCTGAAAACTGATGCAAATCTCCTTAAAACAGACAAAATTGTCATTTCAGGGTCTAATTCAATATGGAAAACGCCAATCCTACTGTCGATTAAAAACAAAACGGCATTGTCAGCTTTCATTTAATAAAAATTTAATAAGCCGAATTTTAGCCAAAAAAAAAAGTTAAAATACTTAATCTACTTTACAGTGGCATAGCTAGGGTGAGGGAGAGAATTTGAAAATCCTCTCGGGACCCACTTGAGGGGACCCCCAAATGAGTGTTTTTTACACACAAAAAAAACAAACATTTACGCAAAATGCAGGGGCCCCCAAAGAGGCCAAGAACCCCCGGGCACCAAACGCTGAAAAATTCCTAGCTACGCCCCTGTTACTTTAATAGTCACTGGCATACAAATATAGATCTAAATCTATCTCGACCTCTTAGAGAAAAAAAATTTTGCTAGTCGATTTTAAATCTAAAATACAAATCTGAATGTTTATCGGCTTTTTGTTGGAAAACTACTATCTACTGTAGATGACTCGTAAAGTTAATTTGACACTGATTTTGTACTTAGTAAAGTATAAATAAAATGCAAAGGCGTATTTATTTTCTAATACGAAATCTTTTCACTTAAATTATCCTTATCACAACCCAAATTAGGCCCCGCGCAATCCGTTTTGCATAGGGCCCCGCAACCTGTAAGACCGCCCTGCATACATGAGAATGTACCCCAGTGATAAGTGAATCGAAACACAATTATGATAAAGAAGACTTTAGGAATAGAAGAAATATTATAAAAGAAATATTGACATTTCACTTCCATCCTGTAGAATATAGTTATATGTCTAGAACATTTCAGAATGCTATAGCCATTGTAAAGCTTTCTCAGTATGAACTAGTTCAGAAGAGGACATTGGTAGGGAAGGGGTATTATGTTTGGTAGGGAAGGGGTATTATGTTTGGTAGGGAAGGGGTATTATGAGTTTCTCTGCTACTTGAATAGCCAGCTTTATATACCAATTATTTAAAAAACTAAACTATATGGCCCCCCAAAAAATCATAAGATATTTTAGTTTGCTGAACTAAAAAAAAACTTTGTTAAAGTTTATAAGTGATAATTAAAATGGAATGTTACATGTTTATCTCATTAACTATATTTGTCCAAGTAAAAACCTAAACTAAAGATTAATGTTTAAACTGTTAGCATTAAAACCATTTTAAAATGATCAACAAACTAAAGAGTTATAAATATAATGAGTATAATTTCAAAATCAAACCCCCCCACCACCACCACCATTTCAGTTGTGCTTAATGCAATGCTCCACAAAATATGTGTAACTCTAATAATGTCTGTATACGACTTACGTAATTCTTCCTTTCATGTCAATGATCTTGTTATATACATGTTTCACCACTTCAAAGCTAAGAAAACATCAAAGACAAACAAAAATATGATAAAACAGAAACTGAAAAACACCTTTTAGATATTAGAGAACATTTCAAATCCTGTCATGTACTAAAGTCCAAGCACTAATTCTTTTCAGACCATGCACACAAGAAGGGGGTGATGTTTGTACTGGTAAGGGTAAAAGACTCTATGCATATTCTAAACCTTTATTATTAGCAAGACAGCAAAGTGATCAGAACAAAATACCTTACATTTTAAAATAAAATTTATATTTACGTTTAAAAGAAATCCACCTGGCTTTACTTGGTATCAAAGTTAAATGCTTATATTAGATACCTTAAACATTTAGAAGTCTTAATCACTACTGTCTACTAGTATGCCAGTGCCATAAGCTGAAACTATTTATGTTGTAAATCCCAACAGGTTCACTATTCTTTTTTAAAAGTTCTTACTATTTCTATGAAAAAAAAAATGCAATAAATAACTAATATGAAAGTTGTACAGTTTTTCAATAAAGTTTAAAGGAAACAAATTATGGCAACTATTTGCCAGTAAAAAAAAATTCTCAAAAAACTGACACAATAAATTGTATAAATTGGGGAAAAAATTTGTGTAGGCGAAAATTAGTTATTTGATTCATATATAAGAAGTTCTTTTGTCAATGATAAATAAGCAAATTGTTGGAAGTAAACATAATGTTTTGAAACAAAGGCTGCTTTCTGAACCCCAAACATACCATAGAATAACCAAAGTTTAAACCAGCTAGAGTCATGATCTTTTATTTACAGATGTATATGTTTGCTATGAAACCAAACTGTGAGGCATTGTTAATGATTTCTCAGGTGTAAGTACAGACTTTTGCTTGATCATAGGTAACAACAAAGAAAAAAAAAAGACTGTCTTGTGTCCAAGCACCTCAGAAAATAAATGCAGTGGACCAATTTACTAATCTTGGCAGCAGACTGTCCTGTGGTGAAAATATCCTGTGGGAGTCTCCAGCAATGCATGGGAACAGATGTGGGTGTAATGGCTCTGATCCTTTCTATACAGAAGACATGCCAGGAAATTTAATCTTTCACATGAAATGTCTTGGGGAAATACCAACATTATATAGTATGGCAGGTAATAAGGTATCAGAGTACTTAGGTATCAGATATAAGTACTCCAAAAAACTCTTATCCAATAGTCCTTGAGAAATATTCAGCTATGACAGTGCCTCCTGTGAAGCACAGAAATGCAAGCCTCAACACTGTAGATGACAGAAGAAGCTTTCATTATCAATGATGGATGAATGATATAAAACATGTATCCTAGTTGAGTGAGTGGGCCATTGTGCTAATCACATGAAGAACATCAGCAATAAAAAAAAAAAAAAAAAAGAAAGACTTCAAGGTACTTAAAGTCTCAAAGGGAACAAAGCAACATCAGAAGTAAGCCATTTTAACTAAATATATATATATGTAAATTCAGAGAGACAAAAAAAAAAATCTCATACCTTTTTTGTGAGTTGACTGAGTAGACCAATACATAGCCATTGATATTGATGAAGTAAGATTGTGGTATGACTGAATACTCATCTTGACCGGCTGTGTCTATCACATGCAGTTCATAATCCTGGCCTCCTACTCTTGTGGTCTTGGAAAAAGCTGATACAAGAGAGACACACACATATTTCCGAACATTAAATTAGAATAAAAATAAATCCATGTTATTTTATAACATTTGATTAAATTAAATTGATAAAACTTATAGTGCGGGTGACTGTGTTTATATAAAGCCCATTGCTACCAAGAACTTACTATTTTCAATTGTTGGATCATAAGAATCAACAAACTGATTTTCCACATATTGGATAATCAATGAGGATTTTCCTGAAATGTAAAATTTGACTTCTTTATTAAACTGATAAAAATTATTTTCAAAATACATTATGAACAAAAATACACACAGATGGCCTTGAGTTAATCCCCAAAACACAATATATTCATTTGTGGAAAAATATATGGTCATAGATGAGTTTTACATTCACATAATCACTTGAACGAAAAGAATTATTATAATATTATGAAACTATAAAACAAAAAGAACAACTTTTTATTTGATATAGATTCATGAGACAACATTAAACTGATGTTGTATTTCTTGAAGTCCATGAAGCTAGATAAAAGTACAAGATGAGTATCAGAACAAGAACACTTTTATTTAATAGAGATTAAAAATGTTTTCAATTTAATATAAATACCATTTAAATGTTTCTACAGTATGTATTGAAAATAGAGAAGTCAGTCCGCCTCTGACTCACAGCAATAACAGGAACTTCTTTGTCAAAAAGATTTTGATGACATTATAAGCTTTTAAAATGGTTAATAAAGATCTTCTACTTGCTTATAGCTTGTAGAAGTGAAAGACTTGTAATTGGTTTCATATTCTGACTATCATGATTTTTATGTGATTAAACTAAGTGTTTGTACATGTTATAGGATCCTATTCATATATGGACTGGCTATAAACTAAGAAACTATGAATACATTCAATACAATATATGGTAACTTGCTGGACCACCTCTACAAAAGTACATTCACAATGATAAAACAGCACAATATGAAGAAGACAAGTATAATGGAACATGTAAGATCACAAGAGGAAAAAAAAAGTAGTAAGATGAACAACAGTCTAAGTCTCAGAAAGCTAACCCTAACCCTTTACACCCACTGTAAAAACACTGTAACTATAAAGAAAGCCTGGCCTCACTTAGGAGGTCAAAATATCTGAATCTTCCTGGAAGAGTGGTATGCACTTGGACTGTCATGGTGATGGTACCAAGTTCAAAATCTGCCAACTGCTCTCCCTGCAGGAGGTCAAAATATCTGAATCTTCCTGGAAGAGTGGTATGCACTTGGACTGTCATGGTGATGGTACCAAGTTCAAAATCTGCCAACTGCTCTCCCTGCAGGAGGTTTGGGCCTTGATGCATGAAATATTCTTTTGTTCTGAAGGAATGAACAAAACTTTTAAACAAAAAAAAAACAACAAGATAGGCCAAGATTTGATTTGTAATTCTACAATCCATTAAAACACAATTATAAAGAATAAAACATAGAGGCACTTCCATTTAACAGTTTGACTAGCAGTATCCACCAGCTTTGACCGTTGATTTGTTCCAAGGCTATTTACTTTGGATGTAGCCCCCCCCCCCTTTATTTTATTTGCACTTTCAATAAAACCGTCTGCATTTTTCAAAACCCCACTTTGGCTAGTGTATTCTAGTATATGTTACGTTTAATCAAGTGTTAAAATGTATCTTAGGATCGAGGTTATAAATTCGGTTTCAACTTTTATGTAGATCAATTTACTAATTATAAATTGTGCAAAAACAATATATTTCAAAAAATATTTTTAAAAAATAATATTATACGCAATTAGAGATTTCAACCAAGGGCCTTCTGATTTAGAGTCTAACACTCTACAGACTGAGCTAACTGGGTGTTATTAAAATCTGTGGAAATTACTTACAACATATAAATATTATTATACATTTATAATTTTTAAAGAAGTCAAATTAACTTTAAAAGGTTGAATCGAAATTGCGAATAAAAGAATCGATTTCTGTAAATTTAACCCAGGCCTCTGGTTTTGATCGTGAAACATGTTTAGTTGTTATAGGCACACAGAAAGTAGTAACTGGTATTCATAATATATATATTTTTTTGTCCATGGCAAGTAGAAGAATTAGTGATGTCAGTAAATCAGAGCCCTTGCGTTTCATATAGATAAAATTAAATATACATCTATTAAAAATAATATAAAAAAATATATATTTATAGATCTAGACCCAGAATAATAAAAATCTATACAACTATACATAATTATTAGTTCTAGACCTATATATATATATATATACCATTTCTGTCTAAACATAAAGTGAGACTAAAGTACTCTAAAGAGACTTGATCTAATGCAATATATAACCATCTCTAGATCTAGATTCAGTCTTATATATTATCTATAGATAGTATCTAGACTTATACATATATATATATATATAAATATATATTTCACTCTATATAATAGTATGAAGCATCTCTAGACTCTAGAGATTCTAAGTTACTAGTAGGCAGCATATTTATACTAGACTAGATTACCAGATTATGATCTATAGATTAGATATAATATAGATCTAGATCTATTTTAATTTTATATTCTATATAGAAGGCCCCTACTATGCTGTAACTATGCTGACTATGGCTAGAGTAACTAGAGTCTCTATTATACATATATATATATATATAAATATGTATATAGATCTAGACTCTGGATTAAAGTAAAATGATCATGATGAATGATTAATGATACTTTAACTTTGAATGACTCTATACAGTATACTCACTGTGGTGATTGTGTTTGTATATATAGTAATGTAAACAACACTTGATAGAACTTTGGTTGTAAGATTTTTATTAAGAAATTCTATGTTTATTCATTATTATTTATTATTATTTCATTGGTTGATTAGGTAAAGTGGGGTGACTGCCCTTGAGATTTGTTATTGTTGTCAGGGACCAGAGTTTTGTGATTGAATAGTAGGAGTACAATATAAGGCAGTTTTTATAGTTTGACATAGATTCCATATATATTTAGGTTAGGCTAGGAATTCAACTTTTGTTGACGTTATCTAGATCTACTACTACAGTTATAATTATTCCTATATTGCTTTATTAAATCAAATATATCCTGTTCCTAATGCATCCCGTCCCTGGTGCTTCTTGAAGTGTTGCATATGACGATACATTAACACGGTTAAGTGTCCATGTCAAAGTAATAGGCTAGGAGTTCACAATGCTCACACTATAATTAGTTATTAGTAGATCTATATCACTATATAGATCTAGTATAGAAGTATAATCTTGACTCCAGTTCTAGATAATAGATATCTACTAGTAGTACTAGATCTAGTACTAGTCTAGTGATCTAGTGACACTGACAGTCTAGGACTTGACTGTGACTAGACTAAACTCTGATGAATTGATAAACTAGAATTACTAGATGATCTAGAATAATCTTAAATCTAGAATCTAGATCTAGTGACAATCAAATCTAGATATAATCTAGATCTAGATTTAGATACTGAGATTTATTTTATTTATAGTCTAGATCTATCATCTAGTCTAGATCTAGTAGTAGTTTAAAGTTAATGAAACCATTGATGAAACTGTGACACTACTGACAATGAAAGAGATAGTCAGAGAGACTTTCAACTGAGTGACAGTCTGAGACAGTGAAACTAGATCTACTAACTAAACTAGTCTACTGTACAGTCGGAGTCTACTGACGTAGTACTGTGTCAGTACTGTCACTGACATTGTCACTGATTCAATGATTGTGACTGATTGTGTCACTGTGTGACTGTGTGAAACTCACCTACTGATCGAAAGCCCATAAAAGCAATTTTTCTTTCTTTGGGAGGCATTTTATTACAAAAAATAGATCTAGTATTTTAAAAAAACTCAAAAATATTCTATGTTTCAACAAATGAAACAAAAGTCTTTATTTTAAAACAATTTATGTAATCACTGTAAACAAATATTAAAGTTGTCGGATTTCCCTTCCCACAACAAAAAATATGGTTGCTAAGGGGACATTACTATAAAAAAAAAAGAGAGTAGGGGAAGTAAACATAAAAATACTTGGCTACTTGTAACATGCGTGTAACCCACTGCGTAGACCTGAAAAAAAAAAAAAAAACACATGTTTTTCTTGTAAAATGTTTTACATGTTTCGAATGTTCATTCCAAATCGAAGATAATTTACTTCCTAGTCCAAACCTCCCACAGGATGACGGGGGACGGCAGCGGGCAGAGTATGAACCGTGAACTGGGACCATCGACAATTAAGTCCGAAGTATAGTCCAGCGCATAGGCCCTACCGCACGACCAGGCAGCCTGGGTTGGTTGTAATGAGTGTGGAATTTTTTTTTATTAATACTAATCCAATCAAACTGTATTATATTGTTACGAATCTCACTATCCAGGCTCTCTGCAAACTGCACCATACACCACCAACTTAAAGAACTTCACAAGTCAGGGCTCCAAAATAACGTAAAGGTTTAATGTCCATAAATAACAGCCAATACTGTACAATTGGCAGCACGTAGAACAGTACAAATAGCTCTGCGATAACAAATATCTCTCCGATAACACCGTTCCGCCGTATCAAGTCTTTTGCACTGGCCTCTCCGTCTCGTTCCGGGCTTGCACTGGGTTCAACAGTTCAGGACTGACTTCACACACTAGGCTCGTTGTGTCGGACTCGATCACAGACCAAGATCAAGACGCCGTTCGTCTCAACTGTACTTGATAGTACTCCGCACTGAACCGTCGTAATGCTCCGTACAGAACCACACCGCTGAACTGTGCTGTAGTCGACCGTGTTCTGAACTCCTGTCGTGAACCCGCTTTCTCAACCGTCTTGACTGCGTCACCTCCGCTCTTATATAGGGTCCCTACTGGCCTTCTCAAACCGGACAGAACGCCGCTCGACGTTTCTAGGTGGTCAGATGACTACAACTCTCGTGACGCCCCTGAGCTCTGTTCACGTCGGCGATCCTTCCCGAACTCTCTTGTTGACATTCGTCTCGGCCGATCGTCGTAACTCGTCACGGTTGACCGCTCGTCTAGCGCTGGCCTGGGGCGATTTGCGTCGGCTGACTACACACACACCACTACCCCTCTCTGTGCCACCACCAAGTTTATAACACTGCCCCCTCCTTAGATCTGTCCGTCCCGGACAGAATCAACATCATGACATTGGCTGTAAAGTTTCATCGCTGTAGGTGGGGGTCGATCGGTGGCAGTTGGCTTGTCTCTTGAGCTTGACGGAGTCATCCATGTTGCAGTCAGTAATGGTCGCTTCCTTCTTCTTCGCCAGTTTGCCTTGACCTGGTTGCCCCGCCGTCGTGCTTTCATTGCCATCCACGTGGAATTCAGAAGACGTTTTCTTCTCCTCCAGTTAGCCTTCATCTGGGTGTATCGACGTCGTGATCGCATCGTCATCCATGTTGCACTCAGGAAAAGTCGCCTTCTTCTTCTTCTCCGCCAGTTGGTCTTCATGTGGCTGCAGTTATTTCTTGGTTGAATCACCTTGCACGTTGGACTACGCAAACGCCGCCTTCTTCTTTTCCTCCAGTTGATCGTCCTCTTGTTGCAGTGACGTTTTGGTTGCATCGCTCTCTTGTCTGTCGGTACCGAGGACAGCCACTTGACACATGGAGAGGTATAGGATGTAAGGGCAGGGATTACCAAGATTGTTGACCAAAGAGGTAGCTTCATAGGGCTTTGCGAAGAAGGACTGGGATGGGCTTCAAATCCACAGGACAGGGAATTGTGGGACAGGTCATCATCTTCAGCCTTGTCTGGAGGGCATGCTCGTGGGGCAGGTTGGCAACACTCCTCGTGCAAAGGTCCCTCGTCTTCGGCTTCAGGCTCCATTCGGCTTTCCTCACCACCATCAGGAGCTCTCTCTCTCGTCTCAGTATCGGGCCCATCACTTGTTGGTTTCAGACCTTGTCGATGACTTTCGTCTTTCAAATGTCCATCAATGTCAACGTCAGACTGCCTTGGATTCTCTTTACCACCATCAGGACTTTCCTCTCCAGTCTTGGCAGCTGGACCAACGTCTGTTAGGTTCGGACCTGGCTGGTATCTCTCAACTTGCATATGTCTCTCAACGGCTTCGTCAGGTTTCAATGGGTCATCATGATCACCACCAAGGCTCCTCTCTCTGGCTTTAGCATCTGAACGAATGTCTGAGTTGTTGATTCTCTCCTCCACAGCAGGTATGCGTTTGTTCATGGCGGCTATCTTGGTGTTCATGGCATCTATCTTGGAATTGGTGTTTTCCAGCCCCGAGTTCATAGCTGCCATCTGTCCCTGCATAGCTGCCATCTGTTCCTGCATGGTACTGGTGATCTGTTGCTGCATACTACTGGTGAGCTGTTCCAGCAAGTCCGGTTCGACTTCAAAAAGATATGTGTCCGGATCTTCATTTTCTTCCAACATGTCTTCTCGGAGGCGTGCTTGTAAAGTTTCCTTGTTTCCATATGCCTTCAGCCTTCGTCCACGGAGTTCTTCCTTCAGTTCTCTAAATTCAAGTTCGTACAGCAGTTTCAGACGAGCCATAGTAGATCCGATCCAATCCGATTCCGATCCGATCCCACTTCTGACACCAGTTGTTACGAATCTCACTATCCAGGCTCTCTGCAAACTGCACCATACACCACCAACTTAAAGAACTTCACAAGTCAGGGCTCCAAAATAACGTAAAGGTTTAATGTCCATAAATAACAGCCAATACTGTACAATTGGCAGCACGTAGAACAGTACAAATAGCTCTGCGATAACAAATATCTCTCCGATAACACCGTTCCGCCGTATCAAGTCTTTTGCACTGGCCTCTCCGTCTCGTTCCGGGCTTGCACTGGGTTCAACAGTTCAGGACTGACTTCACACACTAGGCTCGTTGTGTCGGACTCGATCACAGACCAAGATCAAGACGCCGTTCGTCTCAACTGTACTTGATAGTACTCCGCACTGAACCGTCGTAATGCTCCGTACAGAACCACACCGCTGAACTGTGCTGTAGTCGACCGTGTTCTGAACTCCTGTCGTGAACCCGCTTTCTCAACCGTCTTGACTGCGTCACCTCCGCTCTTATATAGGGTCCCTACTGGCCTTCTCGAACCGGACAGAACGCCGCTCGACGTTTCTAGGTGGTCAGATGACTACAACTCTCGTGACGCCCCTGAGCTCTGTTCACGTCGGCGATCCTTCCCGAACTCTCTTGTTGACATTCGTCTCGGCCGATCGTCGTAACTCGTCACGGTTGACCGCTCGTCTAGCGCTGGCCTGGGGCGATTTGCGTCGGCTGACTACACACACACCACTACCCCTCTCTGTGCCACCACCAAGTTTATAACAATATGTAGATTTACTAAATGTTATTCCAATAGTTTTATTACCAACTTTTTATCATATAAATTAGCCTACAATGTTGCATCAAAGAAAAAACTAGAAAATGTAAAAATTTTAACAAAAACATGAAAAATAAATTCAATTTAAATTCTTAAAAATAGGCCTACACAATGTCCCTATGAACCCCGGACCTCTGGTATAATTAGCTTTTTCACGCAATGGTTTCTATACCATTGATTGTAATCTCAACTGGTGTACAAAATATTAGTGGAGAGTGGGGAGAAATGGACCACCCCTGGTATCTTTAAAACTAGTGGACCAATTATTATAAGTCAGCCGTTGTCGCTTTTATGGAAAGGTTAAAAAAAATCACTCAGTGTATGTAGGCCTTATAGCACTATATTATAGGTGTCCTATATGTGAACGGTCGAAATCGCTTATTAGCTCGCGCTTGTTGTCTTTCACATCAACACCACTTCAAAACAAAAATAAAAACACTTGAAATCAAATAGATCGTTGGTATTTTCTTCAATTATTGATCTATAGTTACAATACGCCAATTAGCCCACATATAGGCCTAGATATTCACCAATCGGCACTCAACTGTAACATGTGAGTGATTCTATTTTTAAAAATATTTGTATTCTCTATATATCCCTTATCAATAGTTATTTAAATGAGGGATTTTTGAAACAAACGAGAAAAGAAGCATCAATATACCCGCCCATTTTTTTTCTTTTCAAATATCATGCTAGTTTGAAAATTTGAATTTAGAATTAATAGCCTGCAATAGCTTTTTGAGATAGAGTCCTACTTTTCCAATAGAAAGTTCATAGGTTTCTTAATAGTATGTCTGAATGTATTCTTGTAAATCATTGATCCGACCTAATTTTAATCTAGCACATTTGCCCAAACAAAAATTAAGCAAATAGACCCCAAATCATAGACATCAGCTAGATGACTATATATAATATAGTTCTTGTGCTGCATCTCTGGTGACTATAAATTTTCAAACCTATCAAAAAAATATTCAAGTTAATACCACTTACTCATCGTATATCACTCCTTTATGATCGCTCCAATGAGTTGTTTATAAAATATGCTTAATTAAAATACCCACCTGATAGAGTGATATATACATGAAACATGCTTTACATTGCATCAAAAATTATTAACTAAAAAAAAAAAAAGAGCGTTGACCAAATTCATTAAATAATGAAAGCTTTGAACATTCATTTCAAAGTTGTATTGTTGGCTCTTTTTTCAAATAGGCCTACCTGTAATCTGTATTATATTCCAGACACTGTATCGGCATTTTCATATCCCTGACCTCAACACATGTAAGTCAAACCTTTTTAATTTGATTTGTTCTTTATGTTCTAAAGCAGTGATGCCCAACATAAATCGACCTGCGGGCCATTTTAATTCCCGACACTAGTGTCGCGGCCACATAAACGAAAAGGTACAAAAATGAAATGATATTGGCCCTAAAGTATTAGAAACCCGTGGATCAATACTTTATTCATTTTTTTCATGCGTCAGAAAACGGCTTCATTTCTCTACTAAAAAATATGAGCAACAGTGTAGCTAGCTTTACCAACGACTCATTTTCTTGTCTCTTCTTGGTAAAATTCCTATTAATCTTCCAATCTTTTGACGTAGTTTAACAATCTTTTAATTCGAGGATCATACCAAGAATGACGTCAAATTTGTTTTATTAATGCCTTTATATGTTGTTCTTTTCTAAAACAGCCACACTTTATTTACTATTTAGTAGTATTTACTAATAATATAAGTTGGCTTATTATTCTACATAGAAATAAAGGTCCTTTCTCTCTTTTTTTTTGGGTAGATTCTATATTAAAAGTACCATTTCATAAACGCAACAATGTTAAAGGTCATTAAATTATTGTACCAATCTATCGGAGAAAAATTGAGGGCCCTAACGTAGGTAAAGAGACATTTTTTCAACCTTGGTGGGAGAGTAAGCGGATTTTACACTTTTTGACGACATTTCGGCGGGCAGGATGGAACCACGTCTCGGGCCGGATCTGGCCCGCGGGTCGTATTTTGGGCATCCCTTCTAAAGGTTTCTGTACACAGTGGGTTAAATAAAAAGTCCCCAGGTGTTTTAAAAATCTAACAAATTGTTACAGTGAGTCTTTTCCCGTACGTGCTTTTAAAAGAGAGATTTGTCAGTTTCATTTTGGATTCCTGGAGAAGATATTATTTTTTTGTTTCAATTCAGAATTGTATGGGTAGACTAGAGAGGCTAGTGCTTGTCAGATGGATACTAAATGCAAACACATCTCACTTGCTCTTTAAAATGTTAGAATGTATCTTAAGACTTAATCACTATATGCACACTTGAATCTTGATAGTCTGACACTTCATAATCTGAGAGACACTCAGTAATCTGACCCAGTAACTGATGTAAATTAATCTACACTGTAGACGACTGTAGTGCATATATTATAATGCAAGTATGCTTTTTTTTTTTTAAATACATTTTTCTTGTTCATCTATTGATTTAATATGCTTGAAAGTTGAAGGGTAGACTTTCTGGACATGCTCCCGTCACCTCAGCATGGCACCTCCGTGGAAACGTCCGCCCGGGAAGCGGAAAGGCTAAGAACGTAGCAAACATGGCTCCCAGTAGCAGATTAAAGGCATATATGGAGGCCTGCCCTGGACACATTTGTTAATTTGATGCAAATTTGGTAATGCGGCAACTGTATATCTTTTTACTTTATAAGCACAATGTCTCCAAATTAAATTAAACTTCAAGTAGGCAACACTATATTTGAGCCATTCAGTTGAAAAGAAGTGAATAAATAGGCATTAAATATAGATCATATAGAAAACATTTTTATTTCAGCATAAATTCCATAAACTGTGGTCATCAAAATAGATCATAGTAACTTGTATGCATTTATTAATATAAGAAATAAAAGATAAAATTGAACATGAACAAAGAGTTAAACTGCATAGATTTCATTGGATATTTCATGACGAATGCGTACATGGAATGACAATACATGTAAACATTGAAATGACAACTACTTGATAACAAAGCATTTGGTTTTTAATTCATTACGAAGAAAATTTAGGACATTACACATGGGTGAACATAGGAAGAAATGGAAGCTGGAAAAGTATGGTAAACAAATGTTTTTCCAAATCTTTTGATAATATAGGGGAGTAATATATACATATCAGAGCGATAATAGTGCTGATAAAGAATCAATTTTTTCCCTAGGCCTTATTTTCAGAAGGAAGTACAAATAAAAAATAACAAAAAAATAATTAAAAAAAACAATTCCACCAATACATTCAAATAGAAAAAGAGATTAATGTATTTGCATGGCACTTTCAAATAGTCAAATAAAGTATCTAATAAGAAGTACAATGTCTCATTTTTTGATGTTAGTCAACTTAAGAAACTTTGAAAATTTATTCATAAATTTTGGCAGGAGTCAAAGAATGTTGGCCACATTAAATGTTAAAAAATGTATATTCAAAACTACAATAAAGTCTTCAATAAAAATAAGTCAACATGTTCAATCAAGTTAAAAAGTATTGGTACAATGTCAACATGTTCAATCAAGTTAAAAAAGTAGTGGTACAATGTCAACATGTTCAATCAAGTTAAAAAGTATTGGTACAATGTCAACAAATCTGTGTATAAGATTATGTGTATCACATGGTCATATCTGTATATAAATAAATACTGGTACATTAATATAGTTAATCAAATAATCACATAGTAAAAACAAAACATTTTGAAACAGAAAAAAAGAAAAGTAAACAATACTATAAAGCATACTAATTCAAACTTTATATTTTAATTCACTTGAAATGGAAACTTAGCAAAGAGAAACAAGAAACACTTCCAAAGATGATTCTAAACCTTTTGTCAATGGCACAACAAGATTAAAGTATAGAACTCAACAACATTATTAAAAGATGAAGACATTAGAAAGTGTACATCACAGTTTGCAGGTCATGAACTAGCTAATAAAAACTTCTTAAGATACCCATCTGTCAGTAGAAAATATATATAAATATATATACAAACAATTTGAACAATAAATAAATTTTGATTCAACGATTTTGTGTTATTCATAAGACATGACAATGTAGGGATAATTTAGAAGTGAGGGGTCAATAAGCTTTCAAAAGGAATGAGGCATCATCTATTAGTTCAAGATTTGTATAAGATTTAAATGATCTCCCACTTCTAAAGAATAAAAAAAAAAGTAGCACAGCTACAATGATATGATTCTATTGGATAATAGTCATTGTGTGACACAAATTTGAGAATATTGCAGTTATAAAATATTTTTTTAAAACGTACCAAATGCTAAATTGCTCCGTTTATTCTAAAGGCGATGGCTTTCTGCTGCTCCATGATGGTTGACAAGTTTTTTCTTGCTGTGAGAAGGTCGCCTGTGTTCAGCAACATCAGAATTAGACCAGTTAATGCTTCTGTTAGGTCTTCTTGGATTTTCAGACGTGAATTCATTTATAAGCCTGGATCTTTGCATCAGAGATCTTCCCATGGCACCCATAGGACTATAACTGTGAAAGTTATTGGGGCCAGAGTTTGTATCGATACCTAGGAGGCGATGACGAGACAGCTCATCAGCAGTGAAACCCCAAGCATTTGAAGTTTGCATCAGTGCTGGTGTATTCTTTGTTAATCGAGGTGGAAGTTGAGGTCTGAAGGATTTACCTAGTCCATGTTGTAGATTTTCAAGTCTAAAGGAGTCATAAAAAGTCAGTATAAATATAATATATAGATGTAATATATAGAGATATAAATATATATCAACTCTTTCTCTCTGTAATGATCCCTCCCAGTGTTGACTTGACCTGGTCCTAGAGTGGGGAACAATGCTGGTATTTTTGGTGTTTTAAAATTTATTTTGTTCATTTTTTTCTCTCGTATTAAATTTTAATTTCTTAAAATTTGATCTTGAATAGTTACCCTTTGCCTAAGCATCCGAAATTTCATTCGTTCAATGTGTTTCTACCAAGAAGAATGTTTTGAAAGAGTGAGGGCTTAAAAAGGTTCTATTTCCTTTAGTTTGCTGTTCTGAATGGTGGTAATATAGAATAATGTGCTTAAGACAATAATTTTATTTGTTTTAAATTGTGTTATATTAAGTTTTGTGAAAATATATATAAATATAGTACCAAAATATCATTTAGTATAGATTTCCTAGATCTTGTCTAGAGCTGTTGATTTGTCCACAATTAGATAAGCCCAAGATTTCCATTTTATGTGTTTTAAATATATGTAT
Source organism: Biomphalaria glabrata (assembly GCF_947242115.1). Classification (NCBI taxonomy): domain Eukaryota; kingdom Metazoa; phylum Mollusca; class Gastropoda; family Planorbidae; genus Biomphalaria; species Biomphalaria glabrata. The sequence goes on from NC_074721.1 coordinate 20,975,156, forward strand.
ACAAAGTTTTGTGATAATATGGATAAATATGAATACATTTTTTTTTTCAATTTGGATCATAAACTTTCCTAGATATGGTCAGAGCTATAAAGAATTTTCCACAGACATACGTTTTAATTTTTATAAATTAACATTAAAATAATTTTTGGTTTTATAATTTGTTTTATAAAAAAGGCAAATATTCTCCTTTAATACTATACTGAATATAACATTTTCTTATTACAAAAAAAAAAGTTATGTAAGTTTAATTGAAGCATTGTTTCACACTACATAAGGGCATAAAAAAAATTAATTTTGTCCCAATGTGGAAAATAATTTCAGGGCATAAGAGTTACAACTTATCAAGTGTATTATAAAGGCTATATAAGTATATATAATACATATGAAAATTAGACATTTATTTCAATGCTAATGAAGAGCTAAAGAGTTTTTGCATTGATATGAAAATGTAAAACTAATTTATAGCTATGTAAAAATTTTAATATAAAAATGTAGTCAATATTTACTTTGAATTAATTGTCCCAGAAATCAGCCTTTGACGAACACTGTTCAGAGTGTGCAAAGCATCTCTATTCAAATTACTGTTACCACTAGATCTATGGGCATCAAATGTGGGCCCCAATGTTTTCAAAGTTCTGCCAAGTTCTTGTTTCAATATGTTTTGATGGGATCTCCCTAGGACACAACAATAGAGCATTCAACAATTATTGATAGACACATATTGGACTTGTTTGGTTGCCCTAGGTGAGTTAAAATTATCAAGGCCAAGTAAATGTGAACAAAATGTGAAATGATATCATTATAATACATGAAATAAGTTATGTCTCAATCAGAGATGCTTAAAAATTCTATTATACTTTCACTAGCTACAAGTCTATGCTTTGTAAAAAGCTGACAGTTTGGCCTGCTTACTATTCTTTAAACACCTGAAATGTTTTTTCATTATTTATCCTTTCACTTTATTACATTGTAAGAAACAAAACTAAATGTGTTAAGTACCCTGAGATCCTCTTGTAGATGCACCAATGACAGACAGACCTAAAGGATTATTTTGATCAGCCAGCTGTGGTGGCGTAGTCTCATTCCCATCATCATAAGCAGCAGGAATCTTTAAGACTTCTCTAATGTGTCTCATCACATCTTCTCTATCCTGTCTATCCTTAGCAGAACTTTTTTTGTCTCCTTTTCTAGAAAATAAAGAGACATACACATATTCATGTGAGTGATGAACCATAGCTCATTGGTTGTACACAAAGTAAATACAAAATAATTGTATTTTCTTCAGTAATCTCTCTCAGCTCATGTGCCACCTCTTTGAACACACTCATGAACTTTTGATTTTTTTAAACCATACATTCTAAAGTCCAAATTTTAATTAGGTTAATTACAAATCATTTTTTTTGGGAAAGAATTTACATTAGATTTTAATTTCATACTGAAATATAAATGGTTTCTAGTTAGTGAGAAAATACAAACAAATGAAAAATTAGCATAAAATAACTATGTAGCATAGTGTGTATAAACTAAGAAATATTTTTGATTGCAAATATAAATATTAGTCGTAACACTATTTTGAGACAGAAACAAGTGATAGGATGTCAGTAATAGCAAAGGGATGCTAGTAAGTACTCATTTGCTGGGATGTTTGATTTCATGATAAAAACAAGATCTTCCAATGTTGAGATGTCTTACCTCATTTTAATTTCAGTTATAGCCAACAGATGTTGTAGAGTTCCCATCCTATGAATGAACATGCCAATCATTTGTAAAAGTAACAGAAGTATTAAGAGAGCCACAAAAGCAAAACCCAAAACACTTTCCTGAAATAAACAAGGTATCTTGACTATGTACAATAATTTTTTAAAAGTTATGATAAGTCTCCTTAAGCTACACTATAAATATTTTGAGATTTTTGTTCAAACTTAAATGTATTATTAGTAACTGATTGCATACATCTTATTTTGATGTGTTTAGAGATGAATAGGAACATATTTTTGCAGGTAATTTTAACCTTGATACTTACCTCCAATTTTTGCTCCCCATTAGCATTATATTTGATTGTAAGTCTTGCTACTTGCTTTTCTTGAAACATAAAATTCAAGGCCATCCAGAGAAGATTCGTAATTATTAGTGCAAATGAGGAAGAATTTCTGAGATCTCTAAGTCCATCAGCTATTTTTTTCTAATTGGAAAAACAAATTTGAAATGGACAAATTTATTATTTCAAACTTGGATACTATTTTCTTCAAAATGATATCTCAGTATTTAATTCTAATTTAACTCAGCTTTTATAGCACATTGAGCTACTTACATACAGCACTCATTTGAAAACATCACATTTATCAATACAGAGATGTTCTGGCATTTCAACATTTCTTACCTTTTCTTCAGGGCTAGGTCGAATGGGCAGTAAATATTTAGTGACAAAATCTGTCCAAAACTCAAGCTCTTGTTTATTTGCCTATTTGCATAATAAGAAATGTTGTTAAGTTTTCTTATCAATAGCCAATTATTAAAATTACTTTTGTATTTAAAAAAAAAAATTAAGTTTTTTATTTAATTTTCTAGTTTGTTAACAGATTTTGTAAATATACACCATCAATTCAACAAAAAAATGTGTGTGGTGTGATAACATTTCTGAGTATATAAGCTGCTAAGAAATAAATGGGAGAAATATATACAACATAACACAGGCAACTGAAGTAACAGTTTCACACTAAAATACAATAAAACTGAAGAACTATTTATCAAATGTTTTGGAATCAGAAAATGCAGAAGATGTTTTGAGTGAAAGAGTTGAGGAATAAAACAAGAAAAACAGGAAAAAATACATTAAAAAAAAAAGACAATACCTCCTTTATACAACTTATTGAGCAATTATTTTTCTCTTAATAACAAAGGAATGTTAGATTTAAAAAAAAAAGGAACATGGTTTAGTGAATGTATATAGATCTACTAGACTTTACCATGTCAACTAGGTTTATGAGCCCACCCAGCAAGGTTTTAGCTTCCACAAAGGTACAAGTTGAAAAGAGATATCGTAAAAAACAACAAACAGTTTGATAGTTAATTACACATGTTCCTCAATACTCAGCTTCATGGTAAACATATTGTGTTCAGTTGGCTATACTTCACAAACTGCACAGGACATAATGAAATTGATATTCTACTTTAGCACAAAGTCTCAATGAAAAAATATTGAAGAAGTATTTATACTTGCATGTTAAAATAGTTAAATAACCCTAACTGTAACAAAATTCTACTTACAACTATAACTTCTCCTCCCCCTAAACCTCTGTCTTCTGCCCAGAATGGATTTCTTAATTCATCTCTTTCTTTTTCTTTCCTTTTTTTCAAAATAGAATGTAACGGCTTGGCCTGGAAGGAAACAAAACAACTTTAGTGGCCATTTTTTATTTTATTTAAACCAGCGATGCCCAAACTACGGCCCGCGGGCCAGATGACGCGATTCTATCCGGCCCGTCAAAACATTGGAACAAAATGTAAAAAAAAAATATTTTTTTTCTAGAATGTTGAAAAAATATTCCCAATCTTTCTTGGAAGATTTCCATCTTTATGTTTGGTATTCTAATATTCATAGTAAATATTTTTTTTTAATTCTAAGAACACAAGTGTTTTGTTTTTTTTCAATGACAATAAGACTTGACAGCTATTTTTAATTTTTGGAAAATTCCGTTACTGTCTTGAGCTAGCCGTGTCCTTTATACCTTGTGCAACAACACAGAGCATCATTGATGCTTCATTTGGATATCAAAGCGATTGGTGCCGTTTTGTTTCACGTTTGTGATTGAATGAAATGGTAGAGAAACGAAAGATTGACTCTGAATGTAGAAACTTCCAGTAAAAGTTGGACAGATCTTTACCTTTTTTTTGTGGAATAGGATAGTAAGCCAACATGTTTGATTTGTAAAGAAAGTGTGGCTGTTTTTAAAGAACATAACATTAAAAGGCATTATGAAACCAAACACATAAACACATATAGTGGCATTCTTGGTTTGAGCAGCGAAGACAAGATTGTTAAGTTAGGACTAGAGATTGGGGGATTGACGAGAATATAGAACAAAAAGAGACAAGAAAATGAGTCGGCGATAAGGTCCAGCTACAGAGTGGCTCACATCTTAAGTAGAGCATTGAAGCCTTTTTCCGATGGCGAAGGTGTAAAAAAAGTGCTTGCTAGCAAGGTTGGAAGAAATGTGTCCTGAAAAGAATGCAGTAGAAGCTGTCAACATTTCTTGCATGACAATTACAATATGAGTGGAAGATATGGATGAAAATCTCCATTCACAATTAAAAGACAAAGCAGCTGAATTCAAAATGTTTTCTATTGCCGCTGACGTGTCCACTGACGTAACTGATACCGCGCAACTCTTGCTATTTATTTGCAATACAAACTGCAACTTTGATATAACAGAGAAGTTAGCAGCTATGAGGAGCATGCATGGGACTACACCTGGTGAAGACCTGTTCAAAGAAGTGTCAACAATCATAGAGGACCTTTCTATGTGGAAAGGTTTTGAATCTGGACTATGTGATGATGATTGTGATGATGATTGTGTTTAACACTGTACATTTCATCAAATCACAAAAGAGTTGAATCACAGAACTTTCAAAAATTTTCTGACTGAAATCGAGTCAAAAAATGAAGACGTTCTATTTCACAGTGAAGTGCTGGGGGCTGGTTAAGCCGCGGAAAGGTATTAAAACGTTTTTTTTTATTTGAGACACAAAATAGAAATATTTAGGACAAAAACATCAAAACAAGTGCCACAACTGAACGACCCCTCATGGTTGTGGGATTTGGCTATTTTATGAGACATCACATCTAAATGAACTCAACACCAAACTATAAAGGAAAGACAAATTGATTTCACATAAGTATGCAGACATAAGCGCTTTCCAAACAAAGCATCTCTCTTTCATTCAACAGGCGGAAAGGGTGCATCTTGTCCACTTTCCAACCTGTACTACTCTACGAAATAATAAGCAGCTAAATATGTCTTTCCCAAAAGAAAGAATGATCCAACTTCTGAGGCTCTTGTGGGATAATTTCAGTGAAAGTTTTGTGGATTTTCATAATTTAAAAAATGAAATCCGTCTTTTTGAAAATCCGTTTGCTGCCGATAATGTGTCAAGTGCCCCGACAGATCTACAACTGGAACTGATTGACTTACAAAGTCAGACATCCCTGCTTGACAAATTTCAAGTAATGCAGACTTTTGACTTCTAGAAACTTTTCCAAATCTTCAAAAACAAGCGTTAATGATGATCACAATGTTTACAAGTCACTGATTTGTGTGAACTAACTTTTTTAGTGATGAAATGGGCGATAACCATGTTAGATAATCGCCTCACGGATTAACATCTACATTCAGTGCTCCGACTTAGTGTTTCATCTATGCAGCCAGATATTCAGAAGATGGTTTTGGATAAACTTCATGCATCACATTAATTTATGTAAATAGGTTCACAGATAAAACTATTAAAAATAGCTTATTGTATTTTTTTTTTCGTTTTTGTGATATGGCCCGCGACACGAATGCCGAAAAATAAAATGGCCTGCAGACCAAATAAGGTTGGGCATCACTGATTTAAACAAACAGAATCCAAGTTGAAGAAACCAGAGTAGCTTCAAGTACTCAGTGCCTTACACAACTCGAATCCTTTGTTTCTATAAGGGTCATGAAATGTGACATTTGATAAATAATTGATACTGTCTCAACTGGTGAAAACATTGTCAAGGTTCACAGAAGATTAATCTGTTTAATTTTCAACTTTGACATGTCCTATTCTTAGCTGAGAACTCCAGTCATTAATCTAAGTTAATAAGCTATAAATGTTTAAAATTTCATTAACTTTGCAATAATTGAGATCCATTTAATCCAAAATTTTTTCTCCCTTGCCTTTATATTCTTCATTCTTTGAACATTGCTTGCGTTACAATCTTAGCTTATCTTATAAATTAAAGATGTACTTTCAAAAAAGAACTTTAGCATATCTTATAAATTAAAGATGTACTTTCAAAAAAAGCTTATCTTATAAATTAAAGATGCACTTTCAAAAAAGAACTATGTCCTATCCATATCCATGTGTAAATCTAATTCTGCTTGTTAATTATAGACTTAAGCTCTTCTAAGTTTAAACATTTTCCTGGCTCATTCAGGCGACTCATTTCCTGAATTAATGAGCAATTTGTTTGACAAATGTCACAAAGTCAACAAAGGGTTCAATCTTAGTTCATGTCTACAATTAACAAATGGGGATATGAACAAACAACATTAATCAGATATTTAGAACCTTTTGTAGTATTAAATCTAGTCATTAGTTTTGTGAGCACTGTTTTGGTCTGATCAAATCTAGCATGTTAAGATAAAGGCTCTCTAAAATTATTTTCATGTTTTGCTCCACTTTAATAATGCTGTTTTGGTAAAGTCATTATATTGCTAACTTATAATATTGCTATTCACAAATGTTATAATATTAGTAGGCCTACCAACCTAAGCTAGATGTCTAAAATAGAAATCAAAATAAAATATACATAGGCTGTCTTGAAAAAAAAAACAGTAATCATAACAAAAAACATATTTCCCCAGTAATTCTTTCAATTCTATATATCTCTACAATATCTTACAGGAATAACTTCTGGTGGTTTCTCTTCCTCTGTTGGTTTTCTAACTGATGCTGCTAGGTTTGATACTGGTGCTTCGCTGATTGTAGGCTGGGCTACAACTACAGATTTTAGCTCAGTGTCATCTGAATCTCTTCTGATGGTGGGATTCCCAGGTTCACTTTTTTCTATGAGTATCTGTAAGTTTGGTAAAAGAAACCACATTTTTTTGTTGTAAATAATACTTTAGATTTTATTTAACACAATTAATTTACTTCTTAATTAACTTCCAGTCCTACTCATCTCCCCACTCCCCATGCCATTAACAATGAAAATCAGAATGTAGTTGAAGTAATTATTGTGGTATTAATTGTTTTTGTTAACAGATATATCCAGTAAGATTGTAAAGTATACACTACACAAATATCCAATATGTATATCCAGTAAAAATGATCTATTTAAGTGACATGAAATTATTTTCTCAAGAAAAACAAATATCTTAACTTGCTCTTTTAAAGCACATTTTTTAAAATCAAAAAGCTTGTTGTCTTATTTTGTGGGATTTGCACAGCAGAAAAGTTTGACGTAAACCAACTTACTTGTAAATTGTTTTCTATTTTACTTAGTAATTCCACAACTGATTTCCCAGATTCCCCACTCATGTCTAGGTCAGCCTTCAGATGGTTGCTTCTCTCAGGCATCAAAGTTTTAACTAATGTAGTTAACTCTTTCAGGTGTTCTATAAATCATAATTTTAAAAAAAGGTAAAGCAAGCAAAGAGTTGTAATAAGATGTAAATAATTGAAATTCTGTTGAAATTGGACTCCAAAACACCAAGGTTTCATTAGTCAGTGAACTATATAGTTTGAATTGTGCATTGTTTCTTGTTGCAGTTCATCATAAACATTTATTTTGAGCTTTACCCCAATATGTTTGTAAGCAACTCAAGTTCTTGTCTATATCAACTTATAAAATACAGACTTAAAATGAGTACATCCTACGTGTGTTCCTAGGTCAATCTAATCATGACTGTTAACCAATGACTTAAATTCGGCCAAGTCATTGGTTTTCAAATGTAAGCAATGAAGTGATTTTTTTTTTAATGACATTTTAGAATGTTATGTCTACTATGTCCAGACATGCTCATGTCATTGGACAAGCTACTTAGTAGGAACAAAATAATTGTGTCTTGATGTTGTAAAATTAACTGGCATGAAATGTATATACTAATAATTAAGCAAAAAATTAACCTTCTCCTCTATTAAAAATCCTTGCCAGAAAACCTTTTCTTTGTTTATTTTTCTTCTGTTCTTCCTTTTCTTTTTTCTTCTGTTCCATTTCAAGCCTCTGTGCTTTTGTTGGAACTTCTCTGGTTCCCCAAGAAACATCATTCAAATTGCAGATAGAGTATATAACAAGGAGGAGATAGCCAGATGGTATTGTTAATAAATAAAGTACACCATGAATAAGGCACCAAATTTCCTGCAATTACCAAAAAATAATTATTAATTTAATATATATATAATAATCAGTCCATTTCAGAGCTCACCTGACAAATAAGTTTTTTTCTTTTCCTAATCTATTATTCCAATTTATTTTAATTGGATTAATTAAAGTCAAATTGAGATGAATTTATTATTACAGACTAAATTGGGGTATGATTCAATAAATACATTTTCCTTAAAAGACAAACACTTAAAGCCCAAGCTATAGGTTTAAAACATTTTGCATAAATAAAAAAATAGTTATTGTATTTCCATTAATGTTAAGATATTTAGAACTGTATTCAGAGCAAGCACATTTAGATTAATACTTCCAACCAATTCACTTAGAAATGGCATGTTATTACTAACTAATGTCTATTTTATTTCTTTCCTACTTTTAAACTAATCTTAGTTACATTTACTAATATGAATAAGGCTCCATCTGTCTTGGAAGACAATGGATGCACCCTGAGAAGTCACTGGTTTTGGTTTCGTCTTGAAAAGGGGTTGAATCTGGAGTGACTAATCAAGCCAATTCTGGAGCATCAAAGTTTTTCACAGTTCATGCATTTATATGATTCTGTTTTAGGGCTAGCTGATAGGCATTGCTTTCTTTTTCTTTGTCTTGACTAAGGCAGCGTAATTACTTTTGCTTTTGGTGAAGTTCATATCAGCATGCACAGTCTGTCTTCATGCTGTCCAGAGATACTTTCGTTGATGCCTGTGGTTCTCATGTCTCACTTGCAGACAACTCTATAGAATGTCTGGCATGGGGGTGACATATCCAAGCCAGTGTAGTCTTATGTGTCAGAAGAGAATAGATGCTGTGCATATTGGCCAGTTTCAAAACGTCCTGGTTGGAGACATGATCCCTCCTTGAGATGCACATAATGCATTGCAGGCAGCGTAAGTAATCTATGCTCTTGATGCATGTTTATTGCCTAGCTTACAACACAGGTATTGTAGACTAGGATTTTGATTGCTGTAGTCAATCTGGCATTTTCCCAAACACGCTTGGAGAGTTTGGCCATTGCTGCAGAAGGCTTTCCTATTCTTTTTTGTCAGCTCAGTGTCTAAATCTAGGTTGCTGGTGATTGTGGATCCCAAGTAGGTGAATCCCTGTACCTCCATAAGAATGTGATTTCCAATATGTATCATGGGTATTCCTGCGATGACTTGTGCCAGGATTTTGGTCTTGGAGAAGCTTATAGTAAGGCTAAACTCTTGACAAGCAGCTGCAAAACAGAAACCTATGTAATCCTTCTTGTGAATGAGATGAATACTGCATCATCAGCAAAAAGCAGTTCCCTAATCAAGATATGCCATCTCTTTATTTTGGCTTTAAGACATGCCAAGTTAAAACACTTTACATTAACTATATTTACTAAAGATACCATTTATAATATCCCTATTCTGAAAATACAGAAATGAATCTTATTTCATTTTCTAGTTCTAAACATGTTTTCTATTCTAAATCTCCATACTATCAAAACCACATATCACCAGTCATTCTCAAACAAAAACAAAAAAGAAGAGACCTGAGGATGACAAAATCCTGCTATGATAAAAATGGCTACCAATATAACCATGACAATAACACTGGAGTGCAGGACACTGTTTTCAGAGGCTGTCTTGATGGAGCCAACAAAGACTACAATCATGATGAAAGTGTACATGACACTCAGCACTGCAGCAAATATCAACTGGTATTTGGACTGCAACCAAAAGCAGGCAATTGTGAAGACTGCAGCAGGAATGGTAGCAAACAGATAGGCATCGACATTGGACATGCTGAAAACAAGTTTGGCAGCTCCTATTGTAAACAAAGTCAAGAAATTATTATGATGAAAAATAGTTTATATCTATATATATCTATATCTATCTATCTATCTATCTCTCTCTCTCTCTATATATATATATATATGTATATTGCCTAGAATACTTTTAAATCCACCATTACAACAGCCTTCAAGACACCACCAACCCCTAACACAATTTTCTAGCTCTTTAATTCTATAAGTCCTTTTTATTTTGTCTCTTTCATCCTTCAATCAAACGACCCGCAACTGCCTTTTATAGAGTATGCACAAACACTTCTTAGGCCCATCAGTTGTAGTATTCTCAATATTTTTTAATCAAATACCTAACAATTTGGACCTTGTATATCCCAATAGAATATGGCTGCTGAATTAAAAAAAAAACATATTTCTGCTTAGTTTGACCTGAATCTTTTTTTAAATTGTATTTTCATTATTCTTTGGAATGCCCTCGTCCCCAACTTTTGGCCAGCCCATTGTTTTTGGTTGTTTTTTTTTTGCATTCGCAATTTGGTTAACTATTTATACGTGACTTATTTTGTCATTCATAGATCTAGACTTAACATCAAACTATCTAGAGACACAACATATAAAGAAATAACCCCATCTCCACAGACCATATTATACACCCCCTCAAAAACAAAACACAGTTTTAATAGGCCTTTATGTTCACAGTGACCATTTTTTACTACTTTAAATAATTTTTTGATAGACTTACAATAGAGGCCTATTTGCACATCATGATCTAGACATTTTCATTAACTACTGTCTGAACATTACTTCAAATTATAGTCATTTTGTACACACACACACACAACATACAAATGTTTGCAGTTCTTTGTGAACACTGTATTCTGTCCTTATTTTCAATGTGAACATTTTATAGATTTTTAATTTTTGATTTAGAATAGAGGCCTACTTGTCATTCTAAAGTTGTGCTACACATTATATTTAGCTACAGTCTTTAAATTTCAAAGTGTAGTCATTTTCTCCACACCCACATAGGCTTTCATACAGATATTTTTGTTCTTCATAAAAGACAAAAACACCCTGATATAAGGATAATCCTTCACATTCACTTTGACAATTATATGGATTCATAATTGTAATCTAGATCTAGAGGAGAATTAGATTTAAATCTAGATCTGTATAGAAAAAAACATAAATTAAAAAACTGGATCAGAAGAAAGTGTAAGACGTGCTTAAAGCGGAAGGAAATATAATTTTGTACATTTAAATGTCAGCTTTAAAAAGCATGTTGGATCAAAATTACAAATAAAAATTCCTTTTTTGTCCATTAAATGACTTCTTAGTTGTTCTATGTATGTGGAAAGTAAAAACAGCAAGTGGGAGAATTAGTTATTTACATTGAGCTGAGGCTTAAGAAATGTTTAAAATTGTGCTGATTAGAATGTTATGCTCAATGCCATATTATGTATTCCTTAGTGTATAGTTCAAGTAAAATGAAGTGTATCATACCTGCAATCATCATAAGAATAGTTCCAGGTCCTAGGATTGTCATCAACATGAGTAGCCATTGATAAATGATATATGGAAAACTCATGTTTGCATTTTTTTTGGTTGTTAGGGTTGCAGTGCCAAGTAAATCAAGAATATTAGCTATAGTTGAGGGCATCCAACGACGACGCTGGTTGAAAAATTCAAAGAAGCCTTCTGGAGCAAAAGTCCAGGCATCAGCAGCAGCAGCATACTCAATCCTGTAGCCTTGTTGTAACAATAATGTACACAGCCATCGATCTTCACCTAATTGTACAGTCATTTAAAACTTTTGTTGAAATATCTTCTTACATTTACTAACATTTTTTTCATTTGCTAATTTTGTTGTTTTTTTCTCCATAATTTTCTGTTATTTCATTACATAAGTGACCATTGGTTTGAAAGACTTCTAAATTATGTTTGTTTAAGACTTATGGAATAAGAAATATAGTCTTTATATGTTTCAATATTTGGTCATATTTTCTGTTTGTGAGCTATGATTTAGTGTTATATGGAAACGATTCAAAGATTCATGCTTTTCTTGGGGTAACATGCTTTCTCCTCAAAATGTATGGACTTTTTAAGTACTGACACCAAAGGATTGAAACTCACTCAGGTCACATGAATCACTATGTTCAATATAGACATTTATGTTCCAAACTTATTAATCCATTAATCTTTTGAGCTATATTCCTCAACAGCTTTATAAGATTATTTTTAAAACTACAATTGCATATCATGATCTAGACATTTTCATTAACTACTGTCTGAACATTACTTCAAATTATAGTCATTTTGTACACACACACACAGCATACAAATGTTTGCAGTTCTTTGTGAAAACTGTATTCTGTCCTTATATTCAATGTGAACATTTTATAGATTTTTAATTTTTGATTCAGAATAGAGGCCTACTTGTCATTCTAAAAACTACTATTTTTCTTTGATGTGCTAGTTAGACATGATTAAGTTAAGACATGACAGTCTACCTTGATCATACTGTAAATGATGAGATGGTTCTGTTGGTTCTGTAGTGTATTTCTTCATGACATTTGTATCCATTAAAGCTCCAGCTCTAAACAAACTGTATATTTAAAAGATAATTTTATTAAAAGCATAAAATGTATCCCAAGGATATTGTACTTTGAGATTATGTGAGAATCTGTGGCTTTATTCAGAATCCTAATAAATTCTAAACAATGAGATAACTGTGCTATGAACAGAAACACAAAATCATTGCTGCATTGATGGAAGCTCACAATCCAAGAAACTTTATTTATTCCTTTTCTAATGCACATTTAATAATAATAAATTTTATCCTTGAGGACATTAGTCTTATAATAGTACATTGCATAGGCCTACATTGAAACAATGAAATCTATATGATGATGATAAAATGATACCTTAAACTTTAAATAGTTTTAACACAACATATAATAATGAAATGATCAAATCAAAATGCAATTTTCTATGTAGTTCCAGTAAGAAATAACAGATTTTTAGAATAAAATAAACTGTAAATAATAAAATAATATACTTTCTTATTATTTTAATTGTTTTAGAATTTGTCTTTATGTAACTATGTTTAATTAAGTTCCCTTCAGTGAAATGCTATATAGTGGTGTACAAATGGACAAAATGTTTGCTAAACACTCCTTACATCATAACCTAACTGCAACATTTTAAAAAATAAATTTCTGACATCATGTATGAAGGGGATAAACAGCTACATTATCTTCTTTAAGTACTATAGCAGAATATATATGTAGGTAAAAGAACTGAGAAATGGTTTGTAATGTCAAACCTTCAAGTCTTTTACCTCTTCTTCAAGTTTTATAAAGCCCTAGAAACCCTTTTCTTTTGGATGCTATTTAAAAAAACAACAGCAATAGTATATTCTAGAATGCTTTATTTTAATTAATGGACATTCCCATTTTATACTAGCAGTATGCATCTAGACTTATAATCTAAGACATGATACAAAAAAAAGATGCTTTTGAAAGCGTTTTGAGGCCATCACAATTTTCTCCAGATAAAAAAGCATCACCATATAATCCATATAGCATTAAATTAGATTTTTGGAGCACATACATTTTCTAAACTAATAAGCAGCTAGTAACTATACAAAAGTAAAACTATTTACCTGAAGCAACCAGGGCTACAAAGAACACATCCAAACACGTGTTCTGCAGCTTTTTGAAGCCAGTGACCAATAGCATATTCAAATTTCTGGTACCAAATCATAGGACCTAATTAAAAATAATAAAAAGAAAAATCTAGAAAACTTTCTTATATTTCCAGGTTTGATATTATTTATTATAGCCAGAATACCCCCACACCTTTTTTCAGCTTCCAATAATCAGGCCACATACAAACATACCCTTATAACTGGTGAATTATTGTATCTGTTACAATCAACTAAACAGCCCTATGTTATTCTCTTTCCTTCTCTCTGGAGCCCCTAGTTGTTGTTTTCAACCTGCATATCTTCATTTCTCTAACAGAGACTTTCATTTATGATCTGATTTAGAGCAACCCCCATTATAATTCTAGATATAGATATTACACTCTTGGTTAGTTTAACCTTTTTTTTTCTTTTTGCATCTTTTAATCACACAGGAAGCAAAGCAATGTACAGTATTATACTCAGCATACATTTCTTTAGGCCATCAGTTTCAGGCCTAGAGGGAAAAATGCTTTCTCAGAAGGCCCCAGTTGAATGCCCCATTCCTCACACTACATTTATTTTGACACTATGCCCTATAAAAGTGTCAATTTATTTTTTAAATTGTAATTGTTTATAGAATGTAGAGAAAACACAGTGCCTTTCTCTCTCTCTTTCTAAAAAAAAATCCCAAAGAAATAGACCTAGATCCATCATTTTGATGATATTAGGCTAAGTAAAGCAAATATAAAAGTAGTTAACTTATGGAAAAAGAACAAAAATATGGTTTAACAAGAACCTATGTACAAAATGTATGCGAATCCCTTTGCTAGTGTAAGAGATCTCTTCATACATAAATCAGTTAGTGTTATTTTACAATATTATAAGATTATATGATAATTAAAGTAAATAATGCAGCTATCTTGATCAAGAATATAGTAATTTTTTTTCATAAAATAAATACTGCAAGAATAGCAACTAAAAAAACAAAAAGCTGAATCACCATTGCCGATTGGATGAATTCTACCACAAGCAGCTCCAACATTGTCATCTTTCATGCGGTCAAGTAGAATTTTGACAGCTCCAGGTGTAAAATCTGTATCTCCATCCAAAGCCAATAAAAATGTGTTGTGAGACTGAGGAACAACACGAATGAATTAGATAGCGGTAACCTTTCAACAGTCAAGATACATAGTCAGGGAAGGCAATGACCAGATAACAACATGAGTTAATAATGTTTGCATTCATTTTTGTAATCAGCTTGATGATATTAAATTTAACCAAATTTAGCCAAATAAGGAGCTAAACTGTTTCTGTCTCATGAGATTCAAGTTTCTAATGTGCTTTAATTAAATTTCTTACCCTTGCAGCTGCTTGTTCCCCAAGCAAATAATTAATTTCATGAATATTCAGACCAAATCCACCACGCCCGGCATCAATGTTTTTCATTTTCTCCAATAAGTCCTTCTTACAACTCATGATATGGCGGTAACCAAGGAGATAGTACATGTACATGACCTGTTAATTCAAAGTTACACAGAGAATATACTGACGAGCATTAATCAAAGTATGTTGATATTACATACTGTAACCATAGTAACCTACAATTGTTAACCCAATCCTACAGCACTGGAAAACTGAAACCTTATGTGTGGAATAAACCCATTTTATTTCAGCCAGTTAATTTTGTAAACAAAACTTAAGGAATTCATACTATAGAAATGATAAAAAGGTATTCTAAGTTATCTGATCAACATTTTGTTAGTTGTGGAGAAACAAATTCTAGTGGAATGAATGGGACAAGAAGTACAAGCACAAAGCTAGATTCTTTCATTTGAACCTTCTTAAGACCTGCTTTTTGGCAAAAAAGATGAAGCGGCCGATCTATCAGATGTGATGATTCCAACCACAAAATTGGCTAGCCAGTGCTTGTATCAGCCAATCAGAGTAGTTCTTTCTATTTTAAAACATTAGTAGTCTGTAATGGTAGCTTCCTGTGCTGTTTTATACGATAATTTGTTTGTAATGATTTTTGAAGTTTGCTAGTGACAGGTGAAAATGTTAACATGTCAGCAGGTGATATTGATGAAAGCAAACTCACTGATTCTGATTTTACTTACTCTGATAGCCTTAATAAAAATCACAGCAGTATTGAGGAAAACTTTAGATCTAAGTTTACACTACTACTAGATCTAGATGTCTATTCATGGTAACATGGTTTAGAGGTAAGGGTGAGGAGTTGGATAGAGAAAACCTATTTGAGTACCAAGGGATTAGCATTGATTATTTTATGTTCTTTTTACTATCAATTTAGTTCTAATGGTTGTCAGGGAGACTAAAAATATAAGCCAACTTTCTGATCAACAAACAGCTCAAAAGATCCCTGGGTCATAAATGGGTGGCTGTCACTGTGGCCAAAATGAAGGTGTTTGTTTCCATGGTACCAGGGATGGTGGTGAGAAAAGTAGTAAAATAATTTGATAGAAGAGTCTGAAAGGTCTCCATGTGCTTTGTTTCCAAAAACACAAGTATTAGGGCTTATTCAGGCCTAAAACTTCTTTAAAAACTCTTATCTTTTTAATTCTATTCTGTTTTTAAAAAAAATTTTGGGAAATTTATGCACATAAATTATGCAAATAAATTTATAGCTTATTTAAATAAATGTTAATATTTAAAATGGATTATATTAGATTGTATTAGTTCATTCATATCTCTTCAATAATATATATATATATATATATATATATATATATATATATATATATATATATAGTTTTGTGTATGTAAAGTAATTAGTTTATATGTTAGGAATTGTTTTGTAAGAGAAGTGCTTAGTTTGGAAAAAGTGCTCTGTCCTTTTGGCCCAAGACATGCTAAAAGGCTCAGTCTTAAGAGGGTTAAACACAAGATGTCAGTTATATATAATAAAAACATCAAATAAAATGTATGACTAAATGATTTTCCCTTTGTACTGAACAAGCTACAAAAGAAATGTAGACAACTAACCTGTGACCACCTCTTTCTGTTTCTTATCTTAGATACATCTTTCATATGAACAAAAAGAAGATTTTCTCCTGGCATCTGCCATATAAGCTGTCCACCATAGGGTGTAGGTATTTTCATGGGGGGGTGAACTTTAATAGGTTTTCCATGAACAGAGCTAGAAATGTAAAGCAAATAGTCTAGAACAAGAGTTACAGTCTTTGTTTTTTTTAATGTAATGCAAATTTTCTCTATCAGTACTTTCAAAAAAAAATATTTTCATTTCAATAATAGCCCTGACACATTAAAAAAAGAATTAATTAAGAGACCAGATATAAATCAACATCACTTAATCAATTCACAAGGATCAAGCATAATTAAATAAATCTACATTGTTGAAGAAAACAAAGTTGTTAAATTTTATTTAGGTATTGTTTAACATTATGGTATTATTTTCCATTAGAAATAATTTTGAACAACTAATGTAGAGCCTACATAGTAACAAGATTACAAAGAAAGTTTGTGTGTAAACACAAACTCAAAATCGGCCCCGGATTGTCCACCCAGGAAGGTAAAATGGCAGGTTGCAATATTTTCATAAAAAAAGAACATCAGAATGAAACTCTATCAAAGACAAATGACAGAGAAGAATGGAGAAAGAAGGTTGGCAGATCTTGCGTGGTGCCTCAACGGTCCAGCAGACCAAGGAATAGGTGAAAGTGAATGTGAAAGTTTGATGTGAACCTGGTCTAACTGAGGTCTTATAATGAATATCTAATTGATCTAATTGTTTTGTAAAAGGTCAATCTCTTATTCAAATCCTCAAGAAAAAAACATTTCCGTAAAAAAAAATAATAATTTTTCCTTTAGTTAGGTGTTCTATAGCTGTGGAGCAGCACTGCAGTTAAGGCAATAATATGAAAAACTACTTATTAATTGTTCTTTTAAAATTATATCCAACTAATATGCATACTAAATAGATTTATTCTCTTAAAAAAAAGTAAACATTTTTTGTGTAAATGTAGTAGTTTGTATGACAGAATTCAATACAAATGTAAAAAAAATATTTTTTTTACAAAAATCTAAGACCATTTGCGTAAATGTGTTAAAAATATGGTAACTAGTCATCTCCCCTACTAAAGAGCCTCCAGTGTTTGTTACTATTAATAGTGAATAGTTGTAAAAGTGGTATATTTTAATGAAAAAACTACTTGCATAAGTGATTTTAAGAAATGAGATTTTTTGCTTTCAGAAAAGAAAAAAGTAGCCTTTACATCTAAACTTTGAATGGTCTAAAATATTATGATGTCAGATTTTTCACTATTTTCACTATCTTTTTTTATAGTTTACAAGATCTAAACAGGACGGACAGACATTCCACACAAAACTAATAGCGTCTTTTCCCCTTTCAGGGACCGCTAAAAATGAATCAACTGAAATTTGTTAAAAATGTATTTTTGTGTAGCTCTTTAGTTAAGAGAAACATACAGTATTTACTGACCTGCATGCAACATCCATGCTTTTAACTAGATCTTTGACCCAACGGTTGGGAACTCTCCTATCAAAGTCATCCAGCTCCATGGCATCATCAAAAAATATGTGAGCTGAAATCAAAGAGTGCCTTACATTAAAGAGAAAACAGAGAAATATAAAAAAAAAATATTTTTACATATAAAAATATCCAGAATAGCAAGATATCCACATAAAGCTCTCATTTTATTTTTGGAAAGTTTATTTTCTAAGGTGCATATTTTACAAATTTCTAAAAAATTTCCTTTTATTTTTAAGTACGATAAATCATAAGATAAATGCTTATAAGATGACAATAAATCACATACTTAGATTAATATTTTTAAAAATGTGAACTTCGTTTTAATTTTTAAAAATAGGAACACATTAATGAGAGCCTTGCTTATAATTGCATAGACTCTGTAAAGAGGACATGATGCTAAATCTTAAATCTCTATTCTCAGCTTTAAAAAGGGTACAGTGGGGTCTGCAATACCATTATACCTTCTCACTTAGAGAGAGAGATACTGAATATTAGGAGTGCACAGGATAGTACTTTTTGATATTCGGCGGGAGCCGAATAGTAAAATATGATATTTGTCCGAAGCTGAATACCGGTACCTAAATGTTTTGAAAATGGCTTGTGTTGTTGAACATTTTGCAAAACTGTTAAATAACATATCTATATTCATGTTAATTTTTTTTGTCCTTTTATATACCTTATTGCTGTAAACTCTGTTACTGATTGATAAATTAATGCTTAACAGTATTTATAAACAGATAGGCCTAATTAACTAATCTGTGTAGCATGAGTGTGTTTATGTACGAGGCCAACAACTGTAAAGTGTGTGTGGGGAAGAGTCAATGTAAAATATGTAAGTGTATATTTAACTAGTTACTAATGTAAATCTCTCAAAAGTAATGTGCAATCTGGCTTGTATAGTGGGTGGAAGTATGTATTCAAGAATTTCAGACCTACAACTGATCACAAGGCTTGTAATTTAAGTCCAAGGACCGGTTCTGGTTCTAGCTTCAAGGGCTTAATACTGATAGTAGTTGTTTGATTATAGTTGGAATCTGAAGCGTTGTAGGTCAATATTTATTATTTCAGATTAATATATTTGCGGCAAACGATATTTTATTAACAGTGGGAACATCAATTATACCTATTTATTGTTTGAACCTTAGATGGTGCCGAAGCATAGATTTAATCGTAGTCTGTATGCCTATTATTGATATCTATGTTTAGATCTACAATTGTACAATCTGGTACAAACTTTGTCACATGTAAATTATGAGTGAGTCTGGTGTGAATGTACACTTTGGTTTCTTATAGTTATAATGTTTTTTGTTTGGTAATGCACAAATTGTAAGACAAATTTCCTTACGGATAATAAAGATTATTATTATTATTATTATTATTAAGAGTATTAGGAAAACCAACTATAGAAGAAAAAAAACTCATCAACACCCTCGGCCTACCAAAAAAACATAAATAGACTGTGTTTGACTGATTTTAACAACCTGGTCAGATAGACGTTGTGGGTCTATAGATACACATCTAGTCCTATTGTAGTGTGTATAGTTAATGGTGTTGACCATCACGCGTTGTTTTTTTTTCCTTGGGCATATGCAATAGTGTTGAGTGGTCAGGCAAAAAAAGATAACACATTGGCATGGTCAGTCAAGCATTTAGATAAATTATATCCGTACACTAGTTACAGAGGTCAAGTGTTTCTTAAGGTTCCAGCAAATTTTTTCTTTGTTTGCTAGATTTAATTATGGTGCTTTAGATCAACTTATTTTCTGCGATTTAAAAATTTAAAGTTTCCTTTATATATTAAGTCAATAGAATTAAACAATGAAATTAGCTTTCTTTCTAAAGGTTTTAATATAAGGCAAAATTGAGATTTATATCCAAGTAAGCAAACTAGGCATTCGTGAAGAGGTGTGGCCTGTAGTCCAGCCACATGATTGTGATTAAGCAAACTCATTGTGCGGTTACCCCTATAGAGGTGTGGCTTGAAGTCCAGCCCCTAATTAAGATTCACTACCAAGTAAACAAACTCAGTTCCCTCACGTGACCTCTAGAAAGTACCTATGTCCATCGTGTTTAACTTGTCTATCAATGAACTCAATGTGATGGACTAAACAAATAAAAGGGGGTGGGAGTTGTTCATCTCTGCCCTTGTTACATGTGTAGAGATGTGGCTTGAAGTCCAGCCCCCTAATAAAGATTCTTCTCCAAATAAACAAACTCAGTCCTCTCATAAGTTGTGACCTCTAGACAGTGTCAACATGTTGACATCTCGGCTTAATGTGGTCAACCATATATCAATGAACTCAATGTTATGAACTAAAAAACAATAGAATGTGGGGGTTGTTCATCTCTGCCTCTGGAGATATACCCGCACATCTAGACAGACGTGACAGAGTTAAGGAATATTACATGTTAACTAGCCCACTCAAAGGTCAAAAAAAAATTTATAATGTGTCAGCCATCGCTGCTATGTATGTAATGCGAATTTATAATGTAAAGTTTTATGTCTATTTAGATTAACACGTCTTGTCTTTGTACTAAAAGATGTTTGGTGCATGTTCATAGTTTTAAAAGCACTTTCTTTTATTTGAAACATAAATGTTAATGTATTTCAGAACTGACATTATTGAATCATGTTCAATTTATGAACGTTGGCATTGAGATTTAGTTTGATGACATTTGACGGTTCCCTTCATAAAGTATTAAACTTCTTCTTCAACATCTTTTATCAGCGTCGACTACCCTTATATTGTTGGCTTTTTGCCTGCGTTGTTTCGGTATTTCAGTGTTACCTCCATTTGACTTATCTGAAAAAGCAGAGGCGCCTAACAATATTGATACAAATATAGGTACTACTAGTTTTTACTATCCAGCTAACTATTCGGCAATGATATTCAGCAGAAGTTGAATATCGCGGAATAGTGAAAAATTGCTAAATATTCTACCAAAGTGACGATCCGGTGCATCCCTACTAAATATATCTTTTTTAAGTTACACAATGATTAATTCTAAACATACCCTCAAAGTTATAAAAGTCTGGATCATTGCCTCCAACCTTTTCATTGGCTAGTTTTCTGATGTACTGATCTCTATCCAGCCTGAACAAAAAAATTAATTGTTCACAGACTTGGCAAATTTTAGATCTATAATCCAAAATGGACCACTAGGAAATACAAATCTAAAGGAAGGGGAAGGCTAGGTTAGACAACTGACCTCCCCCCTTCAGATTTTCAGGGAGAAAGTACCTGATTTGTTTCAAAGGATCTGAGAAAATTTAAATATATATATATATGATGATTATAAATTATATTTTTTAAAATCTATTATGACTATAGATTGACAACCAACCCCTTTATCTAAGAATCCGAGAGTTAAGCAGTTTTATAATAAAGAAATGAATTTCAAGAACAAATATATAATTACGTAAAGAAATAAATATCGTGAGAGAAAATGGATGCAACCAGATCAATTGTTGGTTTCTGTGCCTTGAACCAGGGCAGTCAATTCTGGAACAGCAAACTTTACAGTATGCACAGTCTATCACTTTATTGTCTTATCTTGGGCTATTTCCTCCCACATACTTTCTATGAAGCTACAGTCCTAAGTCTTTAAGAATTCTTTAATCTGGCATGTTAATGACATGTCTGAGCCAACATAATGCATAGATAGGTACTGTGTATATGATGTGAATTTGCCAATTTCAAGACTTTCTGGTTAGAAGATATATTTTCTTTCCAGGAGATACACATGATGCATAGAAGGCAAAGCATATGGAATTGATTCAGTCTATGAGCTTGACATATATATTGACCAGCTCTCACTGCCAGAAAGTAAAGTACTCACAACAACTGAAATTGTAAAACAGCATTTCAGTTGACAGGTAAGTCAATACTTGAACTACCTTAAGGGTTTGATTTCCAATGTATTTCTCTTTTTTTTCTGTAACATCCTTTGCAAGAATTTAGGTCTTGATGAGAATGATTGTAAGCCTAAAGTTTTGTGATGCAGTGGCCACTGAACTTAAAATTCCTTTGCAGCCCTGCTTGGGGGAGATCATGAGCAAACAGCCATTACCTAAACAGGATTTGCTGTTGCTTTAATTTTTGGCTTTAAGTTGAGAAAGTTAAAAAGCTTTTAATCTATGGATTTATACTACATCATCTAGCCAATTAAAAGCATTGGAAACAAAAAAAGAAAGTGCCCAGTCGTGTCGGAGCCAAAAGGCATCTTTGTTCACCTCATTCTTGATGCACAAAGACCTATGGAGATGCTATGCTAATATACAATCTTTTCATATTATTTACAAAAGCATTTTTCTCAAATTCAAATAAAAAATGTTCTGGACTGACCCTTGTATGGAACTTAAGGTTTTAAACTTTTTTCTTTTCTAATGATTTATGTAATTCCAATTCATTATTTCTTGAGGAAAGTTTTCAAAACTTTTCAAATATTTTTTTTAAAAGGATTTATGTAATTACAATTATAAATTCAACAATATTCCTTGAGGAATGGTGTCAATTACATTATAAATTATAATAATGCTTGAAATACTAAAATAAAAATTAGGACACTTTTTTTTAATTTACACAATTTCAAATCAAATAGAAAATAGTTTATAAAAACAATTTCACCATAAAAGCAATAAAGGTGATTGAAATTAGTAGAGACTGTTCAATGTTTAGTTCCAATGTCGAAAGTACAATTTATCTATAAATTTTGTGATAGTAGCAATCTATGGAGAGGTTATCTCATTCAGCCTGTACTTATTTTAAGATATGGTTTACTGCAACAATGGATGAGCTATTCTATGAAAAATGAACAGGTAAGGTAATTATAGTTGAAATAAAATAAGTACAAAAATATTTCTAGATGACCTGTGCAAAGATTTCAAGAGCTGAATCATCTCCTGCCTAGTCTCATGCCACATTGTGGCACATGCATACAACAAAGGTACATCTGGGGATCTGTCTGCCTGTGCTGGACCTCTAAAGCTATCATTAGATATGCCAGTCTCCATAGTCTCATCACTAGCTTGTCGACTGTCCTCAACATCACTGCCTATTTCATCTTCTTCAAAATCCTCATCTGATGTCTTCTTTCTTTTAAAACCTTTTAGCTAAGATATACAAAGAAATCATAACTGTGTAATTTAGATACTCAGAGATTAAAAAAACAACACACCTTAAGCAAATATAAAAGATTTTAAAATTTTTTTTTAGACAATATCCTATTGTTTTTAAGACTGTTATAGTGATATTCATGTTTTAAAAGTAATTAAATGGTCAGTTTTCATTTTTCCAACAGTAATGAAAAAATGGACAACTAGCTTAAAATGTTCATTGTATGTGTTTATGTGTTTTAAATGTGTTATATATATATATATATATATATATATAAAGTTTTTTGACAACATGGATAGCTATGATTAGAGAAAATATTTTTTTTCAATTTGGATCATAAATTTTTTCCTACATCTAGTCTAGATCTAGATCCTGAAGCCTTTCCACAGTTGGTTAGTTTTATATTAATTTTTCATATTTGAATATTAAATTAACTTTTGTTTTATAATTATTAATTTTTGAGGATTAATTCCATTTCTAAATGCGGAAAATAATTCTGAAATCAAAGAGTTAAGCTAAATAAAATTAAAAAAACTGAATAAAGCAATATTAAGGAATTATTCCATATAATGATGAAAAAAAAAGTTAATAAATGCCACTTTTCTATTAATTAATATCAAGTATATAAACATAAAAATAATGTTTCCAAACAAAAATACTTGCCTTGTAGAATTTGCCAATAACTTCCCCCTCATCATCCATTTTTATGATTTCTTCAACCTTCATTGGATGACGTTTGCGATTTAACATAATATTCTCTGTTGTTAGTATTCCACAATATGATGGGTTTAAAAATAGTCTGAAACATGAGATTTTCAGAGATGTAATTCAGCATAAAAAGGTCTGCCTAAACAATAAGCTCAAAGCATGTCATTAAAAATATTTTCCTATTTAAAACAGTTTTTGAAATAGTTCTTGATCAGGACAAAATCCAATTATCAATTCATAATTTTAGATCTATAATGGGATGTGTGGCAAAGACCACTTGGCTAGGTATAAAATGGGCTCAAGTTTGAATTCTGACTCAAGCAGAGTTGTGTTTGCTGGGCACCCAAAGGCAGCACAGAAACCACCCAGATACTCCCTCCCCCACACTGGTCCATAAAAGAGATTGGACCATAGCGCTCTGAACATGGTTAAGGATGTAAGTTGTGCTATATGAAAGCCATTCATGTAGTAAATACAAAAAGTTTAAAAGAGAAAAAATGTTGTGGTGTCAGAAGAATTATTTTGATTTTTGAACCCCAAAGGAAGCTGATTTCACTCGCCAACTCTAGGTCTACTCCCTTGTCAAATACTGTTCCTAGAGAAGAAGTATTATCCTTACATTAGATAAGTAAATATTAAAAATTTTACATCCTAAATTGAAAAGGGGAACTTTCAAGTGTTAAGTTGTTTGTAAAAAATAAATTATAAAATGTTTTTTTATCACAAATATCTAACAATGAAATTGTATACATTAGCATATAAAACTGTGAATCAAAGACTAATGAAAATGCTACTGACCTTTCCATGTTAGCTGTTCTATCTTTCTGAGGTCTCCAAATATATCTAGTTAGGATGAGAAGAGAAAACCACCAGCCAATCCCAAACAATATGTGCCACCATTTGGCTACTGTGATTAATGATGACATGGTGAGAGGCATAGGAGAACTTGCTGGAGGATCTACCATTATTATACTTGAAACAGAAGTCAGGAAATTGTATTGGTTGTTGAGAGCAAATACACCTATGGCTGCAGGGGTGGCAAATGTCAAAGGGATAGTGAGTGAAGGTATCTGCATCTGAAACATGCAGGCACCAAATGACAAGTAGAATGCCACAAATGCTGGGGAAGAATTGAAAAGAACAATAAAAGTATTTTTCTTTTTTTGGTGGAAGTATTGAAAATAACAATAAAAGTATTTTTCTTTTTTTGGTGGAAGTATTGAAAATAACAATAAAAGTATTTTTCTTTTTTTTTGGGGGGGGGGGGGGGGGGGGGTGGTTTCTTCTTGGATATTAAATTAGGTTGCTTATTGGATGTTAAATTGGGTTGCTTATTGGATGTTAAATTGGGTTGCTTATTGGATGTTAAATTAGGTTGCTTATTGGATATTAAAGTAGATTGTTTATTGGATGTTAAATTAGGTTGTTTATTGGATATTAAAGTAGGTTGTTTATTGGATATTAAAGTAGATTGTTTATTGGATGTTAAATTGGGTTGTTTATTGGATGTTAAATTAGGTTGTTTATTGGATATTAAAGTAGATTGTTTATTGGATGTTAAATTGGGTTGTTTATTGGATGTTAAATTAGGTTGTTTATTGGATATTAAAGTAGATTGTTTATTGGATGTTAAATTGGGTTGCTTATTGGATGTTAAATTAGGTTGCTTATTGGATATTAAAGTAGATTGTTTATTGGATGTTAAATTGGGTTGTTTATTGGATGTTAAATTGGGTTGTTTATTGGATGTTAAATTAGGTTGTTTATTGGATATTAAAGTAGATTGTTTATTGGATGTTAGATTAGGTTGCTTACTGTATCTTAAATTAGGTTTCTTATTGGATGTTAGATTAGGTTGCTTATTGGATGTTAAATTAGGTTGATTATTGGGTCTTATATTAGGTTGCTTATTGGATCTTAGATAAGGTTGCTTATTGGGTCTTTAAGTATCTTTCTTTTTTGTACTTTAAATTATGTTTTTTTATCGTTGGCATGTTTCTTCTTTCTGGTTCTTAAAACATGTTTTTTTTAATCTTAAAGTATGAATATAGAAAACTAAATAATTAAGTGCTAAATATTTTATTAGAAGAATAAATCACTAGTTTGCAAATTTAACATTTACTTGCAGTATTCAACTATTTAATAATCAGATGTTTTTATCATTTCAAAAAAGAAAATTCACATTGTTAACCTTTTTTTTTGTCAGTTAAGATATTTAAAAAATATCTTAATTTCACATTAAGCTGTTTCTTTATTAACAAAAATGATTTAAATTAAAATATTTATTTTCATATTAAAAAAAAAAGATTTTTCTCATGTTTCTGACAGAACAAACAATGTAAGCAAAGCTTTACAAAATCCAGTTGTATTTCTATGTTGCTGATTTCTTTGAATGCAGACTATGAAGTAGCACACATTGCACAGTATTACTTACGTGAAATACATAAAGTTATGACAGCAGATACATCTAAAATAGGGAATTTGGAATGCATATGCTGGAAAGTATCTACATAATCAAGTTCAGTTAGTTGATAACCCTGGAAAGAAACAAAAAAGGCACATTACGCACAAATCATAAATAAATCTTGAGGCAATAGTTTAAAAAATTATCTTTTAAAAAATAGTTTGCATTTGAAAAGTAAAATTAAAAAAAAAGCAACTTTTTACTTTATAATTTATACACAAATTTAAATATAGATCTAAAAGAAGTTAAAAAAATAAGCTTACCAGCCAAATTGTTAGGCCAATTTTAAATAAGAGAGAAACCAAATGCGGAAAGTGTCTGCCTTTTTGAAGCTCAAATCTCATTTTTAAAACTGCATTTTTAAACCAGTTTCTATTTTTTAGCTCACAAAAGAAACGCCCATCTACAAAGTTCTCCCAGTGACCACAAGAAACCAAAAGAAGAGCAAATACTATCTCTATAACTCTTGATGGGTGATTGTTGATGCTATCTGAATACAATGAAAGTAGACAATTATAAACTAATAAAAATTTTGATTCATTCAATGAATATTATCCAAAAAAGAACAGATATAGTTAAGTATTTGTACTGTTTCTTTACACTATCCCTCCTTCACTGCAATATTTATTTTAATGCTCATTTTTTACTTTTGTATCAAATAATGTTTGAAACTAATATTTGAATATAAATAGTGAATTTAGGCAATGCAACAGCCACTTTAAGGAAATGTTTAACAATCTATTATAATCTTCAAGCAAATGACTGCTCTCTTTTTGTGTCACACTTTAATTTCTATGCCATATTTTGTTTGAAGGATCAATGTTTGCATTGCTTTTTATTTCATTTTGTAGTAACCCAATCTGCAGGGTTTTCTACTGAATTAAACGTGTTATACATGAGATCAATGTTTGCTTACATTTAAGAGACTCACACAATTTGGAAATAGGAGTGAGGTCATAAAAAGCATATCTTATTGCTCAATAAACTGACTCATATTTAAAAATTTAATGCTAAATTTGATTTACCTGTAAACAAAAAATCCAAAAAGATGCTCAGAGGAATAACAGTCAACTGAAAACCCATAGCTACAAAATCAAACAGTATCCTGACTGCCTTTCTTTGTGGACTGCTACTTTCACACTCAACGCATGTGTTGCGGGAGGCTTGAAAATCCCCTTCAGACATACTAAACTTCAAGATGGAGGGAATGATAGCAACTCCAGACAACAACATAAGTCCCCTGATAGGATCCACATATTTCAGAACTCGAAATACCAGCAAAGAAAGACCTACAGAGTGAAGACTTTCCATAAGAGTCACCTGTTTAATAATAATAAAAAAAGATGATATTTTAGAGTACATTACTGTAGTCTTTGTCATAAACATTAATATAGTACTTTTGGCTATTGACAGAGCACTGCTTATAAAAAAATGTAAAAAAAAACAATAGTTAGTAACCATAAATACAAACCCATATCCATGTCCAAACAGAAGGAGACTTGTAATTCCCAAAGCATAATTTTAGTACAGTGATGATCCACCAAAGTATGTTAGGTATACACATTGCAAATACCAAATACAGTTTGGAAAATTTCTTCAAATATAAAAGTAAAAATTTGTAAGAAAACAAAGACAAGAAGTACATATTTCATGACAAGATTTTTGCTAACATACAAAAAGTTACACAACAGATGTATTTTTGGCAACATTTGCTTTTGAGTTAGTCTCATATAAATAAATAAATTACTACTTAAATGCCAGAGCTCTTTATCTTACTAACATTACCTTTCAATCCGTTTTTTTTTTAATATTTAAAAAACAAAGTGCTAATAAATGATAATAAAAAACAACCTGTCTTGCATCTTTATCTTTTTTGTCAACTGTCATGTTTTTTATTGCTATCATCAGGCTTATCTGTTAAGGAAAAATAAATAAGGTCTGAAATGAGAACATAAATGCACTATGTCTAGAAATGTAGGAGTAAAGATAAATAGAGTTATACCTTTTGACAAGTCAAGGCAGCAAAGATCAGAACTAGAAGTAAGATGTAAACAATAAACTTGAGGACCATCAAAACAGGCTGTTCATGAACATCATTCTTCTCTTCTTCTTCAGTCAGCTCTTGTGAGATGTCCCAAGGCCTAACAGAGAGACAGACATAGAGAGAGCAATGATGCAGTCTTCACAGCTATCATGTGTCTTAGTCTTCTACTGAAACATACATGAAGACCACTAAAACAAAGATGAAGACAATTAAAGCATACTTTTTATCTGACTTGTTTTCAGACTCAACTGGTATTTTCTCAAATGTCTGATCACTGCTGTCATCAGAATCCTCATCTTCATCCTCTTGGGTACTTAAAAAAAATCATGAACAAACAATTAGTACATAAGATCAGAAAAAATATAGACAAACCTTTTAAGCAAAAAATAATTTCACACGACAAAAATGTCCTAAGGACAAGAGCAAAGAGAAACAAAAGAAATGAAATGAAGTTGAACTGAAACAACTTGAAGAAAGGATTACAAAAGAAAAGAGAAAATGTTAATAGAGAAACACATAATCTTTCATGCTTAAGTAGCAATAGAAGGCATACAAGATCAAAGATGAAAAAAAAAAGCCTTTAATGCTATCAATAAATATTTTTTTTTACAAAATTTAATACACTTTATTTATTAAAATCATAATTTACATGTCAATTAAACTACTACACATTTTGAAAAAGAGATTTAAAAAAATATGTATAAACTTTATGTTAATTAAATAATAAGAAAAAAAACAACAGAATACTCGAGCCATGATTTTGTTCTTACTCTCTACTAGAGCTTGAATGTTTTGACATATTATAGTCACCATCACTGACATTTGATGCTGGTGTTTGAACTTCTGTTATAGTGTCCAAATGCTGTAGGGAAAAATAAAGTAAATATGTATTTATCTACATTAGATGTACTATTGGTTACATTGCTTAAAGAAGTCTATGAGACTTGTAGGTTGTTTAGGATGTAATAGACTGATTCTAGGATGAAATTTAATAACCTCAAATTCTAAATCACAATTTAAAAAGATGTATATCTTTTAAAAAGAAAAACGTTTATATCTCACACGTCCATCCACATCGTCTTGAGAGAAACGCATAAATTCTTTTGCCATTTTATCCCTATGTTCTTTCAATAGGCGTTCTTTCTCCATCTTTTGAAGTTGTTCTTGTCTTTCCTTTTCTAATCTTTCCATTTCTAACTTTTTCAGCCTCTCCATTTCCTGCTGCCTTCTTAATAAATGTAATGAGTCTTCTAAAGCTTTCTTCACATTTTCTTTCATGAAGATCTGGAAAAAACAAAACAAATGTTAACAGATTATTGTTTTGTAAATGCCAAAGTATTTGCTTATTTATATAAGATGCCGACCTCTTTGGAAATATGTTTACATCCTAGCAAAAGCTTCCTACAAGATTACAGGAGTTGAAATAGTTATGGTTTGAACTGTGGATTATCATGAAATGCAAACCAAATGAAGAGGTAGCAAATCATAATATTTAAAAATAAATATAAGTAAACAATTCATACAAATGAAGAATGGATACTATTTGTTTAGAATAAATAGTTCAAACTCTATTTGAGTAAAAAATTATATAAGCTACATCAAAAGCTATATGATTGAAATGGTGGATCTTATTTGCCCATGTTACATTTTGATAAGGCTGGGACTGCTATAAATAGCAAGAATTTCATATATGTCTAAAACTTTTTCTTTGAGGTACAAATCTATGTAATATAGAGAAGTAAATGGATAGAAACAGAAGCAACAGTTTTTACATTAACTATTATTTAGATCATAAAACTGGATCCTAAACCTAACCGAAATTGTTAAGAAGATATTGCACTTGATAGATCTCTATCTACTTAATACAGCCACACAAACAACAACAATCTATTCATTTAAGATTAATATTTTCTGTGAACCAAACTAAGTGAAAATATTCAATAAAGAAATAAAAAAATGTACCTGAGTTTTCCCAATTTTGAAAGTTGAGGCCTCAGCTAGAACTGTTTCTAAAATGTCATCAGCTAGTTGATCTTTGGTGGGATTAGTCACAAGATCCTTGAATCTAGTAATTAAAAAAAGAAAACTAATAATAATTTTTAAAAAGTTTGTTTTTGTTAAGAGGTCATATCACACAACAGGATCAAACCTTCTTATCCTTACTTTCATGCAAGGTTTGGTTCTATCATGATGCTACCACTGTCATAAACGAATCAATTATTGAACCTGCAGAATTACTAAATACTTCTAAAAATATAAATAAATAAATACTGCAAGGTCTTAAGAGAATTCTTTAATTAATAGAGAATAAAATAGCCAATAAAAAATTTTTTTTTAAGAAGTTGATTTTAATAATTTTTCAATTCTAACATTTCTATTTCTCATTTACAAAAAAAAAAAAAAAAAATTGCAAAGAAAGAATTAGTGCTGTTCATTTGCAACACACATAAGTCAATCATCTTTTTCTTTTAATTACATAAACCCTTTAATAGTGTTTTTAACCTAACTTATTACTGAACTAGTAACATTATCTGAGTATCATGAATATATAAAGTTATAATATAGAATACTCACTTTTGTTCAAAATCAGTTACAGGCATTCGAACAGGATAACCAAATCCAAAAGTTCTAATTCTGGCAGCTTCTTTAACACCATTGTATTGTAGCTGAACTCTGACCTGTTCATCTATGAATTCTTTTGGTTTCTGCTTATCATTTGGTTTGATGCATCTATCATCAAAGCAACAACAAAACAAAAAAGATTTACACAAAATTAAAAAAATAAATATATCTGTAATAAAAGAAACAACAACTGATACTTACAATATATATATACATATATCTTTATTTATTAATTCAATTATATAAGTCTATACTATATATTGATGCAAATAAAAACGTACCTGACAAAATATGGATCTGCTTGTTTCATAGCATCAATCAAATCTTGTAATGAATGCTAAAAACAAAACAAAACATTATGATTCAAATCCATTTAATTATTTCAATACAATTTTCTAAACTTGTATAAACATTTATCTGCAATAGTATTTAAAAAAATTATTTATTCAATAATCAATTGAAGTCAAATGGTGTTGCACTTTCAAATTGTTGTTTTTAAACATCTGACAGTTGTTTCTTTTTAAGGTAGAAATCAATTGAAAACATTCTGCTATTGGATTTCAATGAGTATCAAATGTTAAAAAATATGTTTGAATAGTAAAGTAGATATGTGTCACCTCTTTAATGGTTCTATAAATATATGTTAAAGTATTTATTATATGACTGAATGATTTACCTTAAAAAATTTGACGTGTGTGTTACGTTTAGCCATATCTAAAGATCTTATACCAGGAGGCCTGTCACCAAATCTTTTAACAAAAACAGGTTAGAAAATTAAAAAAAAAAATATATATATATAGGTCTATATATATATTCCTAAACAATACTTTTTAATGTCATTTTTTTTTGTTTTAAAGAAATAGAACCAATCATATATAAATATCTCACCTTTGATCAAGAGTTGTTTTTCTTGACTGATTTATGCTTTGAGATAAATTAGTGTCAGTAATCACATGCCGCTGCTTGGAATTTGGTTTTCGAGATCCTCTAAAGTTAAACTGTGACCTGAGAATTATATAAAAAGTTAAACTATTTAATAGGCTTTATTTTAAAAAAGATATTTATATAAATTTTAAGCAAATTAACCATGTAAGTAATATGTCAAATCAAAGGCACTTGTGCTCAATAATACCCAGTACAATGAATACTTTTTTCCTCAAATTTATCAATTGAGCTTTCAAAAACAATATTTAAAAATACAGATTTTTGGTACTTTTCCCCTGATGGTTGGTGAAATAATGGCAATCTCTTTCCTTTAAACTTTGTTTTTTAAATACAACATTTTTCATAGGTAAAGAACTCTGTAAAATAACTCTGCCCCAAAAGATGTACAAAATATATTACAATTATATTAATTACACTAATTACATAGAAATAGAGCCAGTGTGGCTTTCTTGGACTGTAAACAGATCTTGAATGAGTGTATTCTCACTTGACTTAAGACACTCTAGGGTATCGTCACTCAATGTGTCTCTATTCTTTTGAATGAAGGACACAGCACTATAGTACACCTGGAATAAATTTAGACACATTAATAACCTTTTTATAAACCTAATTTTTTTTTGTTGGTTTAAATGAAGAGAAATTTCCCTTTGAAAAGCTTAGCTCCTGTATTAATTATAATCTTTAGTATCTTAAAGGAACAATGTTAATAATTATGTTTAACAAAATAATTTAACATTACTAAACAGCTAGAATACAATTTTTATTTTAAAAAAATGCATAAACTACACAACTCATTCATAAACTCTACGTTCATATATCAATAATCACATTAAAATATTTCAGAATTGGACAAAGAGAAGTAATCTTTCATTTAATTAATTATTAACTAAGGGGATGACTTTTTGTGTCTTTTAATATTTTTCATTGGTAAAGGTAACAAGCTAAAGCTTGGTAGAGACACATTTATTATTCAATACACTAGAACACATTAGTACAAGTGATCCATCTTTCCTAATGCCATTAGAGAATGGAATGGGTTGCCTGAATCAGTCAGAAAAACCAATGACTTAGCAGAGTTTAAGTCATTGATTAACATCCATGACTAGATTGACGCCTCAAAAGCGTAGGACATAATTATCTTCTTTTTTGAAATAACGTCTTTAATATATAAGATAAAATAAAAATCAATTTAAGAGTTGATTTTATCATTTTAAGATCTATTGCTCTTTCTTAAAGATGTTTCTCTGTACACATACCTTGCCAGCAAAGTGCACAATACCAAATTCTGGAGTATTGTTAGCTGATGGCTCAAAATGAGGATCTTTGTCAAACATTTTCTTCAGCTTTGTTACCAGTTTGTTGTCATCAGAAAAATCTATTCGAGAGTCTTCATCAATCATTGCCAGAATACCATTTCTCTTTAAATGAGAAAGTTTCAAAATGTTGAAAAAAACAAAACAACTGTATTCATACACACAAGAATATTTTTCTATTAATGCCAAAGTATTGAGTATAATCACTCTTTATTTTTGTTGTGGAACTCCTTTTGTTTCATTCTGCAGGGGAGGGAATGTAGTGCTTCTTTATAGATATTAGTTTTACAAAAGAAACACATTTATTAAAAAAAGAAAGATGTCCTCACCTCCATGAACATGTTCAATATTGCATCATTGTTGATTCCTGAGATATCTATATCACTGATCTCTACATGTTCATCTAGATACAGTTGTCTCTCCTCCTCAATGACTTTCTTGTTCATAAAGTTCTACAACAAACAGAGCACAATTTAGTACACAATATAACCTTAAAGTGATTTTTTTTAAAAACAACATATGAAACAAAAGATAATAAAGTTTTCTAATAAATAGTTTACTTCTGATAGCAATAACTTACAGTAACTTTAATCTTTTTTTTTTTATAAATACAAATATATGTGCATATATCTTTTGGTTTTTTGAATGTGTGGCAAAAGCTGTAACAAAATTGCTACATTAGCAGCGATAGATAGATAGATAGATAGATAGATAGATAGATAGATAGATAGATAGATAGGCAGGCAGGCAGGCAGATAGATATATATAATAATAATAAGGCTATAGATGACGACTTAATTTTTATTAAGTTTACTATGTATGACAATTTATAAGTATTCAAGAAACTAAGGGTTATGTTACAGTCAAAAATAGAATTAAACTTTTCTACCATACATAGAAATATCCACAAACAAATACCTGCAGTTGCTCATTGACAATGTTTATACAAAGTTGTTCAAAACTGTTAGTTTCTAAGTTCTCAAAACCACAGATATCAAGTATTCCAATACTTGGCAGATTTCTGAGTTGACAGAAAAAGGAGAATTGTTGCAAAACTTCAAACCTAGATTTTCTACAAATATTATTAAGTAGTAAAGATGTTTTTGTAAAAGGATGTAACCAAAGAGAAAAATGTAGTCCCCCCCCCCCCCCCCCAAAATAAAATTAAAAAATTAGATTTTGTGGATAAAAATTATGAATACTTTTTACTTTGATGTATCTCCTATACATTAGATGCTCAAAGTCAAGGTGAAACACTTAGAATATGAACTAAAGATTGAATTCAAATACTAGTTAAGAGAGTTATTTATATTTAGGACATCTGATAGTTGACCAGCTCTTTTAAAGTTCAGAGAACTGGGCACCAATAATCATTTAATGCCCTAGACACATTCCAATGATTAAATTATCCCCCACTTTAGAAAGTACAAAATGAGGAATAAAATCTAATAAACAAAGGGCTTCCATTCAAAGAAGTCTAGATGGTAGATCAAGTACTTTTCATAAGTTTGATATTATTGTTATATAGCTAGCTCCACACGCTATATTTGCTTCAAGTATTCAATGTCTATTAGTAAAGTTCCTCTTTCAGGCATTGCAATCTATAGGGCAGATGATGTTAAGATCATCTGTTTCTTTGGCCAATGGTTAACAAGCAGGGTGTCATGTGGCCAGCACAATGATCAAATGCCTTTACTTTCCCTAACTAATGTCAGGTACCCATCAGAGTTCGATCCAGAAATTCTAAATCCCTGTCTTCACTGAGATTCGAACCCTAGGTTCAGAAGCCAAGTGCTTAACCACTCAGCTAAAATGCCCCTAATGTCTATTAGATTTAGTTAAAATATGGAATGTCTTCAAATTCATACTAAAAGTTTCGGTCTTCAAAAGCTAACTCAATAACCACTTCCCAAACAATATTGTACCTCAATTTATTAGCCTTTAGAGAGTCATTGACTTTTCTGACCAGCCATCCAAACATTCTTTCATACAACACTTTGGCGATGGCATCTCTTTCATCATCTGCTTGTTTCTTGTTTTTGGACAGCTCAATTATCTCCCCTAGAAGACAGGTTAAAACATATTAATTTGAATTTACTCTAGACAGTGAACTGATGTCAAGCTTAATTATTTATTATGGAAATGTGATATATTGATTTCCTGCTAGCTATGTTAAAATATATAGAGAATATAAATAAAAAATAAATAGAAGGAATATTATTCAACAACATTTATATAGTACGTAGATCAATCAAGTGTTACAACTTTAGTACTTTATACTCTCTAATTAGTTGTTCTTTGAACAGATGAACAGTAAAATGACATTTGAGATTTGTGTAAAAAAACAAATTTAGAAAATATATACTTTTTATGGTGAGAACAAATTAAAAATTTTGGAATACAAAAAGGATAAGGCAGATGAGCTTGAAAAAAAAAAGCTATGAATTAACTTCTTAAAATGTTGCAATTTCCATGAACATGATTTAATCTATAAACCTAAATATAAATTGGCTTAGAGTATTTGATCAATTACTACCAAATGCAGGATATGAATCATATATATATATATATATATATATATATATATATATATATATATATATATATATATATATATATATATATATATATATTATATAAAACACATGTTACCATGAAAACTAATTAAGAGTATTTTATTGATAAAATATTAGAAATGATATTTTCATTAACTTTGTAACTTAAAAGTCCAATAAAAATGAAACATCAATATTTTTTTTTAATTTTCCCCTGCCCTAAAATTAGAAAAAAAAAAAGTAATTGTGGCTAAATATTATACTTTTTACACCTTTCCCCATACCTAAACTGTTAAGAAGATAAAACAGTGGCTAAATAATTGTACCTTTCCCTCCTCCCTGTGACTAAATAAAATATTTATTATTTTAACTTTTCGCCTTCCTTTATGGTTTAAAAAAAAGTGACTAAATAAAATATTTTCAAGGCTTATGTTTATTTGCTATATGTGAATTAGAAAAAAAAAAAAAAAAAAAGAATTCTGAACCACTTATCTAAATAACTTCTGGAAATGACAATTACTTAAATATAATTTTGTCTGTTTTGAGTTAATGATTTATAATGTATATTATGAATAAAGAATAAATAAGACTCTAACAGCAACAAAATGATTTCTTGATCTAATTTCGGCCTGAGTTTTCAAACAGACCATAGGAAAAGCATTCACAGAAAAAACATAACTAAATGAATACATAATTTTTTACAAAAATAATGTTATAAAATGTTGTGTTGTTGTTTTTTATCTAATGAACGTGAAAAAATTTAAATGAGTGATTAAACATTCAATAAAATCATTACATATCTTTTATTTAAACTATTGTTTAGTCAACTTTGGCACATGTTTTATTTTTAAAAACAAACTAAAGTTTTTGTTCACTTTAATTGTCAGTTTTATCTTTGTTGTGTTTTAAACTAAGGCAATTCTTTATTTAATTTTGTTTTCTACTTTTAAAAAAATAATAAGACTATGGCAAGATAACACAGTCATTTAAAAATATAATGATAACACAGTCATTTAAAAATATAATGAGAAAAAGAAACGCAGGATTGACATAAGCTAAAAGGGTGTCAAAGAAATTAAATGCTAATTTAATGAAGGGAACAAAAGAACAAATTAATAGATAAAAAAATAATATTAAAATATAAATTTAGTTAAAAAAAAAGGTTAAATGTTATTACTTTTTTTTCCTCAAAGCTTTTAATATTAATGAAATGTAAATTTTTGTACATGTGTCTTTGATCAATATATCTTTACACCTAATTAATGTATTGAAACTTAAGTGTTATGGAAGTGTATTAAATATTAATACAATAACAGACAAAATAAAAAAAAAACCTCCTGAAAAATATAATTAAACCAGGTAAAAACCAAATTGAAAATAATCTTATTACCCTGATAAAAAAAAAAGATTTTAAAAAGAAAAGATAACAATAAACCTGAAATAAAATACATTGAAATGAGGGAAAATCTATAAAAGAAATAAAGTAACACTTTTCAAACTATGTATTTGTATAAGCAAGGTTGACATGGTTCAATGTTGAAGGTTAGCAAGCTTTCAGCATTATAGGACTAACTGGTTGGGTTGGTTTAATAGTTAATATCCTTTTACCTGAATCAGAATCATCATCTGAAGATCTCTGTGAGCTGCTGCCAAAATCTCTTTGACTTAGGTATATTCCCCCTAGGAGAATTTTTGTTTTACAACTTTACTATGTTACATTGGCTAACAAGCTAACCAGTAAACTGAGTTTTTTTTAATTTCTGGTTATGTAGTGTATCTTCTTATCTTATTAATTACAGACTTTACTTCAAAAAAGAAGATAATTCTGTCCTACACATTTGATGTGACAACCTAGTTATGCATACTACTTTAAATCTGCTAAGTTTTCCTAGCTTACTCAGGCAACCCATTTCATGCTCTAATGGCACTAGGGAAGAAGAAGCACTTGTAGGACTTGTGACGATACGAAACTTGCATGCAAAAGTTCATTTGAGTTTTTCCCAGCAAATCGTGGGAAACTTTTATTTTTAACTTAAAACAATTATTTTCCTGTCCACCCATATCTTCCCTTGCACTGTTTCTCACAGGACGAATCTCAACATAAAACATTAACTAGCTTCTCTAGGGCTAACTTTTAAATTTTGACCGCTGTACAGGTGACCAGCACACAATAGTCGTGGCACCAGCGCTACACACAGCGGCCTAATAACTTTTCACACCTATCCCCCCCCCCTCCCCCCGCAGGATACGCACCGCTCTAAGAATAGCATTGCACTCGGGCTGGACAGATACATATTCGCCTTAGTCCCTACTCTCACGGTACAGGCCATAAATCAGACATGACGCCTGACACGTCCAGTACATAGATACATGTGAGAAAATCACCTAGCTTTCTTCCCCACCCGTTAAACGAAATGCCCCAACTATATATATAGAGACCAAAGCATTCTAAGTTAGGCCCGCTAGAATTCATACAGTCTCCAGTGTTAGGAAGTTTACTTGTGAGGTTTCATTAGGGACAAACAGCCTGGTTGCTACACCCGACTGCTATAACTACGAGATCTCCACCCAAAGCTGTAACCGGAGCAGACCACACCAGATACCCCCCCCCACCCATTACATACCTGTTAGCAAGAAGGCATTGCCTACTGTCCATGGCCTTAAAATATTGCCCAGTGTCCACAGTGCCTTATACTGCCCAGTATCATCTGCCCAGTACCCGGCCCAAACTGTCCACTGCCTAATGCCGACTGATTAGAGCAACCTTCGCTGCAGAAGATAAACTGGTGTTGAGTTAGCACGGCTCTCTACAAGCTAGAGATCACAGCTGAGAGATCGTCCCACTATAACTTAGTCTGCAGCACCAACCCTCTCAACTGCTAAACAGGCAGCGGCCTCACCCTAGAGCCAGTTTGCCTACAGCATAGAGAACATCCCGAGCCAACGTCCTAAGACAGAGCCGGATGACTCATCCTTATCCTTCTGAGTGCCAGTACTTCGACCGCCAGAAGATGACCCACGGGCTAGCAGCTAAGAAAATAAGTAGCCAGACATAGGAACACTCTTCTCTTCTAATCACTCACCAATTAGCAATCCATGATGAGCGGTTATGTTCGATATTAGCACCTTCGTTTCATTTCTTAATTATAATTTTATTTGATCATTTATCTTTTGTAAACTTTCATTTATTAAATTATTTTTATTTATAAACTTGTAATATTGGTCTGTTCTTACTGTTAGTTGCGGTGTGCCTGTACAAAATCTTGTATGTGAGCGGGATAAATTAATAAAATTTCCCCTAGACTTAAATAAACGAGCCCACTATTAACTAATTAAACATCTCGTCACAGGACTTTGTCCTACCATATGGTATAAGAAAGGTGCCTTTATCTTTATAAAATCTTCTGAGTATTTAATTTGGTCCTGTATATGTATCTGTATCAAAAGTTTTAACATGTGAAAGTATAATAAATAAAATGTGCATTTCAAAACTTGGTGCATATTCATCATATATAAATACAAGAAAATAATTTTAAATATATTAAAATATATATTTAAAAGAAAAAGCTGTTGTTGTTTTTTTAAATATGTTAATTTATATCTCCTAACTGAACTTCATAATGTAATTTATAGAGAGTTAAATGAATTAAGCATCTGAAGTGTGCATTGTTAGTAGTTATTATCCAGTATAAAAATAAAGTTAACCCAAGAGGCTTCACATTTTCAGAAGCAACACCAAGATTGTTATTGTTAAAAAAGTCTTTTAAAAAGTAAAGTAGTTACCCCATTCAGAGCTTGTGATTAATAAGAACAATAGACCTTCCATAACTAATGTCAGCTACCCACTATATATATATATATAGAGAGAGAGAGCTAGCTCCTCTTTCCCAGTCAAAGATTTCTCATTTCCTATAAACTCAAAGATGTCTATGGAGTCAAATCCCTCACTAGTTTTAGGTGGACTCTAACTCAACATCCTAGTCCTCACTGATGTTTAAACCCAAGACCCCTTGGTTCAGAAGCCAAGTGCTTAACCACTCAGCAACCACACCCCTGTTAATAAATGTATAAACTAATTAATGAATTTCAAACTCATACTTTCACATATCATTGAGTTAGTGTAATAGTGTTACCTCTGCTTGGAGTGCTTAAAAGGCTACTTCCTTTATCAGTTTGGTTGAAAGAAACAGGGAATGTTACTTGCCTGTCTGTACAAAGTGTTAGTAAAAAAAGCATATAAAGAGTGCCAATCTTTCATGATATAAAGTTTTAAGTATGTTGCAAATGTTATACAATGTACTATTAAAAATTGCAGGTTTGAATTTCTCCATATATACTGTCCAAAGCAATACAAGTGAAGAAAAAAGTTCAGTAACAGAATGTAATGTAGCAATATTCTAATGGCTGACACATCAGATTTAGAGTCATTTAGACTATCATCAGATTTAACTAACGATAAGAATTGTTCCCAGATATCATGTGATTACCAGAAGAAAGTAATGTGAAGTATAGACATTACAAATAAAAGCATGTTTTTGAATAGTACTTGAATCTCTCTCAACCTAATTCAGGTAAGTGAGTGCAATGTTGGTGTAAATGATTAGAAGGAAAATGTTTATATACTTTTCCAAATATAGTTTTGGTAATGCAAGGAGATAATGATGTCATTTAAGCTGAATAGACAAAGTATCTTTTTATACCAAAGCCACAAAGTTGAAAGAATATTTTAGTTAGTAATTATATGAACAAAAAGAAATGTATTAAATCAACATACACAAATTTTAATAACAAAAGAAAATATTTGGTGCAAAAAATAAAATAAATATTTAGTATATTTAAAAAAATACTCACTAAGACTTATAGAATCTATAAATTGTAAGTAATCAGTGAATGCATAAATAACAAAACATGTCAAAGCGTGCAATCTAATTCTAAACTAATTAGTGCACTAAAACTTATTCCCAAAAGTGTTTAATTTTTAATGATGTTAAGTATGGCATAATTTTAGCTACAAATCAATTAGTTTACACTGATTGCTTGGAGTATTAAAACTTATCTGAATATACTAATTAACAAATAGAGAAATGCTTTTTTTCTTACTAAGAAAACTTGAGTTGTTAACTAAAAAGATGCCATGTGTTAAAAACCAATATGGCTAAAGTTAATTTATCTCAAATATTTTAAAGTGACCTACCTTTACCAAGCCTTCCCCTGCGTTCAATTAAAACTCTCGTCAGTTTTTCAACATCCAGATGAAGCAAAAAAGCAGCTGTTCCAATTAAAATTATACCTTAATTATTCTTAAAATCATATTTAAATAAAATGTAATGTTTTTATAACAAACCTCTAGCTATGCCAATTAAGTCAACAACTATGAAGTATACTTTTATAAGCATTTAACCAATTTAAAATATTAATAACTGATAATTAAGTTACCTTGTTGGACAACAGATTCATTTTTTATTATCACACTGTCATTGTCACTATCCTCAAATTCAATATTACCAAGATGTAAAATAGCAGCCAAGATACTGTTCACATCTTGAATTTCCTATGTTACAAAAATATTTCCCAGTAATTTGCATTTGTTTTACATACATTCAATAAGAAAAAAAAGTTTAAAATAGCCATCGATGTCTTGGATTTCATATAAAAAAAATTCTATCCCATTTCCTGTAATTAAAATCCTTATTAAGGAATTACATTTCCATATTCTAAAGTGTAAATAAATAGATAGCACAATTCAAGGACTCAAGTTTAAAAGTCTATATGTGTTATTTATTGTAACAGCAATGCTATGTTTAACAAGATTACACAAACTCAGAGGCGGCCCCCGTCGAAGTCGGATCCCTGTTGGATCTGCATATTCGCAAATAATATTCAAGAGGTGAATTAATTTTGATGGTCAAAAGTAATAATGTTTCAAAGATTCATTTGCCGTAAATTTAAATTAAATAAAAAATAGTAGATTAGTTTTAGTATATTAAAACATTACAATATTGATCAAAACATTTGGAAATGAAAATCTACACTTTTTTTTTTACACTTTAAGTTTAGAAATTGAAATTCTAAATCTTAATCTAGTCTATTTTAGTATAAACTAGATCTAGAAATTCTAGATCTAGACTCTAAAATAATTTTAATTAGAATATAAATCCAGGTCTAGATATACTGTAATAAAAATCTAGATCTAGTTTAAAAAAATCTAGATTAGATCTAAATCAAGATATCATTCCTTTTTTAAACGCGAGTCACATAACGAGGCTTAATAAACATTACTATACCGAGTTCTTTTTTCATTTCATTTGAAGAATTAATTCCATATAACGTCAGAGGGAAAAAAAACACTACGTCACACGGCCTAGCTAGACTAAAAATCCCCTTCATCATTACGAGCCATTTATCGAGTGTTCATAGACTTTGGTGCACCGAGTGCGTTCTTTAAGCATTTCATTTAAAGAATTCATTCCATATGACGTCAAAGGAAAAAAAAACACTACGTCACATGGCCTAGCTAGAATAAAAATCGCCTTCATCATTACGAGCCATTTATCGAGTGTTCATAGACAATGGTGCACCGAGTGCGTTCTTTTAGCATTTCATTTAAAGAATTCATTCCATATGACGTCAAAGGAAAAAAAAACACTACGTCACACGGCTTAGTTAGACTAAAATATATTTTCATTAATACGAGCACTTTTTCGAGTGTTAATAGACATTGGTGCACCGAGTGCGTTCTTTTAACATTACATTTAAAGAGTCCATTCATATGACGTCAAAGAAAAAAAATTCCATTACCTCACAATAGGCTAGTACCGGTACCATAAAAAAAATGTCTTTATTTACACGAGATATTTAACAAGGGTTCATAGACATTGGTGCACTGAGTTCTAATAGAATTTATTTAAAAAGGATCAAAGCCGCATTGTTTTTGTGTTTTGTCAGTGGGTCTGTCCGTCATCTTGATATAAAAAAAAGAACCACTAAAAGTTATTAAAAATTGATTAACCTTTATTTTACGTTTCAAAACATCGCAATAATTTTTAGGTATGAACACAATTGAAAAGTGTATATAATAGATTGTTCCGGATGTTTGTATAAATAGTAAAAGAAAAAGAGAATTTCAGATAAATGTAATACCGTTAATTAAATTTTTTGGATGGTCTCGTATAAAAATTAGATGTACTACAGCCATGTGGAGAGATTTTCATACCTTACTTTGGAGTTTGGATTCTGTTTTCCTTAAAAATCGGAACATAATATTAACGATAATTAGATTTTTACATGTTTTAGGTAGAAAGTTAAGAGAGTAGTGAGTTAAAATATTTTTCAAAAAAATTCCTAAAAACATTATTTCGTAAATGAGAAGATTATTTGTTTATTAATTAGAAGAGGGAGTTCAAACAATTATTTGGCGTTTGTAGATTTTTAAAAAAATTCGGAACTTTCTGGCGACGATTTGTAAGAAACAAAATCCGGAACATTCTTTATCGATTACAAAACTTCTATGTTATGTTTTAGCAAGAAAATTAAATGTCTAAAAAGTAATTTTCAGTAATCAATTCTAGTAAATTACTTTTTTTTAAAGCCCCGAACAACCTATTGTCGATATTTTTTAAATTTGTTTAAAGATGAAAATACGGAACAATTTGATATTGATAACCAAATTATAGTGACGCATTGTCAAATAATATAAGTGTAATATAAGTGAATTATGCGATTTCAAACAATCATTAGGCATAATTCATGTTTTATAAAACAATATCCGGAACATTTTTACACCTAATGAAATATAAGCCAGTATAGAAATTTTGATTTAGCATTAATATGCTATTTACATAAAAAACGGAACAACATATTATTGATAATGTGTTTTTGCAACGTTTAAGCATGGAAATTGAATGTAATATAAATTAGAAGAGCAAACAAACATTTGTTGGGGTTGATTAGTTTTGCACAAAAAAAACGGAACAATCAATTTTTAGATAATTAAAACTATTGAGATGTTACGGGAGGAAAATTAAAGGGTAAATCAGATTTTCAATTGCTTTTAGAGTTCTAGTTTTTTAAATCTAATCGTGACGGACAGACAGACCAACAGACAAAACGCAAAAAAATAATCTTCCTTTATTCGGATAGGGGCTCTAAACAAAAAATAAATAAAATCTGATTTTTTTTTAAAGTTTAAGGAATTGGTTTAGCACCTGATCATGTTGCGACGTTACGCTACTGCACGAAAATCGCTGCATAAAAAGTCCATTAAAAAAAATGTGCGTGATATTTACATACAAAGTGCATTATTATCCTTTATAAACAAACAGAAATGTTTTCTTTTTAATTTTAGCAGCTAGTTGACCAGAAAAAACATCGTTAACTATTATTTATATTTGTTGTAAACATTTCCTGTACATTTTAAAAATATATTTGACTTAGTGATACTGAAAATACACAAAAATTGTCCATCTTTGTTAGCATATTGTAACATTGCCTCCCTTACATTTACGTAATTGTTTTAGAATTGGTGTATTTTTATGAAAAAATCGCTTGCATAATTAATTTTATAAATTAAACGGTTTGCTTTTAGAAAACCAAAAGTAGCCGTTCCACCTAAACGTTTCAAGCCGCATTTAATGATGAAATAAAATTTTTCATATCTCTTCTAGTTT
This sequence comes from Biomphalaria glabrata, assembly GCF_947242115.1. Classification (NCBI taxonomy): domain Eukaryota; kingdom Metazoa; phylum Mollusca; class Gastropoda; family Planorbidae; genus Biomphalaria; species Biomphalaria glabrata. The sequence continues at coordinate 21,019,711 of NC_074721.1, forward strand.
TCGAGATCTGAGTGTGACAGATGGACAGACGGACATTTTGCACAAACCTAATAGCGGCTTTTTCCCCTTACGGGGGCCGCTAAAAATTGTAATCCATATCTAATGAGCTAAACGGTTAATGAAAAATTTTAGTTTAAAAAGTAATTAAATTACATTTTCTTAAAATCTTGTTAATAATAAAATGATTTTGAAACAAGAAAAAGAATATGTCATTGCAGATATAATTCAAGTAAAAAAGTAAAGTTCCCCTTTCAGACCTTGCAATTTTTAGGGCAGATGATGTTAAGGTCATTTGTTTCTTTGGTCAATGGTTAATGAGCAGGGTGTCATGTAGCCAGCACAACAATCAACCGCCTTTACTTTCCCTAAATAAAGTCAAGTACCCATTAGGGATGGGTGGACTCAGGGGCGCCCTAAAATACCAAAATCAGTCTTCACTGAGATTCGAACCCAGGTCCCCAGGTTTGGAAGCCAAGAGCTTAACCAATCAGCTACTTTACCCGGCAGATATAATAAGGCAGTGAAAATAGAGAAATTATAAATCTAGTTTAATACTTTTCCTAAAAATATAGAAATAATAATACATTTTTATTTTAGTTTAAAACTTAATAAACTTAATAAGCAACAAAAAAAAACCTCAGGTGTTAGGTTAATCAAATGAAAGACATCTTGCTGATCCTCATATATTATTTTATAAGCCTCTCTTTCCTTGACATTTAAGTCATAATAGCCTCCTGTAATTCTAAATTTGAAAAAGAAAAAACAGATGAATAGGAAATTTAAATAATCATAGCTTTCAAAATCATAAAACATGTAGTGTAAGATTTGATACTATAATGTAGGTAAAATAACTTTGAACTGATTGTTTTACAAAAACAATATTATGTCTATATTTAAAAAAAAAACTGTTTTGAAACCAATGTACATTTTTTAAATCAATTTATATACAAATATTTTTAAAGCTTTAGATCAGAAATTTAATTTGAAAAGCAAACCTTTTCCATAATAAGTAGAAAAAAAATTGAGTTTGTTATAAAAAAGTATGTATAACTAGTATATTTTTTTAATCATTAGAAACACATTGCACATTTTTAATAATAATAAAACAGCTTAAAGAACTATCTAGCTGATAAATAACATAAGAAACCATAACAAAACTCTTCACTGTTATTAGTATTGGAGACAGGATATTTACTCAAGATTAGAAGACACCACAGAGTTAAAGAGTTTCTTCAAGAGTAACTTTCATTTTGTAGTGAACTCATTTTTAATGATGAGCAATACAAGTAGGCCTACCTGAATTTGTCCTTTCTTTTAATATACAAGCTATCTAACAAATCCTCAGATGCACCAACCAGCAGTGCATAGAAAGCATGAAATGTTCTCTCCTTTGGACTGTGGTGAACAACTCTTGATTTTTCTAACATGTAATCTTTAACCCGAGCTAAATGGAAATCAAACAATAAATTATCTAAGTGAACAAAGAGAATAGAAATATACAGAGTTGTAAACCTTATTATTAAAGAAGCAGTTAGATTATTACTAAGATTAATTGAAAAAAAAATCCACAGAGACCATACTACAAAAGTTCTTCTCAAAAAGTAAATTAGAGGTAAAACTTATCCTTATCAAAAATTAAAAAAAAAATAATTTTTTTGTTAAAAAGCCTCATAAGATCCATTTTGATTATTGTCATAGAGAAGTGTTATTTGCAATTAGACATTAATTAAGAGTTGTTCTTTTCTAATATCTCACATTTATAATAACTTGTACTCACCACTTTCTATTTTTCCTTGTTCATTAACTGCTAGTGAAAGAAACTTGGCAAATCTGCTGGAATTGGAATTGAGAATGGTTTTTGCATTGCCAAAGGCCTCTAGTAAAGGGTTTATCTAAAAGAAGAAAAATATGATGAGAAATAATTGAGTAAAACCATACAAAAATAAATGGAAATATTGCTGATAAGAAAAGTAGCATAAACAGAATAATCTATTCAATACATACTCTTATTATCTTGTCCTGAAGGTTGTCATATTCACTACCACCAATTGACATTAAATGCTGCACTATATATTTTGTGGCCTCAGTTTTGCCAGCCCCAGATTCACCACTGACTAAAATGACCTGTTGACCAATATATTGTTAAAATTTGTAAAGGACTTACTAAAAATAAATAATAGGTAGCCACTTTTAACTTCTAGGACTTTTGAATATAATTTTTGCAGTTCTGGGTTCCCTAAAAGAATGTAATTTTTGCTCTCCTTACATTCAATTTTACATTTACATTAAAAAAAATAGATATTACATTGATCAAAAAGCTAATCTGAAGAGATTTTTTTTTAATTGGGGAAGGATCCTAAAATGAAAATTAGTTGTGATAGACACATTGATAAAGGATAATTTAATCATTTAGTCTATTTTAGAAAAGCATATATCATAAATAGACAAGCCCATTCTAAAGTGGTTAAGAAAGCCTAAAAGAAAGTAAGACTCACAGCCTTTCCAAACATGTAAGATTTCTAATGGAAAGTCAACAATTTTAAGCTTCATTCAAAATGTGTCTTACCCCAGAATGTCTTTTGCTTCTAAACAAAATTTCACAAAACAAGCTAAAATTTTCAATTCATTGTTATCATTTATATACGAACTTGAAATTTACAGATGTGTCTTCGCCATATATTTTTTTAAAACACCACACCTATCAGCATGCAAATCAAAGATATCAATAGTGCAAACATTCACTTTTCTATGGGTATATCATGAGATGATGAACAATTATTTGTTTACTTTGAAATGTCTAAGTTCCCATTAGTTACCCTTCTTTTCTAATGCCTTTGTTTTTATGTGCTTTTAATTATCTGTTGAAGAAAACAATGTGCATGCTAATTTCATTTTAAAAACATTGACAAATTCTGTTCACAGCTTCTTATTTGTATATTTTCTTAGAAAAAATTTTTTTTATTTAATTGGGACAGATATCCCAAAAAAAAAAGGAAAGTGACCAAAAAAAATGTCAAAAACAGTTTCTTTGTGTAGTTTAAAATCTTAAGAATATATTTAGACTATAATAACATTATAATTGAATGATATGTGTCAAATTTAAATAATCTAAAATTTCTCTTTTTTTTTAATGAAAAAAATTGCATATTTTGGCCCTTAACAACATTCATGGTATCATTTTCTATGTTTTTCAAGCCAATAATTCTTGCTGACTCTTTTTAAATTTATTTTCTTTTTCACTATTATTTTACCTAATCTTAGTCCTGACTTCAAATTTATACAGAGTTAAATGCTAAGAAGTACTCCCAATTCTTGTTCCAGCTTTGGACTATTACACAATTTTTAACTAATGCATAGAAATGTCATGATCCTTGAAAATATATTTAAAAACCTGATTATGTTTTAAATCCCTGATTGCAGAATAAGCTTTGGCAGATATTGCAAATAGATGAGGCTCTTCTGAGATTTGACCATACCGATATTCATAATGAAACTGAAAGAGAATGAAAACTATATTTAGCAAGACAAATGTAAAAAGTAAAACATGAAAAATCTATCTATTTAACACTTTTTATATGATGTTACTATGAACCGAATCAAAACTAAACAAACCAAGCTCGAACTTCTCTTATGACCAAAGGAAACCCAAACTTAAAAACTGATTGGTACGAACTGAACCAAACAAAATGTCCTTTCTCTAATGCAGATGGCAATGACACGAGACACTTGAAAAATATTTGGGATTGCTCTTAACTGACTGCGATGCCTTGCAAATTTGAAAATATAATTTTTATTAACATTCCAATGACAGCTTCAATTGTTAAAACATTAGCTTTTCCTGACACAAGTACTGCCAGGGTATTTTCAGTGTGGAGTGGCTAGGCTAAACCCAGAAACATTAGAAGTGCTTACATTTCTCTAATACAACATGCACTCCTAATTATTGAACAGCTTAAGCAACCATTATCTGTATTCTATGTAAGATCATTAGTATTTTGTTTTCATTTGATATATAGCGCACTTTGACTGCAGCAATTAGAAATGTTAATGTTTGAAGTTGCAATAATTAGAACTTGCACATAATTTGTGTTTTATCTTTATTGCTTTTAAGCCTTAAGTTCAAGCGTTTTAAGTTTTAACTGATAAATTTAATTGAACCTTATTACATGTAATTAGTTTTGCTATATACCCAATTTCATAACATTGAACCCAACTCGAACCCAAACTTTTGATCTGACTGAGCTGAACCCGATTATGCTCAATATTGGACCGGACCGAACTTCAACTTAAATCTAACAAACAGAACTGAACCCGATCTTTATAAAATGCATACTGAATAAAATCTATTGTTAATTTTTATCCAAAGAAACTATTAAGTAACTATTAAAGTAAAGAAGATTGAAGAATTTACTTCTAAAGATCTTCGTGATTACCTGAGATGTACACATTTCTAAAGGTTTATATGGATTGACAGAAATAAGTATCTCCCCACAGTATGTCTGAAATGGAAAACAATAGTATGATAATTACTCAGTTAAATCTAACATGTATTATGAAAAGAAAGTTATCTAGATATCATATTTTAATTTTTAGTGTTACTATCATAACTATTAGACTTACTAATTAATAATGCTTTATGAAAAACAAATAAAGGCCTTTATATATTTATGCAAATGTGAAGCATTAAATTGTAAAATCTATTTTTAAAAAATACCACAAATCAATGATTTAAAAAACAAAAAATAAAAAAATCCAGATTTAAAGACTGTAATTAAAAGTGTTCTTGAAAATCTATTTTCACACAATCATCAATGCCTAAAATTGTTCTATTGTGGTAGATTAATACATATTTATAAATGAAAACATTATTTTATAAATATTTATAAATGAAAACATTATTATTAGGATTTCTATTGGCGCTATAATGTTTACTTAATTAGGAATCGTAACCTGGATTGATTTAATTGATGTAGGCCTACATCGGTGTTGTCAAACTTTTACCCATTAGATCTAGAGTGGTCTCTTCCTTAGCCAGCTGGTGTCTAGAAAAGTGTGTCTGTCTAGATTTAGAGTCTCCACTAAGGTCTAGATTCAGATTATCTAGTGACTAGTCTTCTATAAATCTATATATAGAGTCTATAGATCTAGATCTATTCAACTTTCAAGGATGGCAGTCTGGTAGTGTGGTATTGGCCTACTCTCTGTATTGTTCGGTGGTCTTGGATACATACCTTGTCATCCTACATAGTTCTATATATATTAAACATAAACGAAAAGCAGCACCAGGGACCAAGTTTTTTAATGAAAATAGTGAATGCAACGAAAATAGGGGACAGTGCTGACCCTGGAAACTGCAAGACCGCCTAGCTGAGTAGCAGTAACAGTAACACAGTCTGTGAGTCACACTGCAAAGCAAATTTAACATCTAGACCGTAGCCTATACTATAGTTATACCGGGCTATAGGAATGTCTAAAAACATACTTCTGGACAATCTGGTCCAGAGTCATTATCCCGTAAGAAAATTACCACCCCAGTGGTCAATGGTCACTTGCCCCATCTAGATTTTGACTCTAGATGAATAGATTCTTATAGATCTATATATATATATATATCTAGATCGATGCTAAATGTATTGACGTTTGGCCCGTTTGCAAAATTCTTTTTAATTTGGTGATATATATAGATATCTACCTGTTTGTATCATTAATTACCAGATTTTTCCCCGCTAAAGTCAATTTTTTTTTATTCCGCCACACCTTCAAATTTTAGACACTTCTGAGTCTATATAGATCTAGAGTTATAAAATAGATAGATTAGATCTAGAACTAGATATAGAATACCTAGATCTAGTTAATTTGTTTTTAAGCTTAATAAAATAAAGCGGTGAAAATGATTATTTAGAATCTTCTAATTAAATTCTGTTCTCAATTTCACAATTTATGTATATCTGTGCTATATATGTTACCGGCAAAGTACTAAATCCTGCGTTCTATAGAATGCCTAAAGATTTCAGGCAAAGTATGAAACTATTTTTCCATTTCCTACGACGACTTTTCTTCAAGTCAGGAGTACAGTTTTTCACGTGGCAACGCAGACCCAGCTGCGACCTGCATATTTTGCCACACCCAACGGAGACATAACCGTTATCCATCAGCGGTTGAAAAATGTTTATGTTTATCTTATCTTATATAATACAGACGTTACTTCAAAAAGAAGATGATTACGTCCTACGCGTCAGGCATTTAGTCAGTTTATGTTTTCTCCGTTTGTCTGTCATCGGCAGTCAAATTTCTTTTGGTCTCAAAATATGTATCCCGCGACCTTTGTAAGAAACTTCCAGCTTCCTCGTTCGGAAGTCGCCAGCTACCAGGTAGGCCTACTCTCTTAAATGTCAGTTAAAGCAAGTTTGCGCCTTAGCTGGTCTTTAAAGCGTTTCCGGGGGCCACCTATGTTACGCCGACCACCTTTCATCTCACCAAAAAAAGATTGCCTTTAACATACGGTCGTCCCCTATACGGGATACGTGCCCTGCCCACCGTAGCTGTCGAACTATGAGCAGTTCATCTATACTGTCCATTCACAAGAACATCGCTATTTGTGGTTCGGGCTCACCATCCTATGTTCATGATTGAGCGCCAGCATCTTTGACGAAGGAGTTCAAGAAGTCCTAAATGCTTTCTGTATAGTAGTCTTACACATGTATCAGATACACACAGAAGGGTTGAGAGAACCACTGTTTGGTAGACACTGATTTTTTTAGGCAAATGAATGGATTTATTCCGCCACACTCTAGAATGGAGGCGCCCAAAAGTGCTACTTGCCCTAGCCAGAAGGTTATCATCTTCCCTTAAAAGTGATGCATCATTTGATATTATATTTCCCAGATATGTAAAGTGGTCCACCGCGTTAAGGGGTGTCCATTGGCGGTGATCTTTGGGGCTGAGTAGATTTTATTGATTGACTTCTGAAGCGTGTTTTTGTTTTTCAGAGAATTATTTATAAACCATAAGAAGCGGCAGCGTGCGTTAATCCGTTTACTGTATGATAGAACTAATCTTCAGTGTGACCAAGTATGGCGCAATCATCGGCTTAGAGAAGCGCTGATACTACAATTTGATTTATTTTGTTATAGGACAGTAGGAGCCAAAGAAGAAAAACATTGCTGTATGAGCGGAACCTGATGTAGATGTGTGCAGTTGCTGCCTCATTCGACTCAATATTAAGCCAAAAAAAAAGATAGCGAACAGAGTAGGGGCAAGTACATAGCCCTGCTTTACGCCATTCTCTATGGGTAAGTGATCATTTAGGTCATCAATGTGTCTAATTTGGCCCTTTTTGGCCCACATGAAGCTACTTGAGCTGGGTAGGAACCACAATCCACCAAATATAAACCATCGCGACTCACTGCCTCGAAAGTCTTGGTTACACAAAGGCAATTTCACATGTTTTCGGAATCAAGTCGCCTTTTTTTTATTGCATATGAATTAGTCTGTAATACTCTGTACGCACTTCATGTCCTATGGTTACTGTTTTAATACTTAAATTATAGTTATGTTCGGCTATGCTATATTAGTATTAACCACCAGCTACGCCCGTTGATTAGTTCCAAGGCTATATATTGTTTATATATTGTTAATTTTACCATGGATATCCTTCCATTTTTTTTACTTATAACAATAAAAATAAAAAAGTAAACGCTCCCCCATTCATTCCTTTGGCCAGGAAATTATAGTCTCTATTACGTTGAATTGGACCGGCCCGTAAATTCAAGAATCGCTTCTCCCCCACCCTCTACCAGCTCTCTGCCTTAATAGATAGTAGTATTTACATCATTGGACTATTTTTCTGCTTTTCAGTTCTCGAAATATATTTGATAGGCTCTATGATATCTTTTTTGGACCTGGACCCTTTTTTCTTATTACATCCTGCAAATCGTAATGCTTACATAACACTTTGCTTACATAACACTTTGCTTGGCCGTACCTCCCTTTATTTATGTTCGTTTAAATGGAACGGCCCGCTTAAAACGCCTCACAAAAACATTCACTTCTGGCCACAAAACACAAGACCATGCCCAATATTTTAAATTTAAGTTTTTCTCGTGGAAGAAAGATTTTCAGTTCCCAAATTCTATGTCGAAGACGCGTCTATAGCTTTTTCTAAGTATTATTACTGAAAAAACTGCTTTCGAAGGATTAAGATGCAACAATTGCACACCATTTCTGAACATGAGAAAACGTCAGCGAATTGCCTCAAAATATCCTCATAATTTCTATGCCAATCTCCCTTCACTCAGTGAATTGAACCTCGTGAAAAGCGGCAGTACATTTTCTAGATGATTTGGCAAATAGAAGAAGTTGTAGCCTGTATCTGTTTGCCTAGTATTGTCAACAAATTGATATTTTCTTTGTATCTTAACTTGTTCATGTGACAGAAGATTTGTGAAAAATGCATAATTAAAGACCATGCCCAATATTTTAAATTTAAGTTTTTCTCATGGAAGAAAGATACTTTTGTCGTTTTTCAGTTTCCAAATTCTATGTCGAAGACACGTCCAGCACTAAGTTATCTTACTTTCGTGTAGTAAAGCAATACACAGAGCATTCAGATTGCGTGGAGTTATGAGTCTTACGGAGAATGCACTAATTCATTAGCATAAAAAAATGTTTATTAATGCACGGATGCTCTGTCACTGATTTGTTTTATCGATGCCTCCTATAAATAATAGCAGCCACATTTAAGTCAATATTCGTAGTGATCTAGGGGAACCTAAAGTTACTCACAATATTTGTAGTGATCTAGGGGAACCTAAAGTTACTCACAATATTCGTAGTGATCTAGGGGAACCTAAAGTTACTCACAATATTCGTAGTGATCTAGGGGAACCTAAAGTTACTCACAATATTTGTAGTGATCTAGGGGAACCTAAAGTTACTCACAATATTCGTAGTGATCTAGGGGAACCTAAAGTTACTCACAATATTTGTAGTGATCTAGGGGAACCTAAAGTTACTCACAATATTTGTAGTGATCTAGGGGAACCTAAAGTTACTCACAATATTCGTAGTGATCTAGGGGAACCTAAAGTTACTCACAATATTCGTAGTGATCTAGGGGAACCTAAAGTTACTCACAATATTTGTAGTGATCTAGGGGAACCTAAAGTTACTCACAATATTTGTAGTGATCTAGGGGAACCTAAAGTTACTCACAATATTCGTAGTGATCTAGGGGAACCTAAAGTTACTCACAATATTTGTAGTGATCTAGGGGAACCTAAAGTTACTCACAATATTCGTAGTCATCTAGGGGAACCTAAAGTTACTCACAATATTCGTAGTCATCTAGGGGAACCTAAAGTTACTCACAATATTCGTAGTGATCTAGGGGAACCTAAAGTTACTCATCTTGGAGGCGAACAGCGTGTATTGTTATTTTGTAATTGCACAATGCATATCTAGATGTTATAGTTTCTCAAGATTAACTTGAAGTTTCAAAATACTTTTTCTTATCTGAACCTCTAAAACTTAATTCTTGTATTATTTACAAATTCTCCAAAAGAAAGTGTTTTTGTTTCTCTTTTGTATAAGCAATATGGTACACTACAATATAACTTTTTATATGCCACTCATGAAGAAACTTTCTGAGAAATAATCTTTTTGAATAAGATTTTTCCGGTCTAATAATTCTTTTCAGCTTTTTGTTTTCTTTCACCATCAGTCAAGGATGTACAAGTGAGACACAGCGGTTTGCCTTTAATAGTTATGAACAAAGTACTTTCTGAATCAACATGACTTTTATATTCGACATTTTAGAATAACATAGTGAAATAAAGAGACAATAACAATTTGTTACTTAATTTTATAGATGGCGGAAATAAAGCCTAAAATTGGAATATTAAAAGACATATGAAGACTATTCATCTGGATTGGGACATAAAGGTATACAAATAAAGGTACTCGTTCCTCTTAAAAAAACAACACTTGTGATTCAATAGAAAAAAACAAAACAAGAAGAAAATGTCAGGAGCGAAATCACAAGAGGCCGGACTCACTATTTAGTAACTAAGTTCCCTTTCAGACCGTGCAATCTAAGGGGCAGATGATGTTAAGGTCAACTGTTTCTATGGCCAACGGTTAACAACAGGGTGTCATGTAGCCAGCACAACGACTAACCGCTATTACTTTTCTCCAACTAGAGCTGGATGGACTCAGAGGTGACTAAAGATCCTGAAATAAAAAAAAACCCATCCTTCACCAGGATTCAAACCAGCACCCCGGTCCGTAAGCCAAGCGCTTTATCACTCAGCCTCCGAGCCTCTATGTGCATTAATCAGTTTTTAATGCTGAGCTTCTACTTACACTTATCTTATCTTATATGATACAGACGTTACTTTAAAAAAGAAGATGATTACGTCCTAGGCGTCATGCATTTAGTCATGCATATTAATCAATGACTTAAATTCTCCCAAGTCACTGGTTTTCCTGGCTAGCTCAGGCAACCCATTCCATGCTCTAATAGCACTAGGGAAGAAGGAGTATTTGTACAAATTTGTCCTAGCATATGGGACGAGGAATGTGCCTTTATCTTTGTGTCTTTCAGAGTATTTTATCAAGTTTTGTTTTTGTATTTGAAGATTATGGTTCAGTGTTTTATGTATAATTGCTACTTTACTTTTGAGTCTTATGTCCTGAAGGCTTTCTTAATTTAGTGATTTTGCTAAAGGTGTTACTCTAGTCAAATGTGAATATTCGTTTGTTAGGAATCTCACTGCTCTATTTTGTGTCTGTTCCAGTTTCTTAATGTTTTCTTGAGTTGAGGGGTCCCAAACGGAGGATGCATATTCTATTATTGGCCTACCAAGGTTAAATGACATTTTAGTTTTATGTTCTTATTTGATTTATAGAAATTTCTTTTAATAAACCCTAATGCTTTGTTTGATTTTTAGCGGCACCCGAAAGGGGAAAAGACGCTATTAGTTTTGTGCGAAATGTCTGTCCGTCTGTCCCGTTTAGATCTCGTAAACTAGAAAAGATATTGAAAATCCGACATCACAATATTTTAGACCATTCAAAGTTCTGATGCAACGGCTACTTTTTTTTTTCCTGAAAGCGAAAAATCTAATTTTTAAAATCAGTTATGCAAGCAGTTTTTTAAAGAGAAAAAGCTAATTAGTATGCATTTTAAGTTAAACCTAATTTAAAACGAATAGTAATCTTATAAATACCATTTTGTTGAGCATCTTTTATTTATGTGTTGCTTTTAAAAATTCGAATTCAAGATATAACATTTTCAAAACAATTACATAAAGTAAAGACCAGGTGAGGCTCGGTAAAGCGCTTAGCTTCTGAACCGAGGGTCCCGGGTTCGAATCCTGGTGAAGACTGGGATTTTCAACTTCGGAATCCTTGGGCGCCTCTGAGTCTACCTAGCTCTAATGGGTAGGGTACCTGACATTAGTTTGGGAAAAGTAAAGACGTTTGGTCGTTGTGCTGGCTACATGACATCCTCATTAACCGTAGGCCACAAAAACAGATGAACCTTACGTAAAATCATCTGCCCTATAGACCACAAGGTCTGAAGGGGGAACTAATTAGGCCAGGTTCACATCTAACTTTGCATTCACGTGCACCTATCCTTTGATCTGCAGCACCATTGGGGCAATACACAAGATCTGTCAACCTTCTTTCTCCATTCTTATCTCTCATTTGTCTTTGATATAATTTCATTTGGATGTTCTTTCTGAAAATATTGAAGCCTGCCTGGGTGGACCACTTCGGGGGCCGATTTTAAGTTTGTGTTTCCACACAAACTGTCTTTGTAACCTTGTTTCTTATAGTTTCATCAATATGTGGATTCCATGACAGTTTTTCATTTATTATAACACCTAGGTATGTTGCGTTTTTAGTCTGTGTTACTGGTTTGCCATGAATAAGATAAGTGGAATTAATTTGTTTTAGTTTTTTTGTTAGTCTTAACAACTTAAATTTTTCTCGGTGGAAAGACATGCTCGAATTTGATTCCCATTTCTGTAATTCATCTAATTCTCTTTGTAAAATATCTTTGTCTTGTGATGTTTTTATTGTTCTATATATTATGCAATCGTCTGCAAATAATCTGACTTTTGTTCCTGAAGTAATGCAATTTGGTAAATCATTTATGTAAATTAAAAATAGTAGTGGACCAAAGACTGTTCCTTGAGGTACACCTGAGTTTATTGTTATCGGTGTTGATTTAGAGCCATTTATTATTACAGTTTGTTCTCTCCCTATCAGAAAATCTTTAATCCACTGATGTATTGGACCATTAATGCCGAAATATTTTAATTTTTTAAGCAAACTATGGTGGTGAACTTTGTCAAAAGCCTTGGAAAAATCTAGTAAGATAGCATCTATTTGTTTACTATTATCTAAACCTTTTGAAAAATCATCAATTAGTCCTATTAGTTGTGTTTCACATGATCTATATTTCCTAAAGCCATGTTGGTATGGGGATAGGGCATTATGTTTGTCTAAGTGGTTTATGATGTTGCTACATATTATGTGTTCTAGGATTTTACATGTGATGCTGGTAAGTGATACTGGTCTGTAGTTTCATGGGTCAGATTTTTCTCCTTTTTTAAATAGGGGGGGTGACATTAGCTTCTTTCCAGTCCTTTGGTACTCTGCCCTGGTTATATAGTTCGTCCATCGTGGTTCGATGATGACCACTTTGTCATCCAGGGGGCTGAGGGCTTTGCACTGGGGTTTTATGCCTCCTCATGTGGCTGGTGAGACCTATGTGAGACCGGAATGTTCGGCTGCACACTGGGCAGGTTATTCCAGCTGGAGCTAGTGTCGTTTGTCTTGCTTTTCTTTTCTGGCGTTTTTCTTCTGCCTGCGTTGTTCGTTTTTCCTCAGCAACCTGTGCGCCAGTTTTCACAGCGTGACGCCATGATGCTCTGTCGTGTGCCTCTGTCTCCCAGGTGCCAGGGTCTATGCTGAACGCCTTCAGAGAAGCTTTGAGGGTGTCCCTGAAGCGCTTTCTTTGCCCACCTTGCGAGCGCTTTCCTTTGCTTAGTTGGCCATACAAGAGTCGTTTTGGGATGCGGTGGTCTTCCATTCTGTAGACGTGACCTGCCCATCGCAGCTGGGACTGCATCATGATTGTGTGGATGCTTTGCAGACACGCTCTTCGAAGGACTTCTGTATCTGGTATTTTGTCTTGCCATTTGACATTTAGTATTTTTCTCAGACATGTCATGTGGAAGCGGTTTAGTCTCTTTGCATGTTTACTGTACACTGTCCATGTTTCTGAGGCATAGAGCAATGTAGGGAGGATGACGGCTCTGTAGATCCATAGCTTGGTGTTTGTGGTGATACCACGTCTGTTCCAGACATTTGTAGACAGTCTGCCATAGGATGCACTGGCCTTGGCGATACGCAGGTCGATTTCACTATCGATTTTTCCATTTCTGGAGAGTGTGCTGCCAAGATATGTGAATTAGTCCACTGCGTTTATATCCTGTCCATTTATAGTAATGCTTGGATCCGAGTAGGCTTTCCCGGGAGCAGGTAGATATAAGACTTCAGTCTTGTTCGTATTGATGGTAAGGCCAAAGTCTGAGCATGCTCTTGAGAAGTCACTGACGATGCTCTGCAGATCGTTTTCAGAGCAGGCATTTAGGGCACAGTCATCAGCAAATAGCAAGTCTCTGATTACTGCTGCATTTGTTTTTGATTTTGCTTTAAGCCGCCTCGGGTTGAATAGGCCACCATCAAATCTGTATGATATATTTATCCCGTTGTTTTCTCTGACTCTGCTCTGGTTAAGCGATGCCTGAAAGAGTATTTTGAACACTGGGGCTAGCTCATTGCTTAGTTCTTTGAGTAATCTAGCTGGAATACCATCAGGTCCAGACGCTTTATTTGGTTTGGTTTTGGCTAATAGCTTTTGGATTCCAGTTTCTTGTACTACTATATCTTCTATGTTGTCTACTTGGTTCAAATTAAGTAATATGTCCTTGTCTCCTGGGGCTGAGAATGCTGATGCAAAGTATTTGTTTAGGATGTTTGCTTTAGTTTCATTATCATTATGTATTATGTTATGTTCATCTTTTAATGGCGCTATGCCTGTTGTTTCCATTTTCTTAGACTTAATGTATGACCATAGGTTTTTGTTGTTATCTTTAGATATTACATTGTTTATGTATTCACTCTGAAGCTGTCTGCTTACTTTTTGGGTTAGGTGTTTAATTTTTATATACTTTTTGTAAACTCTTTCTGCCTTAGTTTCTTTAAATTTTCTATATAGGTTTTCCTTCTGTTTACAAAGCTTCTTTAGTCTATTATTAAACCAGCATTTATTTATTTTGTTTCCTTTGTAGTTTATTGGTATATGATTTTCTATAATGCTTTTAAGATGGTTTTTAATGAAATTCCAGAGGTCATCGACTGGTTGGTTAATGTCTTTTTCTAATAAGAATGTTTGTTGAAGCAATCATAGTTGTAGCAGCTAAACCAAAAATTCTTTATTTCAACAACTGACGAAGTATTGTTGATTTAAGTTTCAAAAACCATTAGCGTATTAGATGACGTCCCAAAAGACGACATTTAAAAAGATATACCATGATTGAGAAGACATCTAAAGGCAGCTAAATATTTCTTGAAGAAACTAAAAATTGAAAGGTCCAAATTCAAACATCACTAAGACCTTAAAGAATGTCTCTGAGTCATTGAACAAAGCCTTCAGCTATTTCTTACTATCTGCGTAGATGTGAAGTCATGTGAAAATGATTTTTAAAATACATTAATGTTTAGAAATATTTAAGATACTTTAACTGTTATTGAAAAGTTTTCACGTTTGAAATCCAGAAAAAACAACAACATTGTAATTTTCTTAAGACCGCTTTGTTGCAAAATTGAACTATAGATATATTGTAATAAACAACGAGATTCTAATCTAGAATCGACACTTATTTTACAGTTATGTAACAATTTATTAATTATACGTTAGAAGTATTTCTTTATTTAACATGCAAAACTAAGTCATAGCGTCTCCTTTAAGTAACCGCCTTTAACTTTTGGTCAACAGTGGTAGGTTGCGCTTGCTAATATACATAGCTTATATTTGTGTTATTTTGCGCATTCATTAAAATAAGTCTGTCACGTTTTATTTATCTTCATACGGCTATGTTTACGCCTGCGATGATTGTTTCATTATTTTTAGGGGTGGCTACTACTCGTGGCCCGCGGACACCTACAAATATTAGGTATGCCCACAGTATGTATATATATATCATGGTCGTAGCCAGGATTTTATTTTTCGGAATTCCCCCCTCCGCCATATATATATATATACGTGTGTGTGTGTGTGTAATAATTAATCTTTATTACATTCTGACCCTTCATTCTTTCGGAGAACGTTTATTGTATCCTAGAATAGATTCTGCCTGGAGTTAGATGTATTATTGTAGACTCCTTGGCATTGCCAGCTAGTGGCAAGCCCCTCCGCCAAACATTATTTCCGGTATTGAAAGCCAACAAAATGCATATTCTGAGGTCTCTACAGTGCATTATCTTACTATTAAAAAGTTTTATTTCAAAAACCTAATCTGCTTTCTTAATTACTTAGATCCTCCCACGGTGTTCGGCGCATCGGGCGCAAGCTGCTTCCACAAAATCTGTCACTGGCAATGTCTGAAGCTTCTTCCCAGCTGCTCTGAGGACATCCATGAAAGTGTGCGCCAAGTTGTACTTGGATGTTCCTGTTTGCGCTTTCCTTGTAATGGCCTCCATGCCACCGAAACTCTTATTATGCGTAATTCATTTTGTCGGAGAACTTGTCCCACAAACCTCATGCGACGCTCTGTCACAATCTTACTAAGTGGTTCGGCATAGGATTTCCTTGATTGAGACCCGATCTCTATTCCTGACTCCTAAAATCCGTCTTAGCCATCTTTGTTGATTCACATTCAGTCTTTTTCAATTTCGGCAGATGACTATTCACTGCACTTTATTAATGGAGCCCCGCCACTGGTAGAAATGTGTAACCTCTCTTGAATACGCTATTGGAATTAGGTGTCTGTAGTTTGCTTTAGATTTTATATCGAAAAGGGAAGTTTTATCGTCAAAATCATTTGTTGGGGGTTTTAAACTAAAAAATCTAATTAATCGCCGCTGAAAGTGGGTATACTCAAAGCCCCATTTGGCTACGCTCATAGCATTTTGAAGTGTAATGTTTTTTTTATATATTGAAGAGGTATTTTTTTCTTCAAACCCCGATGAAGGGGGGTTTAAACACAAAACCCCTTGGGTTACGCTCATAGAATTTTGAGTAATTTGCTATCTTTTATATTGAAGAGGTATTTTTTTTCTTCAAACCCCGCTGAAGGGGGGTTTAAACTCAAAAACCCTTGGGCTACGACCATTTTTTGAGTGCGTACTTTTTAATATTTTTTTATATTGAAGAGGTATTTTTTAGCTTGAAACCCAGCTGAAGGGGGTAGGAGTTAAACTCAAAACCCCTTTGGCTACGCTCATAGAATTTTGTGTGTGTCATTTGTTTTTTTTTATTTTGAAAAGGTATTTTTTAGCTGCAAACCCCGCTGGAGGGGGTTTTAAACACAAAACCCCTCTTGGCTACGCTCATAGAATCTGGTGACTGATGAATGGATAGTCTTATATTGAAAAGGGGATTTTATCGTTAATTTCGGAGGGGGTTTTAAAATCAAAATCTTCCTTAGCTATGCTCTTGGAATATGGAGATTGTCTTTTGCATTATTATTTTTTTTATAGAAGAGGAGGATTTAACTGCACCCCCCTCCCGGTAGGGGGTTTTAAACTCAAGTAAGGGTTTAGTATTAAAATCTCACATAAAATAAACAAAACTAAAGGAAAAAATCTGTCACTAAATTCCGCCCCCCCCCCCCGCAGGGGGGATTTCATTGGGAGGGGTTGAACCCCAACCCTCCTGGCTACGCCCATGATATATATATATATATATATATATATATATATATATATATATATATATATAATAATAATAATAATAATAATAATAATCTTTATTGTCCGTACGGAAATTTGTCTTACAATTTGTGCATTACACCAAATAAAAAAACATTATAACTATAAGAAACCAAAGTGTACATTCACACCAGACTCACTCATAATTTACATGTGACAAAGTTTATACCAGATTGTTTTTATTTAATGATTTGATTGCCAGGGGAACAAAAGAGTGTTTGTGTCTGTTTGTCTTTGCTATCGGTGTCTTGTATCTCTTTTGTGATGACAAAATCACAAAATCCTGACACAAAGGGTGATTCTTTATTTCGAGGATCTTGTTAGCTTTTTTATAGATGTTAGTCTCAAACAACTGCCCAAATGGGGTTTGTTTTTTGCCAATGACTCTACCAGCAGCATTTAGGATTTTATTAAGTTTATTTTTATTTTTAATGCTCAGATTGCCATACCAGGCATTGATATTGAAACTTAAAATATTGCAGATGTGAGCGTGATAAAACATAGCCAAGGCCTTTTTGCTAACATTAAACGATGACAGTTTTCTTAGTAATCGTAATCTTTGCTGCCCTTTTTTGCTGATATAATCAGTATTTGCCGTAAAATTTAGTTTAGGATAGTACCAAGGTATTTAAAGGTTTGCACAATTTTAATAGTCTCTCCAGCTACAGAAACAATATCATTTTCCTTCTTTTCCCTACGAAAATCTTTTATCATTTCTTTGTTTTTTTTTTACATTAATAATAAAAAATTATCTTTACAGTATTTTTCAATGTGTTCTATTTCTTTGAAATACTCATTTACGTCTGAGCTCTATGAGAGAAGGGCAAGAAGAGCCGCATCATCAACGAATTTTGTGAAGGAGCAAAAAGGACTATCGGATTGAAAATCATTGGTGTACAAAATGAACCACAATGGCGATGTCACAGCCCCTTGGGGCGCCCCTGTGTTAACTATGCGTTCATTTGATATAACATTGTTTACCCTAACCCTCTGAGATCTCTGGGTCATATATATTATTGAAACATCTGATTATTATGATCAAGAGGCTAAAGAAACATTGACTATACATGTCATTCTAAATAGTTGAAAGAAAACGAAGATTATTTTACTTGGTAACATTTCGAAACATTCATTCAAAGACGCAACACCATACTTGTATGTATTCAAAGCTATGGAGAATTGTTTTGAAAGTCGTGGGTTGGCATGGAACAAAATGGCTGTAGTAACAACTTATAGTGCCCTTGCTTTGATTAAGAAAAACATAGATCTGTTTTGTAATTAATATCCCAACCATACACTATTACCTCTGTACAGGAAAGCTTGTGCAAAGCTGCATTCAATATCAAACATGTATTTATTCCACTGTTTATCCTATTTATTTTAGAGACTGCGTCCTATTCACTGCACCAGTTCAAGGCTTTTTCGGTTATCAAAATCAAATTTTTATCTAGAATTGATGTTTGGCTTACAAGAAGTTTGATTAACAATAACTTTTTACCCCACCCTTCCTTTCCCTTACCTCTGTTTGTCAATGTTCTAGTTTAGTTTCCCCACTAGAGACATTTTCATCTCTTTTCTATTATGTTGTATTCCATTACTAAGTTATAGTCCTAAGTTTAAACCTGTGCTTTACTTAGATAACCTATGTCAACTATTTATTTCCTTTATATTATAGTTTACGAAATATTTAATTCCAAAGTTTAAACCTGTGCTTTACTTGGATGCTCTTGCAATCAGCCTAACCAGGTATTACCTAACTTTATTATTTATCCTTTTCATATAGGCTATATCTGATTCAAATTATTATTTGAATGGAATGAGCTCTACGCCAAACAGAAACACTCTGATTTATTGCATGACATATGAGCTTCAACCTATTGTCATGAAGAAGGTTCAAAGTGTTTCTTTTTCAGCCTGAATGTGATAGGTAGCACAAGGTTACCTTCTCTAGAAATATAGCTTCTACCACTACTGGATCTGCTACATCTTCAGCATGACTAGAACTTGAGCCAAAGTCGACTGACCGATTTGGATGACTTATATCCCGCATAGTGACCATAAGACAATGCCAGACATCTCATCGTTATGTGTGGGGTCGCAACAGAGCACCCACCAGAGGAAGATCTGACATATGTCAGCGATAGGGTATTTCTTCAGTGCCCACTGCAAATGCTTAGAGCCCACCGTCCAGTGCCCAGAGACTATTGCCTAGTGTTCAGCACTACTACAGAGTATCCGCTGTCCATTCCCAGCTATCCGCTGCCCGGTATCTAATGCCGACTGCCTAGAGCATATCCTCCAAACTTTCGATTGAGACGGTAACCTGCTAAGAGCCAGCCTAATCCCTCTAAAAGCTAGAGTCGACCAGGTGAGAGACCATTCTGTACTTATTACGCAAACAAGTCCAGCTATCAACAAACCAGAAGCAATAAAACAAGAAGCGAAAAAGAAACACTTATCCCCCATAAGCAATCGGTAATGAAAATACAGCATTAACAATATACACAGTTCACTTTTCACTTCTTTTGTTTTTAATTAAATAATTAAGAAATTCTTGGCTTGTTCTTATTGCTACCACAATTTCTTATATGAGCGGGGGACCAAATAAAATGAACTTGCCCTAAAGTTAACGAACCAAAAATGAAAAAAAAAAACTCGCCACATTATCCATTATTTACATTATTTATATTGTATTGCTTTAGTGTATTTTTTAAATTTACAATCATAATCCTATACAAGCATTAGCTAAGGGCCCCCGAGCAATGTTTAGCACTGACATATAAAAACTAGATAAAGGGCACCATATCTCAAATAGCTTAGGGCTTTTTCAAAGCTAAATGCGACACTTATGTTACATTTTGTTTGAATTGAAAAATTCATGGATAACACGCTAAAACAAATTAGTCAAAAGCTTTGAAATAGTCGACCTAACTTTTAGGGTTTAGAGTCTTTTAAAAATCAAAGTAATTGCACTTATGATGATACAATGACGCTGATAATAAAAACAAAACGTCACGATCCATGCATCAAAATACAAAAACACTTTGATACCAATTTTTATCAAAGCCGAGCAGATAGGAAGTAGGCCTGTACGCCTGTTGGAGACTTCGTGTTACTTCAATACGTCTGCTTTGAAATGCACAACAACAGTGGTGTAGCTAGGGATTTGGATGCCCGGGGGCTTGACCTTTTTAGGGGCTCTCCATTTTGACATTCGACATTATGATATGAGATAATGTACAAGTCGAAATTCAAATAGGTTTTACAGTATAGAAGTACAATTTTAAAACATAATCTTTTTTATGAATATTACTGTTTGGTTGTTTTGTTGGCGAGACAAGTGACAAATCTCTCACGTCATGCTTTTTTTTGCAACAAAGGCAAATATAACATCATCTAGATCAAGGCTGTCTGGTATTTTTGACTTCACGTGAATAGCAAGATTACATGACAGTGAAATAATATTTAACGTAATACATTTTTTAGGATATTCATTTGCCCCCCCCTCAAGTGGGGTCCAAGGTAGACTTTCGAAATTGGACCCCCTCCCCTCCCATATTTACGCCACTGCACAACAGTTCTTATTTTGCCAAAAGCAGCTTCCTCCCTTCCCCCATGTGCAGGTGTCATTCGATATAAAGCCTATGAGATTGCTAGAGGTTATGAACGAGAAATTAGATCTATCTTCTTGTCCCAGTTCTAGCTTGACTGGAGTTGACGCATTCTGTTAAGCCACTCACTCAAAAGAATGCTATCTCGTGATCATTAGGGCATCATGTGTGTAAAAAGAAATGTTCTTGATGTGAAATAATTACATCAACACCATCAATGTGTTTATTCTAATAAAAGAATGAAATCATTTTTCGTCAAAAAATAGAATATTTAAAAAAAGTAAAATTAAATTTTCAATAGCTCTGAACGTTAAAATTTTTTTTTTACCATTTGTTTTTGTTTAACGCAATTTCTTGCTTTTAGCTTTCTCAATGCGCTATGATCCTATCACTGGAAGAGGACGGGGAGGGGCAGAAAGAAGGTAGTACCGGTGTCAGTGTTACAGTGATCGCTTTTTATATGCATTTATAAAAAAAAAGTTGTACCACTTGAATTCAAACTCAAGGGTTCAAGCCTCCTGAAGCCAACACATTAAACACTTTGCCAGCGACATTTTTATAAACAAAAAAGATTTCATAGTTATCTATTGTTAATTTCAAACTTTAAAGTGACGACCTAATTCTCTACACAAAGTATAAAGGGGACTAATTTAACTTATACCAGTACCACCACACCTATCTAGTACAATTTCCTTTCCTTGTTCGACACCAAACAAAATAATAAATTACCAATAGTTAATTAACTAATTCGTTTTTTTTTAAAATTGATTCTTGTTCTGTCGGGTACAAGAAATAATTGTGCGAGTTTTCTACTTGAACGAGACTGGATGTGGGAGAAATAACGTCAACACACTTTGAACCAGACAGACAGAGCGAGTGAGTTGATAGAAGATTGGGGATTATTTACACCGTGTCTATTTGAAAGTGTCCTTTACATAAATAAATTACAGAATTTTTACAAAATAAAAACAAAAGGCCGGCACAATAAGGAAACCGGAAAAAAACAGAACATTAAAAGAATGAAACATGTCCTTTATTAGGAACCCTAACAGCCTTCTAAGAGGCATTAACTTTGCCTGCAAATAAACATTAATTCTGTGTACTATGGGACATGTGTACGGTAGTTTGTTCAAATCTATGTAAATTTGATCATCGTCGCTAGGCCTTTCTTAATTACTTCAACACTAAAAGGGTGTTAGTGATATCAGTTTCATTACGTAAATGTCTAATTATGTCACAACATCAGTAAAAAGAGTTTAAATTATATATGGCTTGATAATAATATCTTTATCATAACTGTTCACTGTATGCTAGTATGGAGAAATTAGTGTGCAATTAAATATAACAAGCTCAAATAATTAACTAAATTAAAAAATACTTACATATATTTTATCATTGAAGTATCGCTTTTTTATAGAATCTGTAATAGAATCCAAATTTAGCTCCGGAAGTTTGGATAAATCCATTAGTTTTAAAGGATCTCTAGTACTAGAGTAAGTTTCACTTTGTTCCTCAAAAACTGGAGATGCTCTGAAATGAACGCTTGTCGTCCTTGGTTTGCTCAACAAATCAAGTGGTATACTTTCCGGTTTCTTAGCTACTGCAGGAGCACTTCCAGGCAATTTTTTGTTTAGCCGAGGAGAATCTACATTGAACGAAAACGAGGCAGCGGGGCGAACAGCATCTCCGTAATCAGGCGACGGAGACAACACATCCTCGTTGGAGTCATAATCTGGAGCCACAGACTCCAGTCTAGTGGGGGTCGGCCTTGACCTCGTGGTGTCGTGCTCCATGAAGGGCTTACTCTCGGGAATGTCCTCTGTGTTTTGAAAAGCTAAGTTGTCGACTCCACTTTTGTTCTTCTTCTTGGCAGTGGCATAGTCGAAATTGTTCTTGCTCATGGCGGAACTCATCGAGAGGAGAGAGTCCGTCAGGATAGACTTGTCTGTTAATGCATCGATGTCCCAGTATGTGTTCTCATCTTCGCTTCTGAGGCTGCTTTTGTCAGAACTGTCGCTAGAGTGTAAACTTTGAAGCGATCTGAAAAATAGTAAGAAGACGCTGTAGATGACTGTCACTACAAAACTCCTTGCTAGTCTTTTTAACGAAATGTTTAAAGCAAACAGGAATGTCTAGTAGTAACAACTTAACATATTTAGTTTTATAATTTAAATATTTTTTCAAAATAAACTTTTTCATCCTCACCCAAGCACGCCTGCCCCCCGCCCCCCCCCCCCCCCCCCAAAAAAAAAAAGCAAAAAAAAAAGTCATACAGTCCTCCAAAGACTTTGTTTCCCGGACAACTAATGCACGTACAGTGGTCAAGTTTCAAACTGACCCTCTTAGCCAGAGTAGGTTCTTTTCCGGCCCAAGTAAAAGAAAGGAACGCTTGTGATTCATCTGGGTATATTTATTTTCTCTCATTAAGTCGTTTACACAACTAAAACCAACAGGGAAATCTCCTCACATCTCTAACAAGACTAAACTAAGAATCTGTAACTCTAATGTCAAGCCGGTCCTACTGTATGGTTCTGAAACATGGTAACAATAGTTCTCATATAAAATAGTTATATTCAGAGCTAGAAGCTCTCCGATGTTTTTCTAATTCGGGGGACTTCAAACTATGAGCTAAATCCAGCAATAAATATATGAGCTTTTCAATACATTTTTTAAGTTAAAAAAAAATTAATCTTGACCAAAACAAAACAAATGTTATATTGCCCTAGCAGGTAGCTTAACGTGAATGTCTCAATATAACTTCACAGTGTTAACTAGGACATCGGGAAATCTTCAGCATTATGACCATGTGAATATCAAACAAAGAGAATGTCGGGAGAAGTGTCAGTAAATCAATTATAGAACGAATATTTGTGAAAGCAAACATACCAAGTCACATGTATGTGTCCAAAGAGATAACATCTTGAACGCTAAGAAAGAAATGTGTCCAAATATTTGTGTCTGGCTGACTACTTAGATAATAGTTTCCTCTTAAACATATGCGAAATTTGGCGATAGTGACTTGAATGTGACAGTATTATCTTTGACAGCTGTTACGTTTAGGTAATAAAGTATTTCTGTAGACGTCATTGTGCATCACTAAATAACCAAGGCCAACATGGTACATTGTGAATGGGTGAGCTTTTTCTTTATGGAATCCCCATAGTGAGGAAATTCTAAAAAATCAAAGGTTTAGGGTTTATTAAAAGAAATTTCTACAAACAAAAAAAGAACACTGTTTGGGACAAACTCATCTCAATAAAACATTTAAAAAAACTGGAACAGAATAGAGCAGTGAGATTGACAACAAACGAATATTCATATTTGATTAGAGTAACACCTTTAAAAAAATCATTAAATGTATAGATCTTTAGGATAGAAGACTTCAAAGTAAAATACACATTATACATATAACACTGAACCATAATCTTCAACTATAAAAACAAAACCTAATAAAATTTTAAGAAAGACACAAAGATAAAGGCACATTCCTCGTTCCATATGCTAGGACAAATTTATACTAATACTCCTTCGTTAGCAGTGCTATTAGCCCATGAATGGGTTGCCTGAGTCAGCCAGGAAAACCAATGACTTGGCATAGTTTAAGCCATTGATTAACATGCATGACTAGATTGACATAGGGATACGCGTAGGACGTAATCATTTTTTTTGAGGTAACGCCTGTATTTTATCTGATGGTATACGATTTATTAAAGATAAGTGCTGTGTTATTCTTTATTTTCTCTATGTTCTTAGTGATGATCGCTATTTCCTAAGCTTATATCAGTCACTCTGTCTGTCCGTCTGATACACGTTTTGTACACTTTATTTCTCCAACATTCTCGGAGCAAGTTGCAAATGTTGCACATAAATCCATAGTTTCTACCAAATCATGAATCAAGAAAAAAAAATCAACCAATAAAAAATTATTGAAACCCACGTTTGCATACATTACATGCGTTCAGTTTTATGCATATCAAGTTGTGGGCCGAATCGTATGGTAATGCCCGGGCCGATTTTGATACCCGTCCGCACCTGGATAGAAGGATGGACTGGGCCTCGCTATTGCTTCCTTTGTAAAATAAATGCATTAGAAAATACAAACTCACTAAGAAAAAAAGATAGAATATATAGAGCTCCTCCTATTTCCTATCAACTCGAAGATGAATGTGAAGTCCAAACCTCGCTTTAAAAAGCCGGCCGCATACGTGGCATGGGTGGGTTAGGTCAGTTGCAGATAGGCCTGCTTCTTCTCTCAACTTTTTGTTGGTTCGGCGCTCTTTCGCCCTGGCCACTACTCTTGCTTTAATACCGCTTGTATTGACCTCCCTGGGAGCGCTTTCCTGCACACAACTCCCCGTACAGAAGTCGTTTGGGAAGGCGATTGTCTGGCATGCGGACTACATGTCCCGCCCATCGAAGTTGGGACTTTTTTACTGTCGCATTGATACTGTTCATGTTGGACAGCTTAAGATTTCTGTGTCTGGTATGGGGTCAGACCAATGCACCTTATGGATACTCCTTAGACAGCGTAGGTGGAAGAAGTTTAACTTTTTGATGTGTGCAAATAATTCCATATCTTAGTTTCATATCTCTCAATATTTACACGTTGAACTTAAAGTGATCTGCACAATGTCATTTAACAATCAAAAAATTAAATTTCCAATTTATTTAACATTTTTATAAATGGAAATCGAACTGTAGGCTTACAACCTATTCAATTGAATGTATTTCAATTTAACTAATACTTTTACAGTTTTTGTTAACAAGTTTACACAACTTTGTTATATGTTTTGATACTTCAACAACAGTGGATATCTATTAAATTCTTCAATAAACACAGACTAAACTTCCTCCTATAAAAACTGGCCCTATTTTCCTTTAAAGAACACTGGCCTCTACATACGTACGATGCACATTTCAAAACTGCCAGATTGTACACAAAAACTTACCTAGTTTTTAAATCATCCATGTTTACAATCAATTAATAATTTCACATAAATGTAATGCATTAGACTGCTAACAAGGCTTCGGCGCGAAGTAGTGCCATTTAAGCTTAATGTTAGCTCCTTTGTCGTTCTTCAAAGTAATAAGATACGGCTGTCAATGGACATACTAATCCTTCAATCTTCAACAATAACCCTAATGGCAAACTTTAAATTATATCTACCTCAAAATTTATTTTTGTAATGTTTATTTATGCTAGGAAGATTTGCAATTAAACATAGAGGCAAATAAAAATGTGAACAAGTCTACCGTCTCGAAGAGAGACTAAGCATCAGCGTGTCAGACGATCTGTTCTTAAGAACAAAGACGGAACTAATTCACCAGGATAACCCACGAGAACAAGTCACGTGATAAGATCTGAAGGCAGACGTGATATCCTTATAGAGACAATACAAAAGTCACCTATAGGTATGTCGCGTACTTGCCGTTAAATCTATTCCAGCCTTATCGTTATTCCGGGGGGTTTCCCATTAATTCAAGTCATATTATCGCTTTACCTAACTTTAATTTACAAAAAAATATATGCCTACATATACTATGCCTATTGTATTATATACATTTCAGGTAACTTTAATTTTAATTTATTTGAACCAAAATGCAATGGATTTTAACTGTTTACAGTTCATAACATGTCAATATAGTACATTAATGTACGAACGAATAAAGTATTGCACATCTGGTATGATACGATGTTATTGGTGCACACAAAAACGTTTGTCTTCTTATACATACACCTTGTCTGAATGTGGATAGAGTTTATAGTCCTATGTTATGTCTGAATGTGGAGGCGAATAGAGTTTATAATCCAATGTTATGTCTGAATGTGGATGCGAATACAGTTTATAATCCAATGTTATGTCTGAATGTGGATGCGAATACAGTTTATAATCAAATGTTATGTCTGAATGTGGATGCGAATACAGTTTATAATCAAATGTTATGTCTGAATGTGGATGCGAATACAGTTTATAATCCAATGTTATGTCTGAATGTGGATGCGAATACAGTTTATAATCTTATGTTATGATTTTATTTTTGTGGTAAGAACTTTCTACATATTTATGCTATCAAATACTTTATTTTTCTGTATTTTATTATGAAATATCTTATTTTACTATGTTTTGTTTTTTTCGCAATGAAATACTGTTGTTTTTTTGTGTGTAATTTTTGTGCAGAGAAATACTTTTGTTTTTTGTTCTTTGATTTACTTTTCCCAATTTTCAATCTAGGATCAAATTGAAACTTTGCACAATTATTCATGTCGACAACACATGAATAAATTTAAAAAAAACAATAGTTAGTTAATTATAATTAATTATGTTATTTTTTTAAATTTAGAAATGTACTAAGCAAAGAAAGATGAGCCTTGTGTATAGAGTTAGATCGTTCGCTAAAACTGTTTAACTGTTTAGACTTTTTAGACAAGAAAACAACACTTTTTTTTTGTAATGAATACTTGTGTAGCTCGGTGGCTGGTCGGCCTTCCATCATGGGGGCTCGAAACCCCAAATTGGAATTCAGACTCAAGCAAATTAAAAACGTTTTTGAAAAAGCAGCACAGAAACCTTCTCTCATATACCCCCTCCACCCACCCACCACTAACTGATGTACAAAAAACAAAGTGATTGGACCATTGCGCAGCGAGCTTGCTATAAGCATATAAGTAGCACTAATAAAAATAATTCATGAAAATATTTCCAATCGCACAAATTTATTATTGAAACCCACGTTTGCACACGTTACGTGCGTTCAAATGTATGCATATCATATGGAACCAAGTTGATTCAAAATAATTGATGCAATATGTTTGTTTGTTTGTTTGTAATAAGTTTAACATATTTCGGATGTTCCTTCAGAGTTGAAGATAGTTTACTTCCTAGTCCAAACCTCCCGCAGGACGACGGGGGATGGGAGCGGGAAGGCTTTGAACACGGGACCATCGATAAATCCAAACGACAGTCCAGCGCGCAAACCGCACGACCAGGCAGCCATCCAATATCACCGAATATGCTTTGTATTGTCCTTGGGTATATTTTCGAAATAATTTTCTTGTTTCTAATTATGACCGAGGTGACTGTCTCAAAGCAAATTGTAAGACTATGTTTTTCCCAAGTAAAAAAATAATTTATAAATGTGATGGTAGAATTGTGACGTCATCTTTAAAAAAATATTGCTACGAATGTGTTCGGGTTGGGGGGGGGGGCTGTGCCGACTGTGTCAGAAATCAAACATTGATTTAAACCTTGACTAACATGAACACCTTATCACAACGACAGCTTTAGAGTTAGTTTACGCAAGAAGTAGACACAAACAGCTATGTGCTTCATATTGGACTTAATGTTTCTCCAGACGTCCCTTATCAACCAGGAAGCGGTTGCTCTTATTATGAAGAGGAACACACCAATCAAATAGCAGAATTGAAACATGGTAAGGTGACTGGCAGGTCATCCCCCTATCGAGCATGCGAGTTCTTCCTGGTTCCAGACTGTGATTGACAGTAATGTCCCTTGGAATAAGTATCACTGGATGATTCTTTGACTCTAAATGAATATGACATTGTCACGAGCGGTTAAGGAAGAGTGCTGTATTAAAGGTGGATACGAGAGACCCAGCAGTGGTCTATATATAAGACACATTGAATAGTATGCACTTTAATTAAAAATAAGAAGCTTTTTTAAAAATATATAAATATAATCCTAGTCACAGTCTGGTGGTTCTCCCTCGCACTTCATCTCCTTACCTAACAGAAAGTATCCAAACAACCAGGGGAGAGAGTGAACAGAATTAAGGAAAAGGGGGGGGGGTGCTGAGAGGCCTATGTGTTTCCCAACAACACCGGATGAAAAGGGGGGGGGGTGCTGAGAGGTCTATGTGTTTCCCAACAACACCGGATGAAAAGGGGGGGGGGTGCTGAGAGGCCTATGTGTTTCCCAACAACACCGGATGAAAAGGGGGGGGGGTTCTGAGAGGTCTATGTGTTTCCCAACTACACCGGATGAAAAGGGGGGGGGGTGCTGATAGGCCTATGTGTTTCCTAACAACACCGGGGGGGGGGTGCTGAGAGGCCTATGTGTTTCCCAACAACACCGGATGAAAAGGGGGGGGGTGCGCTGAGAGGCCTATGTGTTTCCTAACAACACCGGGGGGGGGGGGTGCTGAGAGGCCTATGTGTTTCCTAACAACACCGGGGGGAGGGTGCTGAGAGGCCTATGTGTTTCCTAACAACACCGGGGGGGGGGTGCTGAGAGGCCTATGTGTTTCCTAACAACACCGGGGGGGGGGTGCTGAGAGGCCTATGTGTTTCCTAACAACATCGGGGGGGGTGCTGAGAGGCCTATGTGTTTCCTAACAACACCGGGGGGGGGGGTGGTGAGAGGTCTATGTGTTTCCTAACAACACCGGGGGGGGGGGTGCTGAGAGGTCTATGTGTTTCCTAACAACACCGGATGAAAAGGGGGGGGGGTGCTGAGAGGCCTATGTGTTTCCTAACAACACCGGATGAAAAGGGGGGCGGGGTGTGCTGAGAGGCCTATGTGTTTCCTAACAACACCGGATGAAAAGAGGGGGGGTGCTGAGAGGCCTATGTGTTTCCTAACAACACCGGATGAAAAGAGGGGGGGGTGCTGAGAGGCCTATGTGTTTCCTAACAACACCGGATGAAAAGAGGGGGGGGTGCTGAGAGGCCTATGTGTTTCCTAACAACACCGGATGAAAAAAGGGGGGGGGGGTGCTGAGAGGCCTATGTGTTTCCTAACAACACCGGATGAAAAGAGGGGGGGGGGGGTGCTGAGAGGCCTATGTGTTTCCTAACAAAACCGGATGAAAAGAGGGGGGGGGAAGGCCTATGTGTTTCCTAACAACACCGGATGAAAAGGGGGGGGGTGCTGAGAGGCCTATGTGTTTCCTAACAACACCGGATGAAAAAGGGGGGGGGTGCTGAGAGGCCTATGTGTTTCCTAACAACACTGGATGAAAAGGGGGGGTGCTGAGAGGCCTATGTGTTTCCTAACAACACCGGATGAAAAGGGGGGGGGGGTGCTGAGAGGCCTATGTGTTTCCTAACAACACCGGATGAAAAGGGGGGGGTGCTGAGAGGCCTATGTGTTTCCTAACAACACCGGATGAAAAGGGGGGGTGTGTGCTGAGAGGCCTATGTGTTTCCCAACAACACCGGATGAAAAGGGGGGGGGGTGCTGAGAGGCCTATGTGTTTCCTAACAACACCGGATGAAAAGGGGGGGGTGTGCTGAGAGGCCTATGTGTTTCCTAACAACACCGGATGAAAAGGGGGGGGGGTGCTGAGAGGCATATGTGTTTCCTAACAACACCGGATGAAAAGGGGGGGGTGTGCTGAGAGGCCTATGTGTTTCCTAACAACACCGGATGAAAAGAGGGGGGGGGGTGCTGAGAGGCCTATGTGTTTCCCAACAACACCGGATGAAAAGGGGGGGGGGGTGCTGAGAGGCCTATGTGTTTCCTAACAACACCGGATGAAAAGAAGCGCCACACGTTTTTTGAAATTCAAGAATGCTTTTTAATTTTTTTTCTCACAACTGTGTCTTTTAAGACATTATTTAAATACAAAGCTTTAAAAAAAAAGATAAACTTACTACTAATGTACATTTTGGTTTCTGATTTTGTGTTATAGCGAATACATTTCAAAGTAAACCAGGTCCTTATAACTTCAGTGCATTAATGGGCCGATCTGTTTGATTTGTTTCATGTGTATGTCAATGAATAAGACCAGTAAAGGATGAGAAATAACAAAAACTGAACGGCCATTCTCTTTAGCTAGTTATTATAGTTAAGTTATAAAGTAAGAAGTAGGTCTACGTGTAAGTGACATTGAATGCGTTTGTTTCCTTTATAAACAATTAACGACCTTTATAGGCCTATTTACTAGCTTAGTGTATTTACTAGCTTAGTGAGCTCTACAAATGTTCTTTTAGAAAAGACTAGCTTTTGAAATGCTCAATTATTATTATTATTATATAGCGCTACTTTCATACTTATAGCATGCTCAGAGCGCTTTTGGTCGAATCTCATTTGTGGTTTTCCGTGCTGCCTTTAGGCGCTCAGTAAACACAACTCTGCCCGAGTCGGGTGTCGAACCTCGAGCCCCCTTCTAGGCAGCCAAGCCAAGTTCAAGCGCACTTGGCCTCTCGACCACGCTTCCCACATTAGAACAGGAAGTAATGCATTCTTTGGATATATTCCACAGTATCGACTTAGTGGTACACGCAATAATCTCATCGCCAAACCCAACATTTATGAAAATTGATTGGGCCAAAGGTCAGCGAATCACTATAGCCTAAATCCCTCAATAATTTAGTGCTTTAAATGTACATAGTCATTAGAAAATGAATTTAAGCAGAGTCAAAAATACATAGCATTTTGACTTTGGAAAGCCGTATATTGTCTAACACTAATATATCTAGCAACTTTACAAGAAATTGGCTAACAGCTTTGCATAATAAACAAGAAAGGGTTTACCTTAATATTCACAGTTTGCTAGCTAGAAATGAATCAAATTTCTAAGTTTAAGCAACTAATGGTTATACTCTGATAATGAAACACCAAAAACGTATTTTTATTAGTTTCAGGTTCAGTCAGGAACAAAATATTTGAAGATTAGGACTATATTTAAATAACATAGTGTCTAATCACAATCATCTTTTTATCCATGTAGAAATTGTTTTTCATATATTTTAATTTGGTTTCATTTTTCTTTTCAAAATGTTAAAGTTGGTAAGCTTGGTACGGCAGATTGAAAACTAATGTTTAATACCATGAGGAACTAGGAAGCAGATATTGAAGATAAGGCAGTTATGACAGTAACAAATTGCCTTGACTAGATGTGCAGTAAACACAGCAGCTAACACCAAGATTTATATATGTCTAATCTATATCACTAGTGCTTGATACACATCTTGGACAACTGACCTTTCACCTGCCACCATCTATGACGTAATCACATAAAACATATTTTTAGGTCTAACCATTACCTATGTATACTGCGTTTCCAGTGGACCGTGAAACTTGCTTAAGATCCGAAGAGCTCCAGAGAGATGACATATACATAAAGAATGAGTGGAAACAAAAGAAACGAACTGTTCGGATATCACAGACTGATTCGGAATGCTATTGGCAAACAACTAGTGTTAGGATATCACAGACTGATTCGGAATGCTATTGGCAAACAACTAGTGTTAGAATAAAATGATTTTTTTTTCTCGAAGTTATTGTCAGTATTTTTAAATTTCTCGCATATTAATGTATAATTGATACAAAATTCAAAGTGTTAAACTTTTAGAGAAAAAAGGGTGGAGATAATAATAATTATATTATTGAATAAACTCAGTTTGTATAGGTCCGTGATAGCTCCTTTCACTAGATCTTCATTATTCAAGTACAATGAAACGTCTGTACTTTCAGCCTTGAGTTTGTAAACGTCTACAACCATGGCATTTGTTTGAACTAAAACAGGAAATACATGTTGTTGTTGTTGTTGTTTTTTTACTCATTTAAAAGAAAAAAAAATATTTGTACAAAGAGAATATAAACTGTCACTGTCTGTCTGATTGTATGGCAAAATGTTTGTGCACGTGAATTCTCCCACACCCTATCTCGAATCAAGCTGAAATTTTGCATAATTATTTCTTATACTGACAACACAAAAACTAATTTAAAAAATTAACTAACTAGTTAAGTAACTATTGGTAATTTATTATTATGTTTGGTATCTTGAATAAGGGAAAGAAATCGTCCTTGAAAGATGTGGTGGTATAAGTTGAATTGAGGACTCTTGAGCCCTGAGTGAACATTCCCAACTGGTACAGACAAGTGATAGGATCATAAGGCACTGAGAAAGCTAAGAGCTAAACAAAAACAATTTGGTAAAAATATTTCTAATCGCACATTTATTATATCTTGGTTACAAACACACACTACATATCCATATAACTGCATGACAGAGCCAAACTAATTGATACAATTACACTTAATATAAGCATTGT
This sequence comes from Biomphalaria glabrata, assembly GCF_947242115.1. Classification (NCBI taxonomy): domain Eukaryota; kingdom Metazoa; phylum Mollusca; class Gastropoda; family Planorbidae; genus Biomphalaria; species Biomphalaria glabrata. The sequence goes on from NC_074721.1 coordinate 21,052,348, forward strand.
TCTTTTTCTAAAGTATTTTTATGTTGTTGTTTTTTTGTTTTTGTTTTAAATTACACATTTTCAAACTATTTTCCCCCTACCAATGTAAATCCTATTTACTAATTATTGTTATCTTAATAAATAACTGTCGGTGTGTGTGTGTGTGTGTGTGTGAGAGAGAGAGAGAGAGAGAGAGAGAGGACTCTCGTATTGTAAAGTCAATCGTACATCGTTATAAAACAAAAATAAACACATAAAGGTGATGCAGATTTTTATATCTTTTCTTATCTACTTGTTTGTTTCAAACTTGAGATCATGTCCACACTAAAGCTAGACTTAAAGTATCACAGTGACGCACTGAAGAAGAGGAAACGTCTCCTCCTTGACTCATTCCCTCCTCCTCAGTTTGGGAACGTTTCCCTATTCTAAAATTCCTAGTATTTTCTCTACTTCTGTATTTGACCTCTTTTTGACAGCCCTTATCAAGTAGCCCATTTTAAATCCTGCAGTCCACCCCTGCCCCAGGTAAGCAATGTCAGCTCGACAGACAACAATAGTGTATCTAAAACGATTCATCACGGTAATAAAAGCTCTGTGTGTGTGTGATCACACAGCCTAATAAGTTTTTCTTATGGGGTAATAAAGAAACTGTAAGCACGGGGGGGGGGGGGGGGGGAAGGAACGGGCTAGACTAGCACAAAGTTAAACATACTTCAAATCGTTTGTATATAGGCCTACATAACTTTCAAACATAGAGCTGCGTGATTTAAACACTGGGTTTCTTTTCTGTTTTCAATCATAAGTTTATTTTTTTGTTGAAGTTGTAAATTACAGTCGAAATAAAGTAGAATAGGAAGTACAAATAGAACAAAAAAAAAATACATGAAAAGAAAGAAAAAATGAAATGAAATAGAATTCTAATTCCAAAGAAGGCTGAGGTATTTTCTTGTTTCTTCCTTATACTTCTTGAGTGGGAGCCCTATCCCTTCATCATTTTACTTGCTCCGAGGTCATCCAAGAGTTATCAGGTGTGCTATTGAGTTCAGATGGTAAGTAGGAACTGACAAGGCAAAGAAATATGCAAAAGGAAACAAAAAAAGTAGCTTTAAAGAAAAGTTGAGCGTTCAAGTAGAAAGTAAAGTTTCCAATAATTGTTGACAAGTTACTAAGACAAGAAAAGGAAAAACAATTGGGTGAATAGAAAACAATGTTTGTCTAGGTCTAATTAGGAAAGGGAAACGATATACTCTCGAGACGTGAAATGCCTCAGTAGTCTAGGTCTAATTAGGAAAGGGAAACGATATACTCTCGAGACGTGAAATGCCTCAGTAGTCTAGGTCTAATTAGGAAAGGGAAACGATATACTCTCGAGACGTGAAATGCCTCAGTAGTCTAGGTCTAGTTAAAAAAAAACAAGAGTGAAATGCTTTTTGAACCGTCTTTAGGACCCGCACGTCAAACATTTATCACTCCAGAATCCTAACGCTCTACCGTTTGGCCACCTCGTTTCTATTAAAATTATAGTTAATATTGAAACCTGGCAAACAAAAGAAAAAAAAGTTATAAGGTGAGAGAAAGAGAGAACGTGGATATGGGGGAGGGAGAGAGGGAGAGAGAAAGAGGGGGGGGGGAGAGAAAGAGGGGGGGAGAGAAAGAGGGGGGAAGATTTGTCTTTTAATGCGCACGACTTGCCAGTCTATTTTGGTTAGATCAGATTTTTGTTTACATTACTTTAAAGCTTATGTTTCATAATTGGCAATGTTAATGTGTGTTTAATGTGGCGTAAGAGTTTAACACGGATGCATAACTGTAGGTCTACACAGGTGCATGAAACAAGTCACACCCTCTCTTTCCTTCCATTACGGAATTCGTTCTTTGTGGTCTATCCAGCGAACTTAAAGTTCAAAGAGACTACATCGACAATGAATTAGTCACGGCAACAGTCAGGCGGGATTGAAACTGGACCATACCATTCTTCGTACATGTATAATCATCTCCACCAAAAACGTACAGATGAGGTCACGTGTTTTCATCGTCTTGTCCTGGTTTTTACAAAAACCAAGTCATAGGAACGCAGGACGTAATACGATGTAGCTCAACTGCTATGAAAATACTAACTTCACTATAACGACATTTAAGGTACAGTAATTAGGATTCTATGTTGTTGCCTTCATATGAATCTCAACTCTCATTTCAAACATACGAACGAAGGAGACTTATTGGGGACAGCTTTTATATAATCAAAACTTTATATTTACGAACGAAGGCCACTTATTGGGGTCAGCTGTTATATAATGAATACTTATATATTGAAATGAAGAAGAATAAATAAGTTTGCCTTCGCTTACCTTTTGAAATATGTACACAATTTGTCAATAAATAAAACACTTCCTTTCAAACTAAACACAAGAGAAGAGACCACTGGATCAGGTAGCAATAGGACACTCTACACAATAATACAACTCTTGTCGAGGGAAAAAAATTACACAATAGTGTTTGACGTGACACACACACACACCTAACAAACAAGTGGTTATGATGTCAACTAGAAACCAAAGGAAATATCTGGCGGTACAAAACATGGAAGGCGGGTTATGGGCTCTGTTTAGTTCTACTTAAGTAATCTTCCAATCTCTAAATTTATTTCTTAACTCGAGGTTGGGCCCCAGTAGAGCATGTGGGGGTGGTGGGAGTGCTGGTGGAGGAGAGGGCGCGGACAAAAATAAGTTACAGATCCGCTTATATTTTCTGTTGGTTGCGAAACCCGGATGTAACAGGCAGGACTAGATCTACCTTTAGCAGACTATACGCTCGTGTTCTAAATTCTGCTCCAGTTCTGTTCCGCTTTCAAAGTTATTTAGCTGGAGTTGTTGCTACTTCCATACAAGTTAATTTATTTCGTTTTTTGTTTTTTTTTCAACTAAAAATACTTTTACTGTACATGAATAGAATCTCTCTCTACGCGCCGTTCTATTATTTATATCCACTTCTCAGTGACATCTACATTTACATTAAAACAAGTGGAGAACAAGCATATAAATAAATAAATAATTTAAAAAAAAAAATATATATATGCTTGTAGAGAGGTCAAGTACGATTGAACTTGGCTTGTGTTGGCTACCTATGAAGGGGGCTCTAGGTTCGACACCAGACTCGAGAAGAGTTGTGTTTACTGAGCGCCTAAATGCAGCACGGAAAACATTCTCCCTGATTACCCCCCACCTCCCCCACTGGTTCACAAATGCTATAAGCATGAGAGTAGCGCTATAAAAAAGCCATAATTTATATATATATACATATATATATATATATTCACTATTTCAATAGATGCCGTGGCGATGACGAGCTGTCAATTAATCATAATAATATTTTTTATTTATTCCGCTCATCAATTTTCTTTTCAATCTCATATTGAAACTACAGAATTGACCAGTTAAAGAATCACGTAAACTTCACGTCTGCTCAAGTTTGAATGTAAAAAAAAAAAGATGGGGGTGGAGCCCAAAATGTAATGCTGACATATGGTCTCACATCAAATCTCAAAAATAACTTTTGTAAGCTCTCCAACCTAAAACTGTCCTGTCTCTATCAGGTAGCCCGAAGCAAACAGCACCGGTAGACCAGCACGGGTGCATGGGAGAGAACTCTTGTCACATGCGTGGGCCAATGATTTAATTTTTGTTTTCATTTCCGACTGTAAGGTCTATATTAGTCAACTAAAAGGCGATGCATATCCAGACAATTTTTTTAAACTGCCTTCACTACACAGGAAAAGTAAATTATATATCTATTTTGTCGTTGAGAGTAAGGGTAGATTGAAATGAAAACATATTTTAATGTCTTTTGTCGTTGTGACAGGTGGGGAAAATGTGACGTGTGTTTGGCGCGTTTTAATGTCTAGGGGATGATTATTTTTAAAGCTATCACACACCAACCTATCAGCATATGAATCGGGAGCAGACACGCAACGAGACAAAGCAATGAAAGATAGATACAAAAGTTAAAAATGAAGAATATTTATTTACATAAATATACATATAAGAATAAAAGGGGGAGGGTTTGCTTCTATCTCTAAATAATACTAGCTCTAATCATCACTCTTGCACCTAATAAGAGAGTATGTCACTTTGTCCTCTGACTTAGCTGGTATTCCTGTTGATGTCGCAGCTGGCTGTGTCCTGCCTTGAGGTTCTGCAGCTGGAGGTGGCGCTCTAGCGGATAGAGGGACGCCGGTGATATAGTTCTAGTGGAGTCTCAATCCCAAGTTCTAATATCTGTAGTGGGCACAGTAGGGCGGGTGGACGGCTACCGTGGGCACAAGGTTACTGCGGGCAGAGCGGATCTGCCGTGGGCAGCGTAGTTGACAGGATATGTCCAGTGAGTTGCAGAGGGTTGGCGTAGCTATGACGTCTCACACAAATCTGAATCTATAGGGACGTCGCACCTAATAGCTTGACAGGTGGGCTGTCGAATAGGCGGGCAATGCCGATAGCGCCAAGTGGTAGTGTTGAGTAGATCTCAGTAGGCAAGTGCAGTGCTGAATAGCATTAATTAAGCACATAAATAGTAGGTGATTCTTGATATCAACAAATAGGCAATAGGCAGACACCTGAGGGAGGCACCAGGTATTCCTCTAGGAGAAAGGATAAATGAAGTAGTCCAGACTCGATAGCTCAGCTCGAATGAGAAGTGAAAGAGAGTCTAGCCTGATTTAATTTACCTTATATACAAAGGCCTGGAAAATGTGGGCGGACACAGGAAATGTCCTAGGCTTAGAATTATCTTACACGTGGGTGAAGTCCGACAAGAGATGGGATTCGCACATTGGGAGGTCAATGGGCGTGTTTGTCCTCGTGGTCTCCTAGATCAAAGAGAGGCATAGGAGAAAGGGGGGGGGGGGAGTGACTTGCATTCCACACAAGGTGGTGTCCACTGCGGCCGTCAGATATCCTGTCGATAAGATCAAAGTCTGTGCGTATCTTTGCCCCGGTCAAGGGGAGATAACTCGAAAGACGCGCCTTAGCTATCTCCAAGGTGGTCAACTAAGTCTAGCCTGGAGGGGAAAAGGTGGTGCGGGTGAAGAATTTGGGGGTAGGATGGGGAAATAATTAAAATAAAATAAATAAATAAAGATAAATAATAATTAATGCTGTGATAAATTTGAGTGACTCTGACAGCGAGTTTTTGACTTGTCACAGTCGTGTCCCCCCATGATTCACCTTTTAGCCCTACCTATCAGCTGCACGAAATATATTCGTGTGCTTCCTTACAGCTTCCTTAAGCTGATCTCTGTTACGTCGAAACATTGAAGGCCCTTTTCTTTAGCCATTTGAATAGATGAATGGCATTCGTAGTTTTGTCTTCCTAGTGTATTTAATTCATTGAATTTGATGTTGAAAGTGCAACATTTGAAGGATCTTAATTCATGTAGGCCGCACCCTTAGAAACTCTAAGTTTTGTGATTCATTTCAAAGCTTTGTTTCAAGCTAAACAAACCAGAAGATGAGAGTATCATGCCGTCGTATAAGAGTGGAGGTATCTCAAAAGAGAAATTACGTTTTAGTTGTGTGGCACTGAATGTTTGTTTTTAAAGAAACAGACACAAACCTTGGGGAATGGGATAACAAATAGAAATAGTCATAACATTTTGAACACCTCTGTAGTTTTGTATCTTTACAAAGGCAAGTTTCAACATCGACTACTGGTTTGATTGGAAGCAGCAGTTGGCTGAAATGTCCCCTTTCTTAACACAAACCTAACCTATAAATATCGCTAAAGCAAACCAGAGCAAAGGATAAAATAGTAAAACGCTTCGGCCATGAACTAATTCTATTTTTAAAGAATTTACTCTATTTCAGTTTCAAATCATTTTGTTTACTTTTTCATTTCTTTATTAAGCCTATTATTTATTTATTTATTTATTTATTTCTAGCTTAAAACAAACTTTAGGAATCAATCACAATAATTACGTTTTGTAAAGGTGCGGCCTATATATTATTAGTGAAATGAACTACTATTCTATCTCTGGCACTGCCAGGGTCGAGCTTCGTAAAAGGAAAACAAAATTCACTAGTCGCTTTATTATTATTATTATTATTACTATTAACCCTAACTCCACCAGAAGCAACATATGTCCCATCTATTCTGAATAACACTATTGGTTTTGTTTTAAAAGTAGGAATGGAGAAAATAAATGATGCCAAAAGAATGTTGAAAAAGATTGACGTCCTATTGGACTCAGAAAGGAAAAAGTCAGTTGTGAACAGGGGACTGAACCACCGAGTGGTGAATAAGGAATCTATCAAAAACATGACAAAACAGAGCAATAGTCAACATACAATACTGATAAGCCTTAAAGAAGTGAACCTATGAAAACATTAAGTCTGAAAGAAGTGAAGCAATGAAAACATTAAGTCTTAAAGAAGTGAACCTATGAAAACATTAAGTCTTAAAGAAGTGAACCTATGAAAACATTAAGTCTGAAAGAAGTGAACCCATGAAAACATTGTCTGAAAGAAGTGAACCTATGAAAACATTGTCTGAAAGAAGTGAACCTATGAAAACATTGTCTGAAAGAAGTGAACCTATGAAAACATTAAGTCTGAAAGAAGTGAACCTATGAAAACATTAAGTCTGAAAGAAGTGAACCCATGAAAACATTGTCTGAAAGAAGTGAACCTATGAAAACATTGTCTGAAAGAAGTGAACCTATGAAAACATTGTCTGAAAGAAGTGAACCTATGAAAACATTGTCTGAAAGAAGTGAACCTATGAAAACATTGTCTGAAAGAAGTGAACCTATGAAAACATTAAGTCTGAAAGAAGTGAACCTATGAAAACATTAAGTCTGAAAGAAGTGAACCTATGACAACATTAAGTCTGAAACAAATGAAACATTGAAGCTAACATAAATGAACATAATGAAAACCTTGAAAAGTCTAGACTCACTTGTTGACGTTATCTGCCACAGACTTTTGCAGCCAGTTGTTGGTTTGTCTCTGAACTTCTGCTGTCTCATCTTCCTGAACTTTATTCAGAATATGGTCAGGAGTTTCTTTCTTTACGGACTTCGGCATTTCAGTTTTTTTTATACTGGATTTTCTGTTAGGTCATTTCTTTCTTATAACTGAAAACAAACAAAAAATGTAAAATTATAATTTTTGCTAGGGGACTCACTAGGGGTGCAATAAAAGTGAACACAAAATTCCATGTAGACTAATGTACAACACTCAATGAGGTTGACACAAACATTTGTTAAGTTCTTAACACAAGAATGTCAAATTCATCCTTCACACTAGAATGTCCAGTAAGCCCTTTATACGAAAGTGATTGAAAAGTCCTTCATACAAGAAAGTATTGATAGTTGATTTGAGTTACTAACCGTTTAAAATAGCTACCATACGTAAGCATGCTAGGCCTAGAAGTAGTCAACTAGTATAAAACAACAACACGGCAACATATATTGATATACAATAAAAACTATCATAATCCGTATATTATTGCCTTATCATTTAAAACTAGTCAACCTGTTTTCTTTCATAGATCTCGGGTATAATACGTAAAGTATAAACAAAAAGAATACTGCTGCACAGTTACAGAATGAGAAATTCTCACTAACTTTCAAAACACTCTTGGTCCAACTAAGAAAACAAAGTCAACTATAACGTAGTGCATACAAATATAAAACAAGATTCGAATCGGGAGAATAAAACGAAAAGTCATAAATAAAAATACCACGATGACTAAAATGACACTTCACCGGATACAAGAAAAACATAACAACTTTTCTACTTGTTTCGAACATGTTCAGGTTTCCAAAACAATATCCCCATTGAATTCTTTTTATTTGGCACTATTTTGACAGCACATCTTTAGGGAAATCCTCTTGTAATCTTATAACATATACAATACAAATCATTTAAGTATTATTTTAAGAATGGTGTATTGAATAAAAAAAACAACTAATGACATGTTATTTCATTGCCACTTTTAGTTTTTGAGATCTACAGGTGACGGACACAAGGACGGACAGGAAGACAGACAACACACAACCAATATTGCTGCCTGGTCGTGCGGTTTGCGCGCTGGACTGTCGTTCGGATTTATCGACGGTCGAGGGTTCAAACCCTGCCCGCTCCCATCCCCCGTCGTCCTGTGGGAGGTTTGGACTAGGAAGTAAACTATCTTCAACTCTGAAGGAACATCCGAAACATGTAAAACATTTTACAAACAAACATTTTTACAATACTTGCCGCTAAAAATAATTTAATGAATGACTTTTGATGTTTAGATAAATCTTTGGAAGACATGATGTAGCTCTGCCTCCTATGATAAGCGATCCTTACATCAATCCACTAAGATAAACCATCCTTGCATTACTCCCATATTAAAGCCAATTTATGTTCCACCAAAATTAGTCATTCTCAATCCCGCATACAAACAATCCTTGGTTCGATGTGTCTTCATTCTTTCTGTCTAATGACTTGGGCCTTTGGTCGCCAAAAGGTATTTCCAAATAGTTTCAATACCTACACATACGTACGCCAGCAACGTTATCAGATATGTATGTATATATCATCCGAAGTCATTAGAAACACCTTTAGGTAATATTTAAATGTAATTAAATCTAGTCTCTCAAGTTGAACAGTGCCACGATCCATTCTCTTCTTTCCAAACAAAGCTAGTTGGTTGGTTTACTAGATTGTATAAAAGGACTGATGCTCTACGGGGATAGCCAAAGCAATGGGCACCATGTCATGGTTGCAGAAAAGAGTGTGGAACAATATCTTGCTGACTAACAATACCAAAGCCTACCGGGCATGTGTGATGAGCACTTTGCTATACGGAAGTGAAACATGGTCAACCTACTCATGGCAAGAAAAAAATGTAAATATCTTCCACCTCCGATGCCTAAGGCGGATCTTTAAAATAAGGTGGCAAGATAAAATAACCAACGAGGAAGTGCTACGAAGAGCAGGGTGCCAGGACATTTTGCTCTGTTATCAGCAGCAGACGCCTTGGCTCGCTTGGCCACGTTCATAAAATGACAGATGGTCGACATCCACAAGACATTCTGAATGGCGATCTAACAGAAGGCAGGAGAGCAGCTGGTCGTCCATTTTAATGGTATAGGGATGTATGCAAACAGGACATGAAGCTCTTCAAAATCGACACTAGCAGCTCAGAAAAAATGACACTTGATAGATTCACATGGAGAGCAAGTATAAAGGAAGAGTCCCGGATTGCAGACGCCATACACATGAGTGTTATTTCACTACGAGTTGTATGGTGACGTTCTGTATGAAATTCACCCCTCTCACTCCCTTAGTTGAATATAGATTTCGTGAAAGCGATGCCGTAGTAGAGTAATGACAGTAGATAGCACTGCGGCACTAGGTAGTAGAGTAATGACAGTAGATAGCACTGCGGCACTAGGTAGTAGAGTAATGACAGTAGATAGCACTGCGGCACTAGGTAGTAGAGTAATGACAGTAGATAGCACTGCGGCACTAGGTAGTAGAGTAATGACAGTAGATAGCACTGCGGCACTAGGTAGTAGAGTAATGACAGTAGATAGCACTGCGGTACTAGAGTAATGACAGTAGATAGCACTGCGGCACTAGGTAGTAGAGTAATGACAGTAGATAGCACTGCGGCACTAGGTAGTAGAGTAATGACAGTAGATAGCACTGCGGCACTAGGTAGTAGAGTAATGACAGTAGATAGCACTGCGGCACTAGGTAGTAGAGTAATGACAGTAGATAGCACTGCGGCACTAGGTAGTAGAGTAATGACAGTAGATAGCACTGCGGCACTAGGTAGTAGAGTAATGACAGTAGATAGCACTGCGGCACTAGGTAGTAGAGTAATGACAGTAGATAGCACTGCGGCACTAGGTAGTAGAGTAATGACAGTAGATAGCACTGCGGCACTAGGTAGTAGAGTAATGACAGTAGATAGCACTGCGGCACTAGGTAGTAGAGTAATGACAGTAGATAGCACTGCGGCACTAGGTAGTAGAGTAATGACAGTAGATAGCACTGCGGTACTAGAGTAATGACAGTAGATAGCACTGCGGCACTAGGTAGTAGAGTAATGACAGTAGATAGCACTGCGGCACTAGGTAGTAGAGTAATGACAGTAGATAGCACTGCGGCACTAGGTAGTAGAGTAATGACAGTAGATAGCACTGCGGTACTAGGTAGTAGAGTAATGACAGTAGATAGCACTGCGGTACTAGAGTAATGACAGTAGATAGCACTGCGGTACTAGAGTAATGACAGTAGATAGCACTGCGGCACTAGGTAGTAGAGTAATGACAGTAGATAGCACTGCGGCACTAGGTAGTAGAGTAATGACAGTAGATAGCACTGGGGCACTAGGTAGTAGAGTAATGACAGTAGATAGCACTGCGGCACTAGTGCCTTTACCATAGATTGGTGTGGACTTCATTTCATAATATATTACCAATTTCTATATTGAATTGAGCAATTGTTTGATTTATTTCGATGTTTTTGGTAGCCTATTATTAGAATGTCTATCATTAGATAAGTTAGCATTGAGAAATAGGCGTACGCTTTAATTGTGTTTATTGTAGCTATGATATCATAGTTAAATCATCACTTGCCCAGCGCAGCCAAGGAGGGGGGGGGGGGGAGGTTGATAGTTTTTTGACCTTTAAAAACTCCCTCTTCAATGTAAAACTACAGCATACTTATACAAGATACACCACTAAAGTTGACCATTTTTAAAACATAAAATGTGTACATAAAATTGATAGCTCCTACATTAACGATCAGCAGCAATACAACCACATAATTTATACTTTCTAAGTAACAAAAAATATAATGAAATGGTGGTCTATAATTACTCATTATATGTATTGTTTTGTAATCTATCATTATTGCAAGAAGTCTGTTCATGATGGTGAAGTCTATCTTAACAGTCCATCTAATGATTACCACATAAGCCGCTTCACAATATGTTCACCTACCTAATTTTTTAAAATTTAATTCACCAATAAAACAGTCGAGTACCTGGCCGTGCAGTATGCGCGCTGGACTGTCGTTTGGTTTTTTTGATAGTCCCGTGTTCATACCCTGCCCGCTGCCATCCCCCGTCGTCCTGCGGGAAGCTTGGACTAGGAAGTAGATTATCTTCAACTCTGAAGGAACATCCGAAACATGTAAAACACTTTATAAACATTTTATAATTCCCGCTGAAGCCGTGTTCCAAATAAAAAGACGTGAGCCAAATTAAATTTAAAGAAGATTCAAAAGAATCAAACCAAAGTTTTCACTGTATGGCCAATTAGGTAGTTGCTTGTTTTCCCTAAATATATGCATAAACTGCCATGAAGAAATTTCAAGCTAGAAGGAGGAATTGTATAATAAAAATAATAATAATAACTCACTTTGTGACATTTAAATGACAGGTTGATGTTTTAAATATACACAGCTCAGACTCTTGACTATCTGTAGACTAAATCCACGTGACTGACTGTAATATCTACACGCCAGACTATTCGGCAACAAAGAAGCCGCTTTAATTAGTATCCAAACGTGAAACAATTCGGCACATTAATATACTGATACATATTTATCCTTGTAGTGAATACAATGAATGATATATAGAAATAACCCAAAACTAAAATTGCATATGTGTGTTATGTGGGCCTGGTTGTGATAAGAAGTTATTATCATGTTATCAAGCCAAACCACTTCCTTTCATATCAGAAGTGTTTTTTTTTATAGTTTGGACAATGATAAAATGTCTTAAAATAAAACTGTAGACTTTATTTACTGCTGTGAAGATAACTAACGTAATCGAGGATCTGAATATTATATTGAAATCAATCATATGATTAGATTTTAAATTAATATTCTACTATCAGACAGATCGATTTCTAAGAAATACAAGACCTTCTAATTTACTCTAGTGACCTAATTTTTGGTTTTAAGTGTGTTGATAGTGTGATCAGTAACACGGGATGTAAATTAAATGTAATGAAGTTTACAAGATAAGACAAATACATAGACATAAGTAACCTGATAGTCGACTTTATTTAAATGTAATGAAGTTTACAAGATAAGACAAATACATAGACATAAGTAACCTGATAGTCGACTTTATTTAAATGTAATGAAGTTTACAAGATAAGACAAACACATAGACATAAGTAACCTGATAGTCGACTTTATTTAAATATACTACAACAAAAAAAAAAAGACGCCCACGGAAAGAACTTAATAGTCGACTTTACTGAGCTAGAACAAAACATTGAGCACCAATCTCTGGGAAGACAACTGGCAATATACTACAGAAATGTGCAGGGTTTCTCACGTTACACAGACATTAACATTCACCTTTCATACAACTGGAGAGTTTCAGTTATGACGGGATACCAATAGCAAAGTGTTTGCTTCATTCTACTTTCAAAAGTGTTGATTAGCTTGTCATTCAGAGGGCAGGCGATACATCTTGCACACTTTGTACAATTCATTCTATAAACTCTTTCGCTGTAGCTCATTTTTACAGTTTCTCATCTTTCAAACTCTTCATGGGTCAACGCTGGGCGGACAAGGATATCAAAAACGGCTCTAACGATTTTCCAAGAATTGACAGTTTCTGTATAAAATTGGGAAAAAAATTGCACCCTAGTTGGCCACACAGGGAATACTCTGGTTCGACCTTTATGCTTTTTCAAATTATAATCGTCTTAAAAATATATTAAGTCTGGAGGTCAAGGCAATCTATCTCTTCAACACACGTTTTCAGCGTGTTTTCCGCATGTATTCATTAAAAAGAGTTCAATAAATAGAAATTCAGAAACATTTCGCGCATCGTCTTGTAAGTCTGGAGCATTAGACCTAGCATTCAAATTGTATATACTCTGAGTCAACTTCTTGTAAGTCTGGAACATTAGGCCTAGCATTCAAATTGTATATACTCTGAGTCAACTTCTTGTAAGTCTGGAGCATTAGACCTAGCATTCAAATTGTATATACACTGAGTCAACTTCTTGTAAGTCTGGAGCATTAGGCCTAGCATTCAAATTGTATATACACTGAGTCAACTTCTTGTAAGTCTGGAGCATTAGGCCTAGCATTCAAATTGTATATACACTGAGTCAACTTCTTGTAAGTCTGGAGCCTTAGGCCTAGCATTCAAATTGTATATACACTGAGTCAACTTCTTGTAAGTCTGGAGCCTTAGGCCTAGTATTCAAATTGTACATACTCTGAGTCAACTTCTTGTAAGTCTGGAGCCTTAGGCCTAGCATTCAAATTGTATATACACTGAGTCAACTTCTTGTAAGTCTGGAGCATTAGGCCTAGCATTCAAATTGTATATACTCTGAGTCAACTTCTTGTAAGTCTGGAGCATTAGGCCTAGCATTCAAATTGTATATACTCTGAGTCAACTTCTTGTAAGTCTGGAGCATTAGACCTAGCATTCAAATTGTATATACACTGAGTCAACTTCTTGTAAGTCTGGAGCATTAGGCCTAGCATTCAAATTGTATATACACTGAGTCAACTTCTTGTAAGTCTGGAGCCTTAGGCCTAGCATTCAAATTGTATATACACTGAGTCAACTTCTTGTAAGTCTGGAGCCTTAGGCCTAGTATTCAAATTGTACATACTCTGAGTCAACTTCTTGTAAGTCTGGAGCCTTAGGCCTAGCATTCAAATTGTATATACACTGAGTCAACTTCTTGTAAGTCTGGAGCATTAGGCCTAGCATTCAAATTGTATATACTCTGAGTCAACTTCTTGTAAGTCTGGAGCATTAGGCCTAGCATTCAAATTGTATATACACTGAGTCAACTTCTTGTAAGTCTGGAGCATTAGGCCTAGCATTCAAATTGTATATACACTGAGTCAACTTCTTGTAAGTCTGGAGCCTTAGGCCTAGCATTCAAATTGTATATACACTGAGTCAACTTCTTGTAAGTCTGGAGCCTTAGGCCTAGTATTCAAATTGTACATACTCTGAGTCAACTTCTTGTAAGTCTGGAGCCTTAGGCCTAGCATTCAAATTGTATATACACTGAGTCAACTTCTTGTAAGTCTGGAGCATTAGGCCTAGCATTCAAATTGTATATACTCTGAGTCAACTTCTTGTAAGTCTGGAGCATTAGGCCTAGCATTCAAATTGTATATACTCTGAGTCAACTTCTTGTAAGTCTGGAGCATTAGACCTAGCATTCAAATTGTATATACACTGAGTCAACTTCTTGTAAGTCTGGAGCATTAGGCCTAGCATTCAAATTGTATATACTCTGAGTCAACTTCTTGTAAGTCTGGAGCATTAGACCTAGCATTCAAATTGTATATACACTGAGTCAACTTCTTGTAAGTCTGGAGCATTAGGCCTAGCATTCAAATTGTATATACACTGAGTCAACTTCTTGTAAGTCTGGAGCATTAGACCTAGCATTCAAATTGTATATACACTGAGTCAACTTCTTGTAAGTCTGGAGCATTAGACCTAGCATTCAAATTGTATATACACTGAGTCAACTTCTTGTAAGTCTGGAGCATTAGACCTAGCATTCAAATTGTATATACATTGAGTCAACTTCTTGTAAGTCTGGAGCCTTAGGCCTAGTATTCAAATTGTACATACTCTGAGTCAACTTCTTGTAAGTCTGGAGCCTTAGGCCTAGTATTCAAATTGTACATACTCTGAGTCAACTTCTTGTAAGTCTGGAGCATTAGGCCTAGCATTCAAATTGTATATACTCTGAGTCAACTTCTTGTAAGTCTGGAGCCTTAGGCTAGCATTCAAATTGTATATACTCTAAGTAAACTTACACATTCGCTTTACTGTGGGGAAGGGGGAGAAATGGGGCGGGGTAAAAATATTCAGTTTTTTTTTAAATCGTTTATTATTTTATTAAGACCAAAAAAAAAACGATCTTACAAAAAGTTATCGAGCAACACTTGGACACACTAGACCAACACTTGGACACACTAGACCAACACTTGGACACACTAGACCAACACTTGGACACACTAGACCAACACTTGGACACACTAGACCAACACTTGGACACACTAGACCAACACTTGGACACACTAGACCAACACTTGGACACACTAGACCAACACTTGGACACACTAGACCAACACTTGGACACACTAGACCAACACTTGGACACACTAGACCAACACTTGGACACACTAGACCAACACTTGGACACACTCGGACATATGCTAAGTTAAACAATCGAATATATATTACGGTTTCAAAAAAAAAATACACACAAAAAAACGTGTTAAAAAGCTCGCTTCCATTGAGTATCGATAGTCTTGAGTCTATCATGTCTTTCATTGTGAACGATTCAAAACTATGCCATATCTCTCCTGGTCGCGACTTTAACGAGTATGCTATCTTGCTTGTAAACTAGAGTTCAATTCACGCTCTGATATAGGCTGGGTGAAAAAGAAAAAAAGAAAGTTGCTCGAATTTGAATTCGAACTCAAGCCTCCATGATGGAGGGCCGACGTGTTTTGCCACTGAGCTATTCAGGTACTTATAAAAATAAAAGGTTTTATTAGTTTAAAATGTTTAACGAACGACCAAATTCTCTACATTATTGAGATAATTGACACGAGTCTATATATATAATTCTCTTCATGGCTCAAGAGTTTGGACACCAAGTAATGGAAAGATCACTCTTTTATTTCTGAAAGTCGGACGGACTAGTGTTACCCCACGTAATTTTAGAAGGGAAAAAAAGAGGGGGAGGAAAAAAAAAATTTACACCGTCACCAAATAGCAGGGTCGGACTTAACAATTGTGACCAAGAAGTCATGGAAAGAGAACAAGTAATCTACTCTGTATTCACCCGTCACATTGTGGGCCCAATGCGAACGGATTTCGAGAGGACCAGTTTTGGTAGGGATACGGATAATAAGTGAAAATTAAGAGTTTGTATTAGAAAATAAATTCGTCTTTGCATTTTATTCACTGTTTCCAACATAGATGTCGCTCAATAGCAAGAATTATCAAATGTTTCAATATATCTACGAAAATTGTTGACCTCAAGTAATACTTCATTAGTTTGAGGAGCGAGAAGCTTCTTTCACTAGATTCAACAATTACGGGTATTGCATAATGCCCTTTTTTTTATCGCGCCTAGAATTGGCGTTTTCCATATTGAATGACACCCCAAAATGACAATTTTAGTCTATTTTTTTCAGGAGATTTGTATGGGTTTTCTAAAGATTTTAATAATTTCCGGATATTTCCAGGACTTTTTCGTATATTTTTGCTATTTCAGGAGATTTCGAGGAGTTCCTGGTAAATCGACAGGTGGCCGCGGGAAATCTGTTATAATTTTTTAAATGGTTTAATTTAATAATTTATACACCTAGAATTAGCGCGCGTCCTATGAAAGTGCGGAGCCTATGAAAGTGCGAGGCCCACTGCGGTCACATAGGTTGCAGTGGCCTAAGGGCGGACCTGCAAAATAGCGGCGTATGCTTTGCCTCCTGTCGACAGTATTAATTACATAATCACGGGACTAAATACTAATTGATAAGATCTTGCTCTAAATGAAAAAAACACAACAAAAACAAAAAAAGCCAACTCACATCATGCATTTTGTGAATCTCCTAATTTTACTGTTATGAACTGCATATTTTCATATTTTGATTCATTCAATAATCCAAAAACATTTAAAAAAACAACAACTCATTTTGTGAATCTATTAATTGGCTTAACATTTCAATGTCGAGTGTTGAACAAAATATCAGCTTTAGATTAGATCTCGAGACTAGATGGAGCAAGAGCCTGGCCGTATTTTGTCCCACACTAACTATGGTCAATTTATCACTGTATAGTTTTAGTTTTCTAATATTTATCTCTTTACCACAATGTGCTACTTGTTTTACATAATAAATTAACTGCATCTCTTTACCAATGCATTCGAAGACGTATGCCAGCATGCATGTACCAATGAGCCCTACACAGTAAATTGTGTCTAATAAGTAAATTAACATCTATGTACCATTTGTAAGCCTCTATGCACTAAGGCTCCGTACTGGGATCAATCCCTTAAAGCACGGTCAAGGTATCTGGCAGTGTTCTGTAGGGTCTGCCTGTGTCCGTACTTAGCAAGACCCCCGAACCAGTTCTGTTTCAAGACTAGTATCTTTGAAAGTGTTTCTGAGCACACTGCAGTCGTAGAGGATGTGTTCCACGGTCTCGTCTTCAGCGTGGCAGTGTCGACATCTGGAATCGTGATTATCCCGGATCCTAGCGAAGTAGGCTCCTATCGGACAGTGTCCAGTTCGGAATCGTGCCAAGATTGCTTGCTCCTTTCTGTCTAGTTGCCACCACTCGTCTTTCCTGTTTGGGCGTTTGTGAACTTTCCAGACTTCCGGTCCAGTGCTACAATGGTCCCAGCTGTTGTACCATATGGACTTGATCCATTCACTAATCCTCGCTTTTGCACTCTCGTATGTTTGCGGCTGCTATGATGGGTCTAAAAGCTTCCTAGCTTCGCCAAACTGTCAGCCCTCTCGTTTCCTCTGATTCCACGGTGTGATGGAATCCATTGCATCACCATACGTACCTGATGTTTCCTTTCGAGGCACTCCACGCACGCCATAGTTTTTGCCAGTTGTGTAGGCCATGTCTCTGGGCTCTCGAGAGCTTGCAAGCCGGAAAGTGAGTCTGTAAAGAAAGTTACATTGGCCGGTGCCACAGGAAAGTGAGTCTGTAAAGAGAGTTACATCGGCCGGTGCCACAGGAAAGTGAGTCTGTAAAGAAAGTTACATTGGCCGGTGCCACATGAAAGTGAGTCTGTAAAGAGAGTTACATTGGCCGGTGCCTTATGAAAGTGAGTCTGTAAAGAGAGTTACATTGGCCGGTGCCACAGGAAAGTGAGTCTGTAAAGAGAATTACATTGGCCGGTGCCACAGGAAAGTGAGTCTGTAAAGAGAGTTACATTGGCCGGGGCCACAGGAAAGTTAGTCTGTAAAGAGAGTTACATTGGCCGGTGCCGCAGTTCCTTCCTCTATACGTCTTTCAATATGCTTCAGGGCACTTCTGATTCCTTCCATTTCCGCAATGTAATTGCTTTCTCCTGCACAAGGGCCTACTTGTTCGTAGTTTTCTGTTGCACCGGGGAAACTAAATACCGCTCCAAAGCCTGAATTTGTTCTGCCTTGGACTTCTCTTGTTGATCCGTCCATATAAAATTAATGGTATCTTTCGGGAATTGGGCCATTGGTATCTTTCGCAGTGACATTTAGTAGGTTTAGGTTTTGTGTACATACATTTCTTGTTTACCTTTGGGTCGACCAATGTTTTTCGCACTTCCGGTAGCTCATGAACAGTTACCGGGTGGATAGCCCCGTAGGAGAGAGCGTAGTTCTTTCCAGGGTGGGACCAAGCTCTTGGGACAGTCCTAGTGCTGTCTCCATAAAGGATGTCCTTTTGATTAGGCCCCTACTCACTCAGTCGTCGACTAGGCGTCTGGGTGGGCTGCTGTCTGCCAGCCGTTTGCATTTTTCGTATGCCAACAAGACGGCTCGTTCCCTACGCAGGGCCAGTGGGGATATTTGCCATGATCTCGCCAGCGGCAATAGGGGATGTCCGAAATGTACCACATATTAGCCATATTGCTTGGTTCTGCACTGAGTCTAAGCCCGCTAGAGACTTTTATGTACCAAATAGTACCAAAGCGCCCTACACAGTACACTAATTTCTCTGCACCAATGCGCCCTACCCTACACAGCAAATTAGCATTAACTGTATCAATGCGCCTACACAGTAAATTAGCATTTCTGTACTGTACTTCACTTTACCAATGCGCCCCATTAGGTATACTAGCATCTATCCACCAATGCGCCCTACACAATAAATTAACATCTCTGTACCAATGCCAATAATAATAACGCCATAGACTTATATATAGACTACTAGACTGGAAACCGGAAATAAATTCTTATCCGCGACTGATTGATCGTGAACATAGACTATATCTAATAGAGTCACTATTGCGGAGCAGGCATGTTTGCGGAACAGCTCGTCGAAATTAGTTAAAATCTACTTTATTTTGAAATTTTCTGCTAAACTACTGTAACGGTGCTGCGCATGGTCCATTTCTCTACATTTCCTATATATGGGTTTTCCTTTCACAGCAGAAAATTAATTTTGACTCCAGGTTAAAGTTGACAGGGGTAGAATCGTCCATTATTTTTCACGTACCAGGAGAACCGCATAGGTCAGGGCTTAAGGCTTTTTAAAAATGATAATGACACATCACCTGCATGATACACATATTTTTAGGTTTATAAATATCCATTTAATGCCAGGAATTTAATTTTTAAAAAATTGGGAGGTGTTAACACAGTTTTTACCTTTTTAAAGATAGTCACAATTGTGGAACACTATAGATGCCATTTATTTGACCTGCGCATTTAGCTTAATATTTACATAGTGATTTAGATTATCTGAATTTAAATATGAGTTTATATTAGTAAACATAAATTTAAAAACATTTAGACAATAATATTACATATAATATATAATTTATGATTACCAGACGTCCAGCAAAAAGAGGACAAATCATAATATCAAATAATATCATATAGGCCTATATAATATTAATATAACAAAAAAGAATTAAATAATAGTGGAGAATAAAATCTTGTAAGGAAAATCAGGGTAGTGTGACGTCAATTAAATTAAAGAGGTAAAGAATTAAAAAGTGACAATGTGTTGTCTTAAGCTTTATTAAAATAAAATTAAATGTAAAGGATAAGGAGTTCAAGTATTCTATAAGACTAATCAATATATTCTTTATATGTTCCTCAAACATGCCTGCTCCGCAATAGTGACTCTACTATATAGTCTATGGTCGTGAACATTGTGTTGAAAGTTGGATCAAGGCGTTGTTTTGTCAAGTAGTTCAAAGAAGTCAAGTTATTGTTTTTCAACCCTAACCTATGTAACATATAATTTTATGTTTTAGATCTAGATCTAGTAATTGATTATCAAAAATACACAAAAAATCAAAATTTAGTGTTGCATTCAGTATTTTGATAAAGAAGATTATGTATCTAAAAATGTTCAATTACTAAATCTAGTTTTAAAAATTAAATTATATGTTATATTGGTTAGGGTTGAAAAAAATAGCCTTTACTTCTTTTAACTACTTTACAAAACAACGCCTTGATCCAACTTTCTAAAAAAATTTCACGACATTTTTTGTAGTGTTAAAAAGTCTCCATGTCCAGTCTAGATATGTCTAACGCATTGTCTTCGACTTTGAAGGTTAAGTAAAAGTGTATTTAAATTTGTCAAGACCCTGCACTGACCTATTTGCTATCATTGTTACATCACTTTTGTCTACCATGGTAGAGTGAATTAATTTTATTCTCGTCGACGTTTGTCTTCGGGGCTATCTGTTAAATTAAAATACTGTCAACCTAGCGGAGACCATACAAACACACAGACTCTGCATTTATATAAAATATCAAAGCCACTCATGCGCTAGATAGAAGATTCCACCCCTCAAGTTACACTACAATATCAAGGATGTTAGGATCTACAAGGTTGGGTTGTTGTTTTAAGCACATCTTTATCATTGTTAAATACTGCATGTTGTACAGTGTAGTTTGAACTGAAGCCTTATCTCCCTCATTGGACTGTGTGTCAGTGTGTCCGTGATAGCCCTTGATTTATCAAACGAAAAGGATTTTAAACAACAATACACACCAGAACCAGGCACAGCAGTGAGAAATGTGTGCACAGTGGCAGGGTAAGATAAAAGATAAAATTCCAATACAGAGTTCCATCACGTAGTGTAACCCAAGAAGAAAAAAAAATACAAAAAAGTACTTTAAAAAAATACAAAGCTTATGTATCAATTAGTTCGGATCAGTCATGTAATTAAATTTGTAATAGATCTAGAATCTAGACTAACAGTAATAAATTTGGAGGATTAGAAATATTTTTTATCAACTGTTTTTGTTTAGCGCAATTTCATGCTTTTAACTTTCTCAATACGCTATGATCCTATCACTTGTCTAGACAAGTTGGAAAGGGGTTGGGGAGAAAGAATGGGGTATCTGGGTGATTGCTTTTTAAATATTTTTTTAAAAAGGGAACGATCTGATTTCGAACTTATGGGCTAAAGCCTTCTCAGGCCAACGCGGTAACCACTCTACTTGCGAAGAGTCTATGAACATGGAAGATTGTCTAGGTATCTATTGTTTCTTTTTCATGTGTTCACTAAGCCTCAGACCACAATCTATAAATGGCACTTATTCAGCTTATACAACCACTTCAGTCAAGTACAATTTCTTTCCCTTGTTTGAATACCAAAACAAAACAATTTATTACCAATAGTTAATTAACTGATTGATTAATTTTTTTGTATTGACTCTTGTGTTGTCAGGTAAAAAAATAAGCTCCTAGATTGTACACGTTTTGGCCAGACAGACAGTGAGCGTGAATTTTGTCCCTTCATCTTTCTCTATTCAATAACAAATACAAAACGCATGCTGAAAGGAAGTCACGATGAAAGTATCGGGTTTAGCGACCTCTGAAAAAATACAAGCCACTATTTATTTGTGTAGTCTGTCTGACGTCTGTCTCACACATTTCAAAGGTCCTGAAGTGGGTATGATCGCAGGCAATAGTGTTTTAATTGTATTTTATTGAGGAAGATAGACTTGGAACACGTGAAAAAAAAAAAAAAAAAAAACAACAACAACAAAACGCTGCCATTTGATCTCCAGTGTTTACAAAACAGCGGAACCACAGGGAATGCCTATTAGTTTATGTGAAAACAGCGGAACCACAGGGAATGCCTATTAGTTTATGTGAAAACAGCGGAACCACAGGGAATGCCTATTAGTTTATGTGAAAATTCTATTTTCTTTTTAAATTAGAAAAATATTTTATTTATTGCTTTCATTTTTTCTTGCAGATGATAATGTTCGCTTTGAAATAAAGTTTGTGGCCCATGGAGAGATTTCCTTTTACATATATACAAATACTTAGTCTTAATTTTTCTTCTACAAATTTCTTTCATAAAAGGATAAGAGGACCAACGTATGAAGTGATCGGAAATGAAGTGACCAGAATGAAGTGTCCAAAAAAGGAAGTGACCAGAATGAAGTGTCCGGAAAGGAAGTGACCAGAATGAAGTGTCCGGAAATGAAGTGACCAGAATGAAGTGTCCGGAAATGAAGTGACCAGAATGAAGTGTCCGGAAATGAAGTGACCAGAATGAAGTGTCCGGAAATGAAGTGACCAGAATGAAGTGTCTGGAAATGAAGAGACCAGAATGAAGTAATTAATGAGATAAAAGAAAGGACGGGACTGCATTGAACAAGTTCTATCCAAGGCAAAAGCAGAGAGGAATGGATAAAGAAGTTCGACAAATCTTGTGTGGTGCCCCAACAGTCCAAGGGAAAGGTGAATGAGAGTTAATGAGATACGTTAATTATTGGTTTTTTTTATTTGTCTGCACCCCACTTTATAGAAAGGTTACCCATTTTTAATAATTCAGCAGCACTGAGACTTTATACCAATTATATCCCTAGCAGCACTGAGACTTTATACCCATTATATCCCTAGCAGCACTGAGACTTTATACCAATTATATCCCTAGCAGCACTGAGACTTTATACCAATTATATCCCTAGCAGCACTGAGACTTTATACCAATTATATCCCTAGCAGCACTGAGACATTATGCCCATTATATCCCTAGCAGCACTGAGACTTTATACCCATTATATCCCTAGCAGCACTGAGACATTATGCCCATTATGTCCCTAGCAGAACTGAGACTTTATACCCATTATGTCCCTAGCAGCACCGAGACTTTATACCCATTATATCCCTAGCAGCACTGAGACATTATGCCCATTATGTCCCTAGCAGAACTGAGACTTTATACCCATTATGTCCCTAGCAGCACCGAGACTTTATACCCATTATATCCCTAGCAGAACTGAGACTTTATACCCATTATGTCCCTAGCAGCACTGAGACTTTATACCCATTATATCCCTAGCAGCACTGAGACATTATGCCCATTATGTCCCTAGCAGAACTGAGACTTTATACCCATTATGTCCCTAGCAGCACCGAGACTTTATACCCATTATATCCCTAGCAGCACTGAGACTTTATACCCATTATGTCCCTAGCAGCACCGAGACTTTATACCCATTATGTCCCTAGCAGCACCGAGACTTTATACCCATTATATCCCTAGCAGCACTGAGACTTTATACCCATTATGTCCCTAGCAGCACCGAGACTTTATACCCATTATATCCCTAGCAGCACTGAGACTTTATACCCATTATGTCCCTAGCAGAACTGAGACTTTATACCCATTATGTCCCTAGCAGCACTGAGACGTTATACCCATTATGTCCCTAGCAGCACCGAGACTTTATACCCATTATATCCCTAGCAGCACTGAGACTTTATACCCATTATATCCCTAGCAGCACCGAGACTTTATACCCATTATGTCCCTAGCAGCACTGAGACTTTATACCCATTATGTCCCTAGCAGCACTGAGACTTTATACCCATTATATCCCTAGCAGCACTGAGACTTTATACCCATTATATCCCTAGCAGCACTGAGACTTTATACCCATTATGTCCCTAGCAGGACGTTGTAGTCGGAACTAGTTCTTATAATAATTAAAATAAATAAGATTTGTTAGTCCGTTCCGTTCTTCTGGTTTTATTTAAATTTCATGATATGATATCAAGTAAAATAATTCTACGCTTGGATGTTCTCTGAACATTGTGATGAAACAATTAATATTATTACATTATCAAGTCTCTGGGATAATAAACTCTGAAGCCGAAACGTAATATGCCGAGTAACAAATACTTGTCTGATGTTGGTCCCAGTGCAAGGAGTCTCGTTCTGGTTGTGATCTTAGAGAGGTCTAAAAATAACATTTTTACTGTCTATCATTCTGCATAGTATAGAAAGGTTGAGGTTAAGTCTAAATAAACTACTGACCTACAAAATAAATTTATACTTTACAAAGTTACAAAGACAGTTTGTGTGGAAACACAAACTCATAATCGGCCCCCTAAGTGGTCCATAGATAATTTTTAAAATTAGATGGTTCACTTTCAGAAAAGAAAAAACTAGCCGTTGCATCAGAACTTTGAATGATCTAAAATATGATGTCCGATTTTCATTTTCTCTTCTAGTTTCTGAGATCTAAACGGGACGGACGGACAGACGGACGGACGGAAATACAGGCCACACAAAACTAATAGCGTTTTTTCCCCTTTCGGGGGGCCACTAAAAATGTACAGTTCGTAACTTTGTAAAGATTAAGACCTAGAGCAGGAGTAGGCAACTCTGTCCCTAATATAAGTTACAGTTTGACTTTCGCGATAGTAAAAGCAATTCACAGAGACAATAATGTGACTAGGGCAGGGAGAGTTCGAAACTGGCCAAAGTTGACGAGGATATCATGTAGCAATACAATCACATTGAACTCCCCAACAGATGTTTTGAACACGTTGGTGAAGAGATAAAGAGAATTGAACGAGAGAAAGAGAGAGAGAGGGGGGGGAGGGAAGAGGTAAAAAAAACAAAAAGAGCAAGAAGAAGGATTATAACAATCAAGTTTCTTTTCTTATAGCCGATGCATACATAAACGTTAAAAGCTGCGAACTGGACCAAAGACTGTGAAGTTTCATTTTTAGTTTTAAATCATAACGCACACACACACACCTGCACTTCATTCAAGATTAAAGAGAACACGTCATGATAATAAAGTCTCCAACGTTAACAAGCCAGCAGCCAGGACTTGACAGAAAGGGACGTAGAACACGTGTGTGTGTGTGTGTGTTTTAATTTGGCAAGCTTCACTTAAGGGCTGACACAGTTGTTTTAGACTAAAGTAAAGCTTCGACCTCACTTTGCCGACGTCTAACTTTCAAGTTGAACACATTTATCTCATATTTAGTACACAGTTTATTCTGTTAGTTTTGTTCCTCCCAGCGGGCTCACAACTATTTTATGGGTCGGCCTTGCATAATTAGAGGCCCTAGTCGAAGTGAATTTGGTGGCCCCAAAATGAAATTAAACAAGGTTACAAAAGACAGTTTGTGTGGAAACACGAACTCAAAATCGGCCCCCGAAGTGGTCCACCAAGGCAGGCTTCAATATTTTCAGAAAGAACATCCGAATGAAATTATATCAAAGACAAATGAGAGATAAGAATGGAGAAAGAAGGTTGACAGATCTTGTGTAGTGCCCCAACGGTCCCGCAGATCAAAGGATATGTGAAAGTGAATGTAAAGTTAGATGTGAACCTGGCCTAACTAGTTACCCTTTCAGACCTTGTGGTCTATAGGGCAGATGATGTAAAGTTCATCTGTTTTTTGTGGCCTACGGTTAACGAGGGTGTCATGTAGCCAGCACAACGACCAACCGCCTTTACTTTTCCCCAACTAATGTCAGGTACCCATTAGAGCTGAGTGGACTCAGAGGCGCCCAAAGATTCCAAAGTTGAAAATCCCAGTCTTCACCAGGATTCGAACCAGGGACCCCCGATTCAGAAGCCAAGCGCTTTACCGCTCAGCCACTGCGCCTCCCCTGGCCTAACTGATGTCTTATAATTGATCTAATTGTTTTGAAAAGGATCAATCACTTATTCGAATCCTGATATACACTGTGTATATTAGCAACAAAAAAAAAAGTTTAGGAAAATGGAGTTTACAAAATTCGTTTTAATTTAGGTCTAACTTATAATGCATACTAATTAGCTTTTTCTCTTTAAAAAACTGCTTGCATAACTGATTTTAAAAATTAGATTTTTCACTTTCAGAAAAAAAAAAGTAGCCGTTGCATCAGAACTTTGAATGGTCTAAAATATTGTGATGTCGGATTTTCAATATCTTTTGTAGTTTACGAGATCTAAACGGGACGGACAGACGGACAGACATTTCGCACAAAACTAATAGCGTCTTTTCCCATTCGGGGGCCGCTAAAAATTAAGAAACAGTGAAGAATAAAAATACACAATTTTTTAAAAAACCTGACAGTCTAAGTTTTAATCGACAAATAACTGAAATTCATATATCGCAATCTCCGTGGTAGAGAAAGGGTTTGACTAGTGAACATAGATTCATAGTGCTTCACTCTGTTTGAGATCTAACTTATGATTTACTCAAATCAACTGTTGTAAGATCTCACGAGGTAGCATGATGTAGTGGTGGACCTCTCATTGGCAAGGAGGAATCGGAGTCGTGACCCCGCAATAAAAGGTCGAAATTTAATGATCATCTAAGATTCTAATGAATCGATACAGGACCTTCTGTAAGGATGGTCAATGAACACATCTCTCATTGCTTCTTAACAAGCGCCTTTGGCCCAACTCTTTAGGGGACACTCACAAAAGTACGAAAGTCCGCATACGTTTTGACCCCTTCTTCATAAGGTCAAGGAGAACGTGGAATTAAAATGTACAATCACAGTAAATGATCAATTGTCGTTAGATAACTTTTTAGACGAACTGTTGCCTGACAAACAATTATTTCAGATCCATGGACGTGACACATTAAAATGCCCTATAGTTACTTTCAATGCAAACCAATTGAACGTTCGAGTAGGATTTAAGTCTAATGTTTCTATCCTGCAAAACAATTGTCGGTGCATGAACTGTAGGTGAATCAGTTGTCTGTCAACCAGCTGTAGGTGAACCAGTTGTCTGTCATCCAGCTGTAGGTGAATCATTTGTCTGTCAACCAGCTGTAGGTGAATCAGTTGTCTGTCATCCAGCTGTAGGTGAATCATTTGTCTGTCAACCAGCTGTAGGTGAACCAGTTGTCTGTCACCCATCTGTAGGTGAACAAGTTGTCTGTCATCCAGCTGTAGGTGAACTAGTTGTCTGTCCACCAGCTGTAGGTGAACCAGTTGTCTGTCAACCAGCTGTAGGTGAACCAGTTGTCTGTCAATCAGTTGTAGGTGAACCAGTTGTCTGTCAACCATATGTAGGTGAACCAGTTGTCTGTCACCCATCTGTAGGTGAACCAGTTGTCTGTCAACCATCTGTAGGTGAGCCAGTTGTCTGTCATTCAGCTGTAGGTGAACTAGTTGTCTGTCAATCAGTTGTAGTTGAACCAGTTGTCTGTCAACCATATGTAGGTGAACCAGTTGTCTGTCACCCATCTGTAGGTGAACCAGATGTCTGTCAACCAGCTGTAGGTGAGCCAGTTGTCTGTCATTCAGCTGTAGGTGAACTAGTTGTCTGTTAACCAGTTGTAGGTGAACCAGTTGTCTGTCAATCAGTTGTAGGTGAACCAGTTGTCTGTCAATCAGCTGTAGGTGAACCAGTTGTCTGTCAACCAGCTGTAGGTGAACCAGTTGTCTGTCAACCATATGTAGGTGAACCAGTTGTCTGTCACCCATCTGTAGGTGAACCCGTTGTCTGTCACCCATCTATAGGTGAACCAGATGTCTGTCAACCAGCTGTAGGTGAGCCAGTTGTCTGTCATTCAGCTGTAGGTGAACTAGTTGTCTGTCAATCAGTTGTAGGTGAACCAGATGTCTGTCAACCAGCTGTAGGTTAGCCAGTTGTCTGTCATTCAGCTGTAGGTGAACTAGTTGTCTGTCATCCAGCTGTAGGTGAACTAGTTGTCTGTTAACCAGTTGTAGGTGAACCAGTTGTCTGTCAATCAGTTGTAGTTGAACCAGTTGTCTGTCAACCATATGTAGGTGAACCAGTTGTCTGTCACCCATCTGTAGGTGAACCAGATGTCTGTCAACCAGCTGTAGGTGAACCAGTTGTCTGTCAACCAGCTGTAGGTTAACCAGTTGTCTGTCAATCAGTTGTAGGTGAACCAGTTGTATGTCATCCAGCTGTAGGTGAACAAGTTGTCTGTCAACCAGCTGTAGGTGAACCAGTTATCTGTCAACCAGCTGTAGGTGAACCAGTTGTCTGTCAATCAGTTGTAGGTGAACCAGTTGTCTGTCAACCATATGTAGGTGAACCAGTTGTCTGTCACCCATCTGTAGGTGAACCCGTTGTCTGTCACCCATCTATAGGTGAACCAGATGTCTGTCAACCAGCTGTAGATGAGCCAGTTGTCTGTCATTCAGCTGTAGGTGAACTAGTTGTCTGTCAATCAGTTGTAGTTGAACCATTGTCTGTCAACCATATGTAGGTGAACCAGTTGTCTGTCACCCATCTGTAGGTGAACCAGTTGTCTGTCAACCATATGTAGGTGAACCAGTTGTCTGTCACCCATCTGTAGGTGATCCAGCTGTCTGTCACCCATCTGTAGGTGAACCAGATGTCTGTCAACCAGCTGTAGGTGAGCCAGTTGTCTGTCATTCAGCTGTAGGTGAACTAGTTGTCTGTCATGCAGCTGTAGGTGAACTAGTTGTCTGTTAACCAGTTGTAGGTGAAGCAGTTGTCTGTCAATCAGTTGTAGGTGAACCAGATGTCTGTCAACCAGCTGTAGGTGAGCCAGTTGTCTGTCATTCAGCTGTAGGTGAACTAGTTGTCTGTCAATCAGCTGTAGGTGAACTAGTTGTCTGTTAACCTGTTGTAGGTGAACCAGTTGTCTGTCAATCAGTTGTAGGTGAACCAGTTGTCTGTCAATCAGCTGTAGGTGAACCAGTTTTCTGTCAACCAGCTGTAGGTGAACCAGTTGTCTGTCAACCAGCTGTAGGTGAACCAGTTGTCTGTCAACCAGCTGTAGGTGAACCAGTTGTCTGTCAACCAGCTGTAGGTGAACCAGTTGTCTGTCAATCAGTTGTAGGTGAACCAGTTGTCTGTCAACCAGGTGTAGGTGAACCTGTTGTCTGTCAACCAGCTGTAGGTGAACCAGTTGTCTGTCAACCAGCTGTGGGTGAACCAGTTGTCTGTCATTCAGCTGTAGGTGAACTAGTTGTCTGTCAATCAGCTGTAGGTGAACTAGTTGTCTGTTAACCTGTTGTAGGTGAACCAGTTGTCTGTCAATCAGTTGTAGGTGAACCAGTTGTCTGTCAATCAGCTGTAGGTGAACCAGTTTTCTGTCAACCAGCTGTAGGTGAACCAGTTGTCTGTCAACCAGCTGTAGGTGAACCAGTTGTCTGTCAACCAGCTGTAGGTGAACCAGTTGTCTGTCAACCAGCTGTAGGTGAACCAGTTGTCTGTCAATCAGTTGTAGGTGAACCAGTTGTCTGTCAACCAGGTGTAGGTGAACCTGTTGTCTGTCAACCAGCTGTAGGTGAACCAGTTGTCTGTCAACCAGCTGTGGGTGAACCAGTTGTCTGTCAATCAGTTGTAGGTGAACCAGTTGTCTGTCAATCAGTTGTAGGTGAACCAGTTGTCTGTCAACCAGGTGAAGAGAACCATTTGTCGGGTAAAACATTTGTCGGGGAAACATTTTCTGGATACCATTGTCTTTAAAAGTTTGTCAGACCTGCTGATGGAAGCATGATTTAGGTATTGTCAGACCTGCTGATGTTGGTAAGATTTAGGTCATGTCTGACCGGCTAACTGAAGTAAGATTTAGGTCATGTCTGATCTGCCGATGTTGGTAAGATTTAGGTCATGTCTGATCTGCCAATGGGAGTAAGATTTAGGTCATGTCAGACTCGCTGACTTGTATCAGTGTAAAACTGTACCAGAGTAATGTGTATAACTACAGTGTATCTAGGTAACAGTAGTTTTGTAGTTTTATTACGTCAGTGAATTGAGCAAGAATTGACATCCAGATCATGCTGAACTGAGAAGAATGAATTGATTGAACTCATGTCTTTGAAGAAATTCATTAGAGAAAGGGAAAAAAGAACAGAGAAATGTCTTCAGTGTGTTTCAAGCTTTTTAAATTTCCTAGTCAAACGATTCTCTTTGTGCTATTAAATCAAGTGAAATAAGAATTGTTTTGTAAACACGATCATAAGCAACAACAAAATCGTCACAAAAATTGGCACTTTAAATAGTCATAGTAATCGTCACACTAATGAGCATTAAATCCAAGATTCGCCTAACCTGCTAATGGTACCTTATGTTTGTGTCATTTGAAATTAAAAGGGTGTGGCATACAGTAATTGCGTAGAATTTAATGGTCAAGTATGTTCACGTTTTAAGAGGAGTTTATTTTTATTTTGTAATCTTATCCCAGTTGCAAAGTTGCTGAAAAGTAAAGTAGCATTCAAGATTAATTCACTTCAGTTTGAGGTAACATTTATACCAGACCCACTACCCATTTGACTAACTTCTTTCAGTCAGCATGCCAGTGATAAAACCAGATTGTATGTCAATCAAAACAGGCCGTGCGGCCCCTGTGTTGGTGTATTGTATGAACAGAAACAGTTGCAGGATCACATTATCGTTATCTTCTTTCGCTTCGTATCAATGGAGACTGTATCAAGGGCTCTCCAGATTATTCCAATGTTTAGGATCTCCCTAGGACACTAAAATTGTTTTCATCAGAGGAACAAGTTATCGAACGTTTACTAAGCCAATGTTAAAAAGAACAATCTACAAGAATTCACATAAATTGAAGTACAATGTACAAGGATCATAGGAACTTATACAAAGTACAAGAATTCAATGTAAATTGAAGTACAATGTACAAGTATGATAGGAAGATGTACAAAGTACAAGAATTCAATGTAAATTGAAGTACAATGTACAAGGATCATAGGAAGATATACAAAGTACAAGAATTCAATGTAAATTGAAGTACAATGTACAAGTATGATAGGAAGATGTACAAAGTACAAGAATTCAATGTAAATTGAAGTACAATGTACAAGGATCATAGGAAGATGTACAAAGTACAAGAATTCAATGTAAATTGAAGTACAATGTACAAGGATCATAGGAAGATATACAAAGTACAAGAATTCAATGTAAATTGAAGTACAATGTACAAGTATCATAGGAAGATGTACAAAGTACAAGAATTCAATGTAAATTGAAGTACAATGTACAAGGATCATAGGAAGATATACAAAGTACAAGAATTCAATGGAAATAGAATTACAATGTACAAGTATCATAGGAAGATATACAAAGTACAAGAATTCAATGGAAATAGAATTACAATGTACAAGTATGATAGGAAGATGTAAAAAGTACAAGAATTCAATGTAAATAGAATTACAATGTACAAGTATCATAGGAAGATATACAAAGTACAAGAATTCAATGTAAATAGAAGTACAATGTACAAGTATGATAGGAAGATATACAAAGTACAAGAATTCAATGGAAATAGAAGTACAATGTACAAGTATGATAGGAAGATATACAAAGTACAAGAATTCAATGGAAATAGAAGTACAATGTACAAGGATCATAGGAAGATATACTAAGTACAAGAATTCAATGTAAATAGAAGTACAATGTACAAGGATCATAGGAAGATATACAAAGTACAAGAATTCAATGTAAATTGAAGTACAATGTACAAGGATCATAGGAAGATGTACAAAGTACAAGAATTCAATGTAAATTGAAGTACAATGTACAAGGATCATAGGAAGATATACAAAGTACAAGAATTCAATGTAAATTGAAGTACAATGTACAAGGATCATAGGAAGATGTACAAAGTACAAGAATTCAATGTAAATTGAAGTACAATGTACAAGGATCATAGGAAGATATACAAAGTACAAGAATTCAATGGAAATAGAATTACAATGTACAAGTATCATAGGAAGATATACAAAGTACAAGAATTCAATGGAAATAGAATTACAATGTACAAGTATGATAGGAAGATGTAAAAAGTACAAGAATTCAATGTAAATAGAAGTACAATGTACAAGTATGATAGGAAGATATACAAAGTACAAGAATTCAATGGAAATAGAAGTACAATGTACAAGTATGATAGGAAGATATACAAAGTACAAGAATTCAATGGAAATAGAAGTACAATGTACAAGGATCATAGGAAGATATACTAAGTACAAGAATTCAATGTAAATAGAAGTACAATGTACAAGGATCATAGGAAGATATACAAAGTACAAGAATTCAATGTAAATTGAAGTACAATGTACAAGGATCATAGGAAGATGTACAAAGTACAAGAATTCAATGTAAATTGAAGTACAATGTACAAGGATCATAGGAAGATGTACAAAGTACAAGAATTCAATGTAAATTGAAGTACAATGTACAAGGATCATAGGAAGATGTACAAAGTACAAGAATCCAATGTAAATTGAAGTACAATGTACAAGGATCATAGGAAGATGTACAAAGTACAAGAATCCAATGTAAATTGAAGTACAATGTACAAGGATCATAGGAAGATGTACAAAGTACAAGAATCCAATGTAAATTGAAGTACAATGTACAAGGATCATAGGAAGATGTACAAAGTACAAGAATCCAATGGAAATAAACCGTATGCAAGAAATAAGTTGTACAATATAGGAGCTCTGATGAAATGCAGGCCAGATAAAAGTAAACAAAAAAAAAAAACGGCTTGCATATTTTCAACTCACTCTGCCTGTCTGGTCAACAGTTATTTCTCCGACACATCTCGGATCGAGTTGATATTTTGCACAATTGTTTATTAAACCTGACAAAACAGGAATCAATTTTAAAAAATTAACCCCTATTAATTAACTATTTTCGTAAGCACTTCGCTGGTACAGTGGTTAGTGTAATAACTTGAGGAGGTTTGAGCCCTCGAGTTCAAATTCAAGTTGTACAACTTAAACAAAATTGCATTCAAAATCGATCACGGAACATTCATACGGGTAGCTCCCTCTTTCTCCCCCGCCCCTTTTCCCAACTGGCCTAGAAAAGAAATAGAATCAAAGCGCATTAAAGAAAGCTAAAAGCATGAAACTTGCGCTAAACAAAAACGTTTGGTAAAAGTATTTCTAATCACACAGATTTATTTTTGTTAGTCTAGATCTATTACAAATGTAATTACATGACTGATTAAAAATAACTGATACAATTACACTTAATATGAGCTTTCTTTTAGAAAAAAGTTGTTTTTTTTTTTTTTTGCCTTAAAAAATTGGGTTGCTTTCATGAGATAAAATGTAGCCTTGCAAGCGGCATAATATCATGAAATCTAATTTTCAACATCATTTCTAGATTTTGAGATTTGAGCATGTGAGTTAAATGGACTTATAAACAAGCAGACCTATAAAACCAATAGCTGCTTTCTCCTTTCGGGGGCCGCTAAAAATAAAATAAAACTACTGTACCCGAACAATGCTACTAATCTACAAATCTATCAAACTTTCGTTCATCACATAAAGATTATACAATTTTTAATTTGACTATCTTCATTGTGTGAAAGTAAAATAATGTGGGTAATAAAACGTTGTAACTAATGTCATCATTAAATATTCACTTTAGAGCTACAAATAAAATCGATCTACATGTTTGTTGGAAGTTGCCCAACAGAGTGAAACAAAGTTTTACAAACAAAAACATTTATTTTGGGGAGATGTTCTCATTCCAGGCCGCTCCGTAAGACGTTTAAACAGAGATACAGATCTACAATTATTTCTTATTCCATAAGGTAGGACTAATTCGTACAAGTGCTCATTAATCCTAGTGCCTTTAAACCAATGACTTAGCCGAGTTTAAATCTCTTATTAACAAGCACGATTAGATTAATTAACACATGCATACGTTTAGGACGTAGTTATCTTATTTTTTTGAAGTGTAATTTATAAGATAAGAAGATAATAAAAGTCTTCACTGATCACTCACTTAGAATGATTTATATTCTACTTGATTGAAATAAAAGTGATATCAGAGTTTCATCTTGTCTAATGACTCTAGATCTATGTGGCTTTTCTTGGTCATTAACAATCTTAAAGAACGTGAAGTGTTAGCTAGAAAAAGTATAAATATATGTGTCAGTGTGTCTCTAGTGTGTGGGCATGGTAGTTTCTAGTCTACACGGTAACTTATTTAACTGACAGGTGAAGGAACGTCTGCGTCTTGGACACACCTGTGACCTGCCACTTGCAACTCCCATCACATTAGTTAACCTGTTTTGTTTGAAAACATCTACAGTTGAAACCTTTTTATTTATTTTTTCGCAATCCGCTTTTTAGCAATCTACTGCGTAATGAGATGATGCGAAACTGCGGCGAAACAGCAGTTTTAGTAGTTCTACTATTTGTGTGTGATCACTTTTTAAATGTGATTATTCAATTCTAGTGTAGATCTGGTAGTCCACGGGTTCCACTGTACAAAGATAAGGGAGAGCCTGGCAAATTAAGATCGTCAGAAAAGAGGCCATTTTATTAACTTGTACGGGATGCAAATGACATTTTTTCGTTTCAAATTTCTGGCTAACAAACAATAAAAAGAAATTGTTTTGTTTTAAATGTTCTATCAGAGTATAATAAGATAAACACTAAAATAAAAACATTTTTTTTTATTTTAAGAATATACGAAGAACCCATAAGCGATGAAGGTTCTGTGTATTTCATAAAACTATAGTTAAACATGGTATAGGTTTCCAAATCAGCCAGAAAAAAACAATGATTTAATGTAAATTACAAGCTCGTTTGTGAAAGGTAAAACTATTACCATTGGAAATGTGCTTCACTGGTTGATAGCTATAAATATAGAGAGGGAGTGTTGATAAGCTACAGCAGTGTACCTTAAATGGCTTGTGATATTTTTTGTATGCACTGATAAATAAAATTCACTTTTAAGTTTTTTAGTTTGTAATTTGTATTATTTGATAGACAATACTAATCTTTCTATAAATTATTAAGCCTTCTTGCCATTGTT
The DNA here is from genome assembly GCF_947242115.1 of Biomphalaria glabrata. Taxonomy (NCBI): domain Eukaryota; kingdom Metazoa; phylum Mollusca; class Gastropoda; family Planorbidae; genus Biomphalaria; species Biomphalaria glabrata. The sequence continues at coordinate 21,087,087 of NC_074721.1, forward strand.
TAGTTTATACATTGATCTCAAAACCTCTCACAATCTGCTCTATGTTTATTTGGTTTCGTTTTTCTTTACACTACTTGATAGCAGTGGCGTAGCTAGGGTGGGGAGGTGGGGGAGAATTTGAAAATCCCCCCGGGCCCCCTCACAAATGAGTGTTTTTTACATTAAATATTGAATATAACACAAAATGCAGAGGTCAATTCCCCCGGGCCCCCAGATAATAAAAAATTTCTAGCTACGCCCCTGCTTAATAGCACTCTAAATTTCTCCATATTGCTTTGTCTTCTTTTTAGATCTATGTGTTACAAAGAGGAGATAATTGGTTTTTAAAATGTATCGTGTAAATGGCCAACATTAAAATAAAGAGCTCTTACATTATTACAAACGATTATTTGTAACCAATTATTAACACATTTGGTGTCATTATAAACAACACTTCATTTGTGTCTAGACAACGGATGAATGGAGGGCGGTTTAAACAAAAAAAGTAAAGAAAACTTTATGAAAAACTACATTATAAATTTTAAACATGTCTGAATGGTAAAATATTTCACATCCTCTTTAAAAACAACAACAACATATAATAGCTATCATACAAATAAATGCTTACAAAATCAAACATTTACAGAAAATATGCTGACAGTATTTGGTAGTATTTGGTAATGATGCAAATTTTATAAGAACAGTAAATACAGTATCTTCAGAATATTTTAAACTTACCGTAAAACACAATGCGATTTTGTCCTAGCTATTCTAACTTTAGAAACTTTTTTTGAAAGACACGAGATGAACAAATAATACAATGGTTATGATACAAGACATACACATTTTTCAGTTGTCAGCGTGAAGTAAAAAAACAACGCAAAACAAATAGGTGTATTCAGAAAAAGTGTAGCGTAGGTTGAACTCAATGTTTCCATGAAACTGAAAGTTACCTGTTGTTTGTCTAGAGGAACACTATTAAGGGGGAAAACAGTGAAAGGTAGATCAAAGATTAGCAGATATTTTATGCAGTCAATCATTTGCTTTAACATTGTGGTTATGTTTGGTTCCTGAAGGTTGTCGCTGCCAGGAATGGTAATGGATATAAACACTCTAACTATAAAATGCTTCCAAATGGCATGTGTCTCTAACAGCCTCTGACACAACTTCCAACTTCCGGCCTTCAGACATTAAGTTCATTAACAGAAGAAGGGGTGAAGGCGAGCAACTGGCGTCTTAACCAATAAGCTTCGGGCAGAAGGGGCCATTGCAGGCCACCCACCTAGAAAAAGGAAAACTCTAAAAAAATTCAAACCTCTGCTGCCTTGCAGCTATACCCAACAATTGGAAAAGCTTCGGGAGTCAACCCTGAGGAAAAATCATGAGCTGGCGACAGTTAGGCAGTTCGCAGCACTCAATGCTACACCCTGACAGAGCCTGCGACGCCGCTGACCCCGAATCAGCGGCTCCATTAGTAAGGATACTTGCTGAGATTACTCCCTTAGAGCACGTGAAAGGAAGCGAGCAGTGAGTTTTAAGGTCGCCTTGCCCCCGTACAAGGACAGCTCTAATGCCGCACACGAACCAGTTATTTCTCTCTCAAATCCTTGTTCCGATAGCCCTTCATGTAGAACGCGACATAAAGAATGTGGTCTACTGTTTCTTCGTCCTCTATGCAGTGGCGACACCGTGTGTCGTAGTTTTCTCGAAACTTTTCGAAGTAACGAAGTAAGCACCAATTGGACAGTGACCGAATCGAAACTGGCCTAGGACGGCCAGTTCCGCACGATTAAGTTGTCACAACGCTGACCCCAAACTGTATCAGCACTTGCCGTTCCTTTGGATACACCCCCTTCCACTGGCGACACCCATGAGGCTATATATTAAGTCTATAATTAGTCAATAGGTCTTCCCATATGTAGAGATTTGTTTATGTATGTATGTATCATCAGGTCCAACCCTGTGTATGATGTGTAGAGATATGTTGATGTAAAAAATAACTCAAAATGTCCTAGTACATGTAGAGAAATACTTATAAAGGGCAAGTAATTTTTTTGTGCTTAAGATATTTTAATTACAGGATATTTAAAAAAAATAATGTTATAATTGCAAATATGATATTTAATGTTGAAGACTTTAAAAAGGATTCTCTTTAAGTAATCAGAACATTAATTGCTATGTTGTGATACACATCATGATGTCAGGAAGGTGGTGCTTCTGACCTGTCACTCCATGAGAAAACAAGTATTAGTTCGTGGTCTTACATAATAATAATAATGTTATTTGTTACTAATCTACTGGAATGAATTTAATCTATGTCAAACCCGTAGAATGTTCCCTTCTTATTTTTTTTTAAATTTTGCCACGGCAGTAAAAGTAGAATGTGAAAATGGGTTTACCCGTTCAGCCGACATATTCATATCAAATACAAAATACTGGGAAAACGGGTTTACCCGATTTGTTAAAAAGTTTCGTTCTATAATAGAGATACAATAAGGTACTTTTTGTCTATTTTTTTGGGAGTGACATTTAACATACACTACGGTTTCCGCCATAATCTAAGAAACATTTTCCAGGTTTTATCAAGATTGGTCGAAGGATTTTCATTTTTATTCGGGACATACATACATAGTAGGCTACATGCATAGGCCTACATACATACATACATACACACACCTTACTTTCTGTTCTACTTTATATTATACATAAACGTAATATTCATCAATTATTTCATGCTCTCCCTCATAATAAACACAGTAGCTTTCCTTCAAGCAATCACATTAACTAGGAAATCTGTCTTTTTTGTCTTATTTTAAGTGTCTTCTACAAGTTACCATAGACATTAGAATATGGTTCTGTTGCTTAATTTTTTGATTAACATCACTTTTAGGAACAAATAATTTTGACGATTTGTTCTTACCTTAGACTGTCAATCTGTTTGAGCTGTGTCCAACTAGTCAACACACACCTGACCTCGCTGTGTCTTGCTGTCCTAGATTAGTTCAAGATATCATCCACTATATCATTGACTTCTTTCAGCACAAGAAACATGTAATCCTAAACATAAAGACACTACAGGACTAGGACTCTGGTTAATTAAGGTATGATTCTCTTCTCTGCGCACACTGACCGTGGAAAGATTGTCAACGAATTCTTTAACCTACCTTCATTGACACAGATACAATAGTTAAATGTCCTTTTTTTTAAATGGCACTTGAACTTTGCATGATAATAAAGTAGATTCGATTCAACATTTAACTTATCGTACAGATCTATATGGTAAAAAAAAAGGTCTGCCGATTCTGTATAATGCAAGTATCGAATAACAAGGAAGATGTGAACGCAAAAGGGTAGAAGCTGAAGGGAGATAAGCAGGAATTCCCGTAACTCTATATTTAGTTGCAGACGACTTGTTTCAATCCGTTGTGTCCAAAATGTGGTGCCAATAACGTCTAAAGCTGTGACTTGCGGATGTCAGGAAAGAATGTGCCACTTGATATTGAAATATTCCTAGATATTATTTTATTATGGCTCCTCGTGTCTTGGCAGACAATTGATGCGCCCAGTTGAGTAGATACAGTCTACTTGTAGGGAGTTAAGAGGATGTCAACAGAATAGTAGAAGAGGTTTTAAAAACTCTTTCATTCGATAAGACTTTGGGTTGGGAGAGAGTGGTGGCTGACTGGTAAAGCGCTTGGTTTTCTAGTCCGATGAATGAGATTTTTAACTTGGAGATTTGCAAAGCCCCCCTCCTCCTAGAGTCCACCCGACTCTAATGGATATTTGTCATACGTTTACATTTAATGTTAATGGGATATAGTGTTGAATAGCCGGACCTGTAACTTTCCTGGACAATGTAGTGTGACACATATAGGTAGGCATATAGTCTGCAGGCTTGTTTTTTTTTTTTTTTACTGCCTAAGTTGTACATGGTGTCTTACTAACTGACACACACACATATATATTATATAATTTGAGAGCACATAGCTATTACGTGGTGTAATTCAAGTTTCTGGACTAGGAACAGGAAGTGATCATGTTACATCCACAATAGCCTCTCTCCCATTTCTCGGTATCTGTCCCTCTGCCCCATACTTTCAAAGTCACCTGTAAATAACCCGGAATCAACGGCATAGCACAAGGGAAAGACCGTGAAGGTGGAATCAAACTATCCGTCTGGCGCAAATCTATTTTGCACGGTAACTAGGTTAATGGTTAACACATCGTAGGGCAATTTCTCTATTATAAGTCTGGAATCGTTTATAAGACAAATTGTCTTACTAATATAGTCGTCCAATCTTTTGGTTTAAGCGCTGGACTGTTGTTCGGTCGTTTTGATGATCCAGGGTTCATACCTTGCTTCCTGCCATCCACCGTCGTCCTGCGGGAGGTTTGGACTAGGAAGTAGATTATCTTCAGCACTGAAGGAGCATTATAAACCTGTCTAACATTTTACAAACCAATATTTTTAGTAAGACCTTATTTTGTTCGACTTATACTTCAAGATTACGTGACGTACTTGTACACACACTCTCTCAAACACAGAGTTTCTAAATGTCAAGTGCGCAATATATTGGACTACCTTCTTCCTTTATGTGCTACCTACACGTCGTACCTACCTTCAACTTCTAGTGAATAGAACTACATCCACAACAACATTAACCTAGAGAAGGAAAGAAGTCTAAACTGTTTGTAAAGATATTCATTTCAGACCTTGCTATCTTAGGGGTACTAACGAATCCAGAACTTTAGAGTCGGAGATATTATAGATCATTATGATTTGCAGGATGTAGGCCTAAAAAAAACAAAAAAGCCAAGACCCAAAAATATCAAAGAGCCTATCAAATATTTCGAAATAACTGAGCAGCAGAAGTCTGAGCAGCAGAAGTCTGAGAAGCAGAAGTTACAAAGTGTAAATAGGACTATTTGTTGAGAGTTGGGTGGAAAGGAGAAACGTGATACTCAAATTTACTGGTCGGTCGAAAACATAAGTAAGCACAAAAAGAGATGGGTCCATTACAAAATAAACAATATATAGCTTGAAACCAAATCGACGGGCGTAGCCGGTGGGTAATGCTATACTTTTATTAATATAAGTAAATAATTTCTCTACTAAAATGCGCCCGCCCCGGATACGCCAGTGCTTAGGAGGGAAAAGGAAGTAAGGCTTATCTATTTAGATGCACGAAGTTTATCATGTCAGCTCCACATTAGAGTTGGGTAGACTCACCGGGGATCTAACCCAGGGTTCCACATTAGAGTTGGGTAGACTTACCGGGGATCTAACCCAGGGCTCCACATTAGAGTTGGGTAGACTTACCGGGGATCTAATCCAGGGCTCCACATTAGAGTTGGGTAGACTTACCGGGGATCTAACCCAGGGCTCCTCGGTTATCTTATCTATCTATTTATCTTATCTATCTATCTATCTATCTATCTATCTATCTATCTATCTATCTATCTATCTATCTATCTATCTATCTATCCATCCATCCATCCATCCATCCATCCATCCATCCATCTATCTATCTATCTATCTATCTATCTATCTATCTATCTATCTATCTATCTATCTATCTATCTATCTATCTATCTATCTTCTATCTATCTATCTCTATCCCATAAACAAATAAAAATATACATACATTGACATATAATCCAGACAAATGCAACTAGTTTTTCGGAAAGTTAAAAGGGGCGGTGTCACAAAGACTTTCAAATTTTGACGTTAAAATGTACACACCTTCTAAAAAATGTCTTAATTGAAATGTATAGTAATTTCCCCCCCCCCCCCCGAGAATCTAACGTGGCATAAAAGCAAAACGTCTTACAATTTCTTGTTTTATGTTTTTTAGAACACATCGACCTTGTTGTTTTTTGTCCTCGACTTCCTGGTTTCAAACCAAACCAGTCAGGTAATTCGCGGACAATATTTTCGTGTTTACACTCCATTGATTGTATTCATGTCTAATACCAGAACCCGCAGCGATCCATGCATACAAATTATTCAAACTCAATATGACATAGACCAATACAATTAGAATATGGAATACAAAATGAAATAAAAAAAAAAAAAAAAGATAAAAGAGGCACACAAATTGTAGGCGACCCCTGGAGATCCGTTGCTGAGGTGACTCACCCAAACACAAACATAGATCACATAAATGTTGCAAGTTGACCAAAGTGAACTGTTCCGTATTTACGCCAAAGTGGCAATAGTTGGTGGTGTTCACATTAATTGTCCTTCTTCAATCGGGATTTTCTTATTTCTTATTATTGTAGAAGTGAACTAATCTCTTATCTCTGGCACTGCCAGGCTCCAGATTCGAGGGAAACACAGTTGATTGCAGTTCCCGTAACAGTTTCCAATGCGGAATTTTCTGTGATGTGGCAGGTGCATCAGTACTGATCTCTGACGTAACGAGAATCTTCTTAGGAATGTTTAGGGCCTTGAATATACTAGCGAGGTCATTTGTCACTCTCCCCTTGGTATAGCCACTGGGTAGGCCTATATTGTTGTCACTCTCCCCTTGCTATAGCCACTGGGTAGGCCTATAATGTTGTCACTCTCCCCTTGGTATAGCCACTGGGTAGGCCTATATTGTTGTCACTCTCCACTTGGTATAGCCACTGGGTAGGCCTATATTGTTGTCCCTCTCCACTTGGTATAGTCACTGGGTAGGCCTATATTGTTGTCACTCTCCCCTTGGTATAGCCACTGGGTAGGCCTATATTGTTGTCACTCTCCACTTGGTATAGCCACTGGGTAGGCCTGTATTGTTGTCACTCTCCCCTTGGTATAGCCACTGGGTAGGCCTATATTGTTGTCACTCTCCCCTTGGTATAGCCACTGGGTAGGCCTATATTGTTGTCACTCTCCCCTTGGTATAGCCACTGGGTAGGCCTATATTGTTGTCACTCTCCCCTTGGTATAGCCACTGGGTAGGCCTATATTGTTGTCACTCTCCCCTTGGTATAGCCACTGGGTAGGCCTATATTGTTGTCACTCTACACTTGGTATAGCCACTGGGTAGGCCTATATTGTTGTCACTCTCCCCTTGGTATAGCCACTGGGTAGGCCTATATTGTTATTTTAGAGAACTTTCCTTGTCGCTTAAATCTCTAAGCCTAGGTTTTCATATGTTGTTCTGTTTTCATTTTCACTTTTTTTTCTTATTTTGTGGGATCGTGATATTATTATTATTACTCATTATTACAAATTCTCTGGCGCTGCCAAAATCGAGATTCATTAAATAGAAACGAAATTCGCTGTTGTCCTTTTAAGATTTTCCTCATAAGAATTTTCTTATTATATTATAGTCTTTAGCATTTACACTATCTGACAAATAATGAAAATCTTCCTAGCAATGTTCAGGGTCTCGAAGATGTCTGCAACGTCATTAGTCACTATCCCTTTGGCTGATATCACAAAAAGGAATTATGCTATTATTATTATTTTTTTTTTTATTCAATAGAGTGTTCACGATGCCATTTTTTAGGTGGCATCTGATGTCAAAAGACGAGGACTTCCATCTCAATGTGGTGTCAGTGGAAGTGGATATTTTTAGTGGACTACCCCATTGCCCTGGAAGACCTAATCAGTCGGGCTTTGGGATGTCTTTCCACACACAGACTTGCCTACAACCCTAACCCTGCCTCAGAATACTTATCAGCTGAAGTGGCACACGTCACACACAAACAGAAACTGATGACCTTCACATCAGATGCCCCATAGGTCTGAAAGTGGAGTTTTACTTTTTTTTTTTACTCATTGATACCACCACATCTCTAATCTAACTCCTGAATCTCAGCCAGCTAGAAATTTCTTATAGTATCCAGTCAGAATGTCACCTTTCTCTACTTCCAAATACATAAATGGTAAGATTTTACTGTAATGGAGATAAAATACAAAGAGAGACAACTTACTTATATAGTTTAAGTGAACAGCTTCTCTCCCTTTTTCATAAAAAAATACTCATGGTTCTATAGATTTATATATAAATAAGAAATAAAAAAAAAAACAACAACAATAACATAGCAATAGAGTCAAAAGGTAACGAAATCAAATCTATTTTGTTTATCTGGAGAAAAAAAAGTATATTGTGGTCCTACAGATTTTGCGAAAGCGATTTTCTAATTGTGAAATGCAGAAAATCTCAGCAGCTGTATCCCACTTAGCACCCCTGATTCATGAATCGAGTCAAGGCCCTTGATACAGTGCTTTCTAGACCTAGAGGAAGCTAATTATGTATGCTTGGGCCCTAGGAGTCTGAGGTTGGGACTGCCGACTGTTAAGACATACAACTAGAAAGTAAGAAGAATAAAAGAAGGGAGCTGAAGAGGAAAAGAATCCTAGAGTAGACGTATTGTTCAAATAGCGCATGACACTCAATACAACAAATGACAATAATACATTCGAAATGTCGCCTACATTCGTACAGTTTCACTTACACTGACTTGGGAAATTCACATCACTAATAGGAAATTTATATAGTTGATGCACCACCTGTGTCCTCTATGATTTGAATCTTATCTGTGATGTTTTATTGTTACAAGGGTGAATTTTAATATTTAAAATATTTTTAGCTTTCTTTTTTTTTCCTTGAATAGATAGCCTACTGAGTATGTTTGTTAGCAATTATCTTGATAGCATCATTTATGGATTTTTTAAAGCATATTTTTATTTTGAATGTTCAGATAACCAAATAAGGAAGAGATATTGATACTGCCGATGAAAGCATGATGATTGACAAAGCCACTTTTTAGTCTCACCTGGAAGGATCCTAGTTTCAATAGTAGTTCTAATCTTTGTCGTGCTTGTACTTTTTGGTTTTATAATCTTTATTGGCTTTGAAATGTAGTTTATCAACCAAGGTACAGGGGCGGACTGGCTATATGAGCAAATGCCTAGTGGGCCGGTACCAGAATGGGCCGGTAGGGCCACCGAAATAATCACTTTGACACGTATGAAATTGTTTTAAAATTTTCATAACATTCTCTTATAAAAGATACTATTTGAGCGTCGTGTTTAAAAAAATCTTTTACAGACTCGACAGTGTAATGCTAATTTAATCTTAACACGTTTTCCGAACTAATGTAATAGCCTACATCCCTATACAATGCTACTTGTAGGGTTCATCCTTATATGGCCTACATATACAATGCTACTTGTAAGCTTCATCCTTATAGGGCTTACATATACAATGCTACTTGTTGGCTTCATCCTTATAGGGCCTACACACTTAGCGATAAAAAACCAACATAAGGTCTAAATATTTCTTAAAAAGATAAAGAATCCACTGTATGCACGTGTGCAGTTATCGATACATTATCCAACTTAACATAATGATTTTAAAGACAAGCAGGCCTAGAATTGGATGTCCATCATATGATATACAATATGTATATGTCGGATTGTATAGAAATGCCCGAGCCAATGTTGACACCCAGTCCGCCCCTGCAAAGGTACCTAAGTTTTTGGACGATTTCAATGTTCTCTGAGCTATCTAAGAAAGTCTGTTTTCATTTTCGTTCTTATGAAAATCGATTATCATTTCTTTCTTTTTTTTTATTATATTTTTCCCTTTAGTATTAGACAGTTTTGTTATTCCATGTTGTTTATTATTTCTTTAAAATAAGGTGGCAAGATAAGATAACCAATGAGGAAGTGCTACAAAGAGCAGGGTGCCAGGACATCCGCTCTGTTATCAGCAGCAGACACCTTGGCTGGCTTGGCCACGTTCGTAGAATGCCAGTAGGTCGACTTCCACAGAACATTCTGTATGGCGATCTAATAGAAGGCAGGAGAGCCTCTGGTTGCCCACTTTTACGTTATATGGATGTATGCAAACGCTACATGAAGCTCTTCAAAATCGACACTGGCAGCTGGGAAGAGATGGCACTGGATAGATCCACATGGAGAGTGTTACGTGCGCATCTTAGTGTGAATGTGAAATGGTGCGATTGCGTGTTGAAAGAAAGGAAGAACCAAAATGGAGGAATATGAGCAAGAAAGTGTTTTCAGTATTAATAAAGAGTAAAGTATTTATAAACTGTGATTTGTCGTTTTCATGTCTAAAGAGTCTCATCCAATATGAAGACGTAACAAGTGGCGCCCAACGCAAAGGTAACCTACGTATCCCTCTATTCACAGGGGATCTCCTGTCAGCAGACAGTAGAGATAGTATAGTCTAGATCTAGAGACAGGAGAACATTCGATTCGATATTATTAGTAATCAACTATGGCGGACAAGGCTGAGGTAGCAGCGTTGAAGGAAGAGGGAAGGTTGTTGGAGCTTGAAGGGGCAGAACTAAGAAAATACGTACAAGAAAGGTTAATGGAGAGGGAGAGATTAGCGATGGAAAGAGACAAAGAAAAGGAGAGATTAGATAAGGAGGACAAAAGAGAAAGGGAAAAAGAAAAGGAGAGATTAGCGATGGAAAGAGACAAAGAAAAGGAGAGATTAGCGATGGAAAGAGACAAAGAAAAGGAGAGATTAGCGATGGAAAGAGAAAAAGAAAAGGAGAGATTAGATAAGGAGGACAAAAGAGAAAGAGAAAAGGATAAGGAGATAGTAGCAATTGAAAGGGAAAAGAAAAATGAATTGGTCGCCATTGAAAGAGAAAGATTAGCATTTGAAAAAGAGACAGCAGAGAAAAAGTTAAAAACAGACCAAGGAAAAGAGAATGATAAAAGAAAGAGTGACTCTACGGGGAATAAACTGGCAAAATATAAAGGTTTGATATTCAACGAAGACAAAATGGACATAGACATTTTTTTGAAGAAGTTCGAGATAGAAATGAGAGAACTGGAGTACCCTGAAGACAAATGGACATTCTTATTGTCGAGATCATTTACAGCGGAGGTGCCTTCAAAAATATGTATGAACCAGGGTAACTACAGCATTGTGAAAGAACAACTACTTAGAACTTTCGGGAAAACAGAAGCTTTCTATCGCCAACAGTTTGTTAATTGTGAGATAGAACCAGAGGATGACCCGCAGACCTTCTTGGACAAAATGAGCAGCCATTTCGATAACTGGATAGAAACCGCTGAGGTAGAAAAAACCTTTGACAGTCTTAAGACATTTCTCATGCTGGACAAAGTGATGTACGAGTGTCAGGAGGAATTAAAAATATTTCTGTTGGAGAGGAAACCGAAATCCATAGAAGACATAGTAAGACTGATAAGGGCTTATAAAGTGGCACATCCCGAGAAGAAATTATCTAGAGGCAGTGATATAGAAGAAATAGTTGCCTTTAACATAACATGTGAGACACAGAATAACTCTCACAGAACAAGGGAGACACAGGATAGACAATATAGAAGTGGTACATATGAAAGACAAAATGATAGCCGCAACGGAAGATATCAAGGAAACAGACAGGAAAGAAAGGACTGGGAGAAAGGTAGAATAGAGCAAGGCTTATCATTGTCATCTGATACTGGAACATTGGAGATTTTTCAGACATTCGTAGGGAACAAGGCAGCCAAGACCATCAGGGATACTGGGAGCACTATTATTGGAGTGAATAAGAATTTAGTGGAAGACCATGAATATACAGGCGAATCTAGGAAGTGTGTTATGTTTAATGGGAATATTGTACAATTACCGATTGCTAAAGTTAGTATAGACACACCGTATGTTAAGGGGACAGTGGAAGCTTGTGTTGTAGATCAGGGTGAGATAGATTTAATTATTGGGAATATTCATGGGGTGAAAATATGTTCAGTAAGGGAGATTGAGAATTGGAAGAAATATTATGGGATAAAGTCTATGCGAGGTAGAAATGGGGATGTGGAAGAAGACATAAGATCTCATACATCAGATGACATGGGTAGCAGAGAGCACGAGAAGAAAGAATTAACAGATAAGGTAGAAAGCAATGCAATAGGAATGGGTCCAAATCAAAGTCAAGTAAGGCAATCAGTGGTACAGAGAAAGCGATATAAGCCCACATACAGACGTACAAATCCATACATCTTATGCTTTAATTGTGGGAAAAGGGGGCATATTAGAACACAGTGTCAACAGTTAATTAGAATTAAGGATTCAAGGTACAATAGTGAAGAGGCGTATACGAGAAAAGAGAGGGATATTAGCAGCCTAGAAAACAGTACAGCTAGATCATTAGGTAGTAGAATCACAATGGGACATCATTGCAAAGGAGGGAAGCAGAAAGGATGGCATGTCAATAATGTTAGAATTATATATGATTAGAAAAGGTAGGAATGATGGACATTATTTATTGTTCTATTCTACAATGAATAAATATATGTGTAATGAATTGAATATTGTTGTTACAATATGCATGGAGCAAGATAGACTTTGTTTGTTAACTATTTGATTACGACTGGAATGATGGTGTTTTGTACAGGCATACAATTATGAGTGGGGAATTGTATTGATAGAAATATGATTACTTATAGATAAATGTTAACAGAAGTGGTTTCAATTGCTCATAATAACAGTTATTATTGAGATGAATATAATTGTTATTTCATGTTGGGATTGTATTGGTATTAACATGACATTGTGTTTGATTTTGTTTAGTTATTACATTATGGTTTTATATGTTACCGATTTTTTTAACTTGGAATAGTCTGATAATATATTCAGTGATTTGTATTTTGGACGTTCGATGTGCATCGAACTTGTTAAACAGGGGGGGTGTTACGTGCGCATCTTAGTGTGAATGTGAAATGGTGCGATTGCGTGTTGAAAGAAAGGAAGAACCAAAATGGAGGAATATGAGCAAGAAAGTGTTTTCAGTATTAATAAAGAGTAAAGTATTTATAAACTGTGATTTGTCGTTTTCATGTCTAAAGAGTCTCATCCAATATGAAGACGTAACAGAGAGACAGCATAAAGGAAGGGTCAATGATTGCAGATGTCATACACAACAGAAGCAGAAAGAAGGGTGAAAATGCAACGCGCCTGGTGATTATATATGCCCAACCTGTGACCACAGCTGTGTATCAAGGATTGGCCTCTTTAGTCACACAAGAAGTTGCAAAGGGAAAAGATCGTCTCTCGAGACGTAAAATGCCACAGAAAATGCCACATATTATTTCTGTTTGAGTTTCTGTGAGCAGGTAGCCACGTGTAAACTTTGTTAAGGAACCAATACAACTGTCGCATTGAAAATCATCTATATAAACTGTATAACAATGGCAATATCACAGCTGCTTTGGTCGTCATTGTGTTAGTGCGTATATTGTTGCCTAGTTTGACCTAAACTTCTGCCCTAACCTTCTGCCTTAACCTTCGAGGTTTTGTCTTTAAAATATCATTTGCCCAAAGTGGACAAATCTTCATAGGTTTCATTTTATTATTACAAAGCTTATATCAACTCACTCTGTCTGTCTGGAAACACATTTGTACACGTTATTTCTGCCACACCCAATCTTGGATCAAGTTGAAATTGTGCACTATTATTTATTATCAATAAAAAAAAATAACAATTAGTTTTGGTGATTAATTATTTTGTTTGGTATCGAATAAGGGAAAGAAATGGTACTTGACAGATGGTGTGGTATAAGTTGAATTAGTCCCTTAGAGGAGGCTTGAGCCCTGAGTGAACAATTTTTTTTATGCATTTAAAATAACAATGACAGTAACATTGGCACAGTAACCCCCCTTCTCCCCCTAAGCCTTTCCCAACTGGTCCAGACAAGTGATAGGATCATAGTGCACTGAGACAAGTGATAGGATCATAGTGCACTGAGACAAGTGATAGGATGATAGTGCACTGAGACAAGTGATAGGATGATAGTGCACTGAGACAAGTGATAGGATGATAGTGCACTGAGACAAGTGATAGGATGATAGTGCACTGAGACAAGTGATAGGATGATAGTGCACTGAGACAAGTGATAGGATCATAGTGCACTGAGACAAGTGATAGGATCATAGTGCACTGAGACAAGTGATAGGATCATAGTGCACTAAGACAAGTGATAGGATCATAGTGCACTGAGACAAGTGATAGGATCATAGTGCACTGAGACAAGTGATAGGATCATAGTGCACTGAGACAAGTGATAGGATCATAGTGCACTAAGACAAGTGATAGGATCATAGTGCACTGAGAAAGTGATAGGATCATAGTGCACTGAGAAAGTGATAGGATCATAGTGCACAGAGAAAGCTAAAAGCATGAAAATGCGCTAAACAAAAACCATTGGTAAACATATTTGTAACCGCACAGATTTATTATTGTTAGTCTAGATCTTTTACTAATTTAACCACATTACTGACCCAAACTAATTGAAACAACCACACTTAGTATGAGATTTAAAATTTTTTTTTGTAAGAAAAATATTTTGCTTTGTTTTACTCGTATAAAGTGCAATACGAATATCAACTCGTATTCTTTTATTGATGAAAAATCAATTTCAAACGATTTTGCAAACGGGTGTGGGTAAGTCTAGTTACAGAATTGATAATAGATTGAGGAACATCGTTGTTGATGACGGTCGTTGACTTACAGCACTAGATTGTATACACCTAAACTGAACAAGGCTTCAAATATTCTCAATGATAGAACTTGAAATAACTTCAATAAACTTCTTTTGTGAAACCCCCCCCCCCACACACACACACCCACACTAAATGTAACTGTCATTACAATAAAGATGGATTCAATGGGAAATGAAATAAACTGATATGTAACTCTAAAGACGTACTTACACGCTCGCTTCTTTGAGTAGTCTCCCGTTCTTCATTTTAACTCTGTCTGTCTGGTAAAACATTTGTACACTTTATTTCTCCCACACCCAATCTTTGATCAAGTTGAAATTTGGAACTATTATTTATTATCAGTAAAAAAAATAACAAATTAGTTTTGGTGATTAATTAGACTAACAATAATAAATCAGAGGCGCAGCTAGCCATTTGCAGTTGGTGCGAGCCGCGCGGGGGATCAAGGGATGAGTGGCATCAAACTGAGGAAAACTTTCTCAGTAAAAATTAAACATTGTACAAACACAAACTACAATTTTGGTTAATATATGTAAAGAATGTCAGGAACACAGAAACTAATCATTGTAGCGACAACTGACACACAATGGTGTTTCTATGAACATAATTTTATATACATAAAAATAAAACGCAAAAAAATGTAAAGGTACTATATTGAAAAGCTAGCTTGAGCTCCAGCATTGACAAACGGTGGAAAGATCGCACTATAAACAGCAATATCATTGCGAACGACGGTATGGACAGTAAAGAGGGACTTCGTGTGGTCCGACAGTTACGTATGAGGGTGAGCTGAAATGTGGTCGACGTAACAGAGAAAACGTATTAAAGACCAGCTTAGGTGTAAACTTTCTTTAACTGAACTAGAAGAGAGCACCTCGCTAACGACCCAGCTGGAGATCACTTACAAAGACTACGGGATACACATTTGAGACCCCCAAAAAAAAATCCACTGCCGAGGACAGGCGTAGACGGCGAAAGGAAAATTTAAATCGACCACCTGCGAACAATGGTTATGTCTGCGCTGGATGTGGCAAAACAGCTAGGGCTGCGTAGCCCAGGAAAAAAACTGCATTCCTTATTAATCTTTTGACTCGAAGACATTGCTAATTCTAAAATAGGAATATGAATCGTTCAGACAGTTATGAAAAAATTACAAAAGTGTTTAACTTAAATAGTGAACAGAATAAGACATATTAACCAGACCGCAATTGTCTCGTTTGTCCTTAATGATCTAGTTATGCAAGAATCTTCTAGAAGTATACAGCTGTACATATGCTTCTTGTACTAGTATCTAATTCTTCCCTTCTTGGGTCATACCAACAATGGCCGCTGCGAGGGTTGTGGCAGCCTGCTTGCGACAATAAAAAAAAGGCCACTCCTTATGTTTGTTTCTAGAGAATGATTTCATAATTTTTATTTTAGAATTCCTAATTATTGTATATAGATGCAGTATGTAACGCTGCATGTGTTAACAGAAGTAGGCCTATGCTTAATTTGAATAAGTTGAGGACAAATTATTTCTACAAATATATTCAAGTAGTGGCACCTGTTTCAGGTTTCAAATAAATTCTTCATAAAGTTTCACTCCATTAATATCTGATTACAGCCACATAAGATCAGTTACATTTGACTGTACAATTGGAACATGTTTCTGCAAATCTTCGTTGCTCGTATTTTAAAGGCTTCTTATTTTGTATAAAATGTTTTAAATGTCTAAAGGTTATATTTGACATTTCAACCAGTCATTTAAAGCATTTATGTTCTATTTAGTAAGGGATAGAATAAGAACATTTAAAAATAGTTTTTAAGTTCATTAATATTTTTATCGTAATAACAAGTCAATTCAACAATATCCTCTACAAGTACAATAATGAAAGATCTTGAGACGAATACAATTCACTTACCCATTAAAAGTGCATGGATGACAAGGGTTATCAACAACAACTGACATTTGATATTGGACCAAACAGTAGGCCTACTCCAGTCTATGACTTGACCTCCTGTTAAAGTGACGGGTCTACTTGCCCTCTCTATACAACTTACGCGCTGGTCATTCTCACAAATCAAAACATTGAGGAGTCATTCACAACAGGGGTCAATTAGGAGTCTTCTAAACAAAGTCACAATAAACAGACCCAAGATTGAACAGAAAGAAGGAACGAAAAGTAAAACGTATCGAGAGAGAGAGAGAGAGAGATACCAGAGAGAGAGAGAGATAGCAGAGAGAGAGAGAGAGAAAGAGAAAAAGAGAAGAGAAAGTGACCAAAAAAATTTGATGGATTTTATTTTTTGCCCATTTTAAGCCATGTCTTGCCCTTACTTTTTCATGGATTCTTTTCCTCTACTCAGTTTATACAATGAGAGAGAGAGAGAAAGAGAGGGAGAGAGAATTGAGAGAGAGAGAGAGAGAGAGAGAGAGAAAGAAAGAGAGGGGAGTGAAGAACATGAAGTGACAGAGTATAATTATGAGTTCAGGAATACAAAAAATGAGACTATTAAAAATATTAAAAAGTTATAAAATTGGCTACAAAAATGTTTAGTTAGTAAATGTAAAGGGAGGGTTTGAGAAAAAATAGAAAAAAAAAATAAAGGAAAAGAAAGAAAAGGGAAAGGAGATGTGAACAATGAGATAAAGAGAGAGAGAGAGAGAGAGAGAGAGAGAGAGAGATCAATAGGAAGAAGGATTTAAATGTAGAGAAAGTGTCAGGGTTGGGAAGTATCAAGAGAATGTAATGGATTGGGGAATAAAGAACAGAAGCAACAAAAGGGAAGCTACCGGTATCATAAGTTTTGAACTGCGATGAAAATGAAAACGAGCAGGGGAGAGAGAGAGAGAGAAAAGGGGGGGGGTGTAGTCACAGAATGAGTTATAGAACATGTGTACGCCACTGCTTTTCGTTGCTTCAATGGAGCAAAACGTACCTTCCTATTCTGACCAAACTGAAGTAACACATTGGTGGTGGAGCTGATCACATCGAGGAGTCTCCACTCCCTGTTTTTTCACACCCAATAATTACCCAAAACATATTCTGTTCTGTGATGCATTGCCATTATAAAGTGCTTTTTAAAAAAAAATTCTTCTATTCCTTTAAAGTAATAATTAATCTTATTTATTACCAAGCTTTTATCAACTTACTTTGTCTGTAGGGTAAAAATTTTGAACACGCGTTATTTCTTCCACACCCCTTTTTAGATTAAGTTGAAACTTTGCACAATTATTCAAAGGCGAAGACTATGCATGAACCAATAAAAAAAAATTAGCCAATTAGTCAATAAATTACAGGTAATTCTTTTTTTTTAATCCCAAAAAGGTAAATTAATCGTTCAGTATTTAAAGATGTCACGTACACTGTATCTATATTTAGCTCAAGGTTACCAGCCAGAACTTCAGCCACCTCGGGATTTTCTATCACGCAACTAAATTATGTTTTGAAATAAATATGATTGGTTTGAAATATTAATTATTGTACATTGAGCTGCATTTATTGGTCAGATTTTAACCAAGCGGCAGAGAAATATTTAGTCATGACAAAACGCCCAAAGCTTTGTAAGCTGAGGGATATTACCGCCAGTCTCGTGCGGAACGTGTTAGAGAGAACATGTACTAGAGTCTAGTGTTAGAACTCAAGAAAGAAGACATCATTATATTATTGTGTAGATCGTTTATTCTATTCAAGTACATTTAACCATTGTAATTATTTGTGAATAGCTTTTCCAAGTTTTGAATTAAAGTATTTGTTTTAGACCAAGAGAAGTTTCTTCATTGAATACATAATAATATACTTAGATCGTCTTGTCAACTAGTAACTTCTAGATGATCCTCTTATCAACTGGCAACTTCTAGATGATCCTCTTATCAATTAACAACTTCTAGATGATCATCTTATCAACTGACGATTTCTGAATCCTCGGCAACCACAATCATTGATAGTGCGATATAGATCAAGATAATCTTCAGCGTGACATTAACACTATTGATGATTCGTGACAAAAGATATGGCTAAATATGGGGGGGGGGGGGGTTGTCCTATAGTTTTTTCCCCACACATATTATCGAATGGATCAAGGTGAAATTTTAAACAATATTTATTGTACATAACAAAACATGAATCAAAGTAAAAAAAACAACAACAACGAATTAATCAATTAATTATTAATTGATTTTTTTTTGCTGATTACAGCGACCAAAATGGAAGTCTACAAGGTATGCATCCTAAACACATTCCACTTGCACTGCCTCCGGAGGATCTTAAAAATCACATGACAAGAGAGAGTATGACATCCTTGCGCAAACAGGTATTCCCAACATCTTTACAGCCCTTAGACAACGCCGCCGCCTGCGCTAGCTTGGTCATGTTCGCCGGATGGAAGACAATTGCATCCCGAAAATCATTCTCAACGGGCAACTAGCGGCTGGCTCGTGAAAAACTGGTCGCCCCCCCCCCTATCTGTTATATAGATGTAATACCTAAAAACAGTGAACACTGTGTGATACTGACCATTGGGAAGACATAGCTCTAGACTCAAGATGGAGAGAGAGGATGTCCAAGAAAGCTATGGACAGTGAACAACATGGGCCTCAGCTCTTCAAAGAAAAACGTGCCATACGAAAAATGGCCGGCTCCTATACAACCAAATCGAAAGCGACCTTAACCTGCGATATATGTGGACGGCAGCGTCTCTTCACAGCCACGTGAAAAAGTGTTCGAGATGAACCATTGCCGTTCTAAGGAAAATTCATACGGTGCATTGGTCTGACCACATACTGAAATCCTACAGTTGTCCAACATGAACAGTATCCATGCCACAGTATAAAGGTCCCAATTTCAATGGGCGGGACATGTAGTCCGCATGCCAGACAATAGTCTTCCCAAACGACCTCTGTACGGGGAGCTGTGTGCAAGAAAGCGCTCCCGGGGGGGGGGGTATTCAAGCGCTATAATGACATCCTTAAGAGCTCCTTCAAGCAGTGAGATATTGACATTCACGGCTGGGAAGCACTAGCTTTCGATCGCTCCTCATGGCGTGAAGCAGTGAGTCTCGAGATTTGAAGCAAGAAGAGTGGCCAGGGTGAAAGAGCGCCGAACCAACAAAAAGCTGAGAGAAGAAGCAGGCCTATCTGTAACCAAACCCACCCATGTCACGTATGCGGCCGGCTTTTTAAAGCGAGGATTGGACTTTACAGTCATCTTCGAGTCCATAGGATATGAGATATGTGCTCATCTTAGATCACAAAGAAGGAGCTATATAGGCTTAGTCGTTTTACGACTGAAGGAGGCTAACTAATTAATTATTTTGTTTAATATTGGAAAAGGGAAATAACTAAACAAAGATGTGTTCTTAAAGTTTTAATAACTCTAAAGTAAAATTGATATATACATTTATATTCTAGCTGGCCAAGGCCAGGGATACTATTAAGCTACTTAAGTGGATCTAATCTCTGCATCTCAGTCTGAGACTGTAGGGGCTAGAGTCACCTGAACCAAAAGACAACACAACTAAGCTAAACAAACTAATTATAAAAAAAGTAAAACAAAAATGTATTTTATACTACACCACAAATAATATTTTATTTGTTCGGTAAAAAAAACAACAAAAGAATAAAAATTAAAAAACACTACTCACATGCATGAACAATAAACCAACCCCTACTAATTAGCGTACGAGACAAAGAAATAACGAATCTAGACAAAAGTAGCCTAGAAATGATAGGAATCATAATTGCAAATCACTAATGTAAGAATATAACATAACATCTAATAATATAGGCCTAACATTAGCATTACATCTGCATTCTCTGATATTCCACCAAATACTTATGCAGTGCTAATTGATACATGATACAGGAAATCTAAAACATGAATAAACTTGGGCTACACATGCAAATAAATAATAATGTTCCACATTAGATATATATAATACTTAAACCTACATTTAGTTTAATAGAAATACCTAAATTCAACTCAGCTTAGGTCGGAGATTATCCAAAGAAAAAAAATATATTTATATCCAACTAAAAAAAATACATTTACTTCTTCACATAGGAAGGGGGAGGTAATGCTACTTTGTACCCAATACACTGCCAGGAACTTGAGGCTCCATGGCATAAGACAATGGCTACTTAGTAATGAACTATAAGACGTCCCAAAATATTAATAATGTTATAAGTATATGAAAGATAAAAAAAAAATATTTTTACAACTGAAAAGCAGTCACAGTACAGAAAATAACACAGGTGTAACTTTAACATCTGACCAGTAGGGCAAAAACAAAAAAGTAAATCCAGCACAGTAACTGGTTATAACTGGCCCATGCAAACATATTGGAGAGCATTACCTCAAAGCTTGTTCCAACCAATAAATGCAATTACAATTGTTGATTCCACATCTTATTTGTGTGTAAATCTATCAATTACAATAAATGAAAAAAAATGTATAACATTATATAAATAAATAAAAAAATATGTATATAAATATTTATACATATATATATATATTTTTTTTTTGGAGAAGCTTACTCTAATTCAGGGAAGTGAATATACTTTTACACAAAAGGATCTGGAATTCACAGATGACTTAACCTTATTATCTTAAAGATTTACAGGATATGCAGGAAAAGGTCACAGCTTTAAGTGAAGTAGGAAAAAGAGTAGGCCTCAAAATAAACCACCAGAAAACAAAAGTAAACAACAAACAAATTGGAGACATAGAACTGGATTCTCAGACCATAGACCAAGTAGATAATTTTATATACCTTGGGAATGTAGTCAGTGTATCAGGTGGAACAGATGAAGACATTAAACGTCTGATAAAATTAGTGCATCAGACATTGACACACCTGAAACTAATTTGGAAATCTTCCCACATCTCTAACAAGACTAAAATAAGAATCTTTAACTCTAATGTCAAGGCTGTCCTACTGTATGGTTCGAAAACATGGCGAACAACAGAAGCTACAACAACAAAAGTACAGACCTTCATCAACAGATGTCTGAAAATATTCTGAAAATACACAGGTATCTTATCTTATCTTATATAATACAGACGTTACTTCAAAAAAGAAGATGATTACGTCCTACGCGTCATGCATTTAGTCATGCATATTAACCAATGACTTAAATTCAGCCAAGTCACTGGTTTTCCTGGCTAGCTCAGGCAACCCATTCCATGCTCTAATAGCACTAGGGAAGAAGGAGTGTTTGTACAAATTTGTCCTAGCATATGGGACGAGGAATGTGCCTTTATCTTTGTGTCTTTCAGAGTATTTTATTAAATTCTGTTTTTGTATTTGAAGATTATGGTTCAGTGTTTTATGTATGATTGCTACTTTACTTTTGAACCTTCTGTCCTGAAGGCTTTCTAAATTTAGTGATTTTACTAAAGGTGTTACTCTAGTCAAATGTGAATATTCGTTTGTTATGAATCTCACTGCTCTATTTTGTGTCTGTTCCAGTTTCTTAATGTTTTCTTGAGTTGAGGGGTCCCAAACGGAGGATGCATATTCTATTATTGGCCTAACCAAGGTTAAATAACATTTTAGTTTTATGTTCTAATTTGATTTATAGAAATTTCTTTTAATA
This sequence comes from Biomphalaria glabrata, assembly GCF_947242115.1. Classification (NCBI taxonomy): domain Eukaryota; kingdom Metazoa; phylum Mollusca; class Gastropoda; family Planorbidae; genus Biomphalaria; species Biomphalaria glabrata. Next base: position 21,109,128 of record NC_074721.1, read on the forward strand.
AATCCTAATGCTTTGTTTGATTTTTTTGTAGTTTCATCAATATGTGGATTCCATGACAGTTTTTCATTTATTATAACACCTAGGTATTTTGCGTTTTTAGTCTGTGTTACTGGTTTGCCATGAATAAGATAAGTGGAATTAATTTGTTTTAGTTTTTTTGTTACTCTTAACAACCGACATTTTTCTGGGTGGAAAGACATGCTCCAATTTGATTCCCATTTCTGTAATTCATCTAATTCTCTTTGTAAAATATCTTTGTCTTGTGTTGTTTTTATTCTTCTATATATTATGCAATCGTCTGCAAATAATCTGACTTTTGTTACTGAAGTAATGCAATTTGGTAAATCATTTATGTAAATTAAAAATAGTAGTGGACCCAAGACTGTTCCTTGAGGTACACCTGAGTTTACTGTTATCGGTGTTGATTTAGAGCCATTTATTATTACAGTTTGTTCTCTCCCTATCAGAAAATCTTTAATCCACTGATGCAGTGGACCATTAATGCCGAAATATTTTAATTTTTTAAGCCAACTATGGTGGTGAACTTTGTCAAAAGCCTTAGAAAAATCTAGTAAGATAGCATCTATTGGTTCACTATTATCTAAACCTTTTGAAAAATCATCAATTAGTCCTATTAGTTGTGTTTCACATGATCTATATTTCCTAAAGCCATGTTGGTATGGTGTGAGGACATTATGTTTGTCTAAGTGGTTTATGATGTGGCTACATATTATGTGTTCTAGGATTTTACATGTGATGCTGGTAAGTGATACTGGTTTCCTGGGTCAGATTTTTCTCCTTTTTTAAATGGGGGGGGGGGGGGGGACATTAGCTTCTTTCCAGTCCTTTGGTACTCTGCTCTGGTTAAGTGAAGCCTGAAAGAGTATTTTGAACACTGGGGCTAGCTCATTGCTTAGTTCTTTGAGTAATCTAGCTGGAATACCATCAGGTCCAGACGCTTTATTTGGTTTGGTGTTGACTAATAGTTTTTTAATTCCATTTTCTTGTACTACTATATCTTCTATGTTGTCTACTTGGTTCAAATTAAGTAATATGTCTTTGTCTCCTGGGGCTGAGAATGCTGATGCAAAGTATTTGTTTAGGATGTTTGCTTTAGTTTCATTATCATTATGTATTATGTTATGTTCATCTTTTAATGGCGCTATGCCTGTTGTTTCCATTTTCTTAGACCCAATGTATGACCATAGGTTTTTGTTGTTATCTTTAGATATTACATTGTTTATGTATTCACTCTGCAGCTGTCTGCTTACTTTTTGGGTTAAGTGTTTAATTTTTATATACTTTTTGTAAACTCTTTCTGCATTAGTTTCTTTAAATTTTCTAAATAGGTTTTCCTTCTGTTTACAAAGCTTCTTTAGTCTATTATTAAACCAGCATTTATTTATTTTGTTTGATGTGTATTTAGTTGGTATATGATTTTCTATAATGCTTTTAAGATGGTTTTTAATGAAATTCCAGAGGTATCGACTGGTTGGTTAATGTCTTTTTCTAATAAGAATGTTTGTTGAAAGTTTAATGCAGCTTGGTGTAGTTGTGTTAGGTTACATTTATTCCAGAGTAAGATTTTTCTTTTGGGTTTTGTATTGGCTACTGCTTTTATCTGACTGTGTATTTTTATGATCTCATGGTCTGATAGACCAGGGATAATTTCATAATCAACTACTAATCCAGGTCTGTTGGTTAAGAAGAGATTTAATGTGTTGTTTAATCTAGTTGGCTTTTTAATAATTTGATCTAAACTTAGATTGTGTAAAGTTTCTATGAAAAGCTCATTTATGTCCTTAAGGTTTTGGTGTTTATCTATGGTTAGTGTTTTCCAATTTATATCAGGTAGGTTGAAATCACCCATAATCCAAAAAACTGCATTTTTATTTGTCTCTTTAAGTGTAGTAATCTGATTACATAGTTCCTGCATGTATTCTAAACTAGAATTTGGTGGTCTGTAAATGCTGCCTATTATTAGGGATGTTGAGGTGGTATTAATTTTACAAAATGTTGATTCTATATTTTTTGAGTTAGGTAAGGTAATTTCTTCTGCTATAAGAGTGTTTTTTATTGCTAAAAGAACTCCTCCATGGTTATCAGCCCTATCTTTTCTAAAAATTTCATAATTACTATTGAAAATTTCTGTATTATAAATTTCAGGATGTAGCCAAATTTCTGTTCCTGCAATTATGTCTGGTTTCTCACATTCTAATAGAATTTCTAAGTCTGCTGTTTTGTTCCTAATGCTTTGCAAATTTATTACTAAGGTTTTAAGGTATTTTGGTATTACTTCTTTAGTAGGTTTGTTTAGTGATGCTGTTGTATTAATTTTAGTAGATTTAGGTTTAACAGGAGTGGATCTGGCTAGTGGTTGGAGAGTTTGGTTTGGGATGGTGTTTAGAAGTGTCTGCATCAAAGGAATCAAACAGTCCTGATGTAAACTGAGGTAACCCACACGGTATACATTGCCATGATGCGTCTTTGTTGCCTAAGGCATAATACACAGGTGTATTCATATGGAGACATGATGCATGGTACCATTCATCGCAGGTGTCACATTGAATGGCTTTCTGTTTCATGGTGCATATTTTTTTGCAGATGTTGCATCTATCTTTAGATCTAGGCCCTGGATTTGACTCTACACCTCCTGCTATTAATATTAACAGTGATAGGTATTTATTTCTGCTGTGTCTGATTGAGAACTTCCATTTGTGATGGGTAATCTTCTTTAATGTTATGGATGTGTATGTTAGGTTATTTTTGAAGTTGCATTGTTCTAAAGTGTGGTGATTGATTATGACTGTTGTTTCCTTTTTAAGTTTAGTGTTGACTAAGGTAGATCTAATTCTGTGTTCAGCTAGTGTGTATTTAGTGATTATTAGGATAAATAGCCAGAGCAATTTCATGATGACTGTTGTTGATTTTAATTTTTAAAAGAGTCTAGTCTAAATCTAGTTTAAGGTTTACAATGCCTAAGTTAAGTCTAAATCTAAAGTAAAAGCTATGACAAAATACCAAACTGTTGGGTGGACAGAGGTACAGATCTTAGAGAGAAAGTGGAGATGGATCGGTCACACTCTTAGAATAGATACCACTGAGGACCTATGTTCCATGAGGAACACAAAGAAATATGATGATATATATATATATATATACGCACATAAAGGAAAGAATTGTAAAAAGGTTACAAAGATACAAAACAGCTCATAAAGTTGCACTAAAAATCCAATTAATAAGCAGCTTCACATTACAAACATTGACTAGGACTAAATAGAGCAAAAACTAACACTAATGTTGATACGATTTAGAAATCATATTTTTATCAATATATTGACATATGGCTGTGACCATCTATTTTTTGTTGTATAAAAACAGATCTATTAGTCAGTGGAGGATGGTCACTTCTAACAAACATATCTAGATACTTTTATTTATTATTATTTTTACTGCTAATAAAAATTAAAGAAAACATTTGTTGGTATTCAAACTACTTTTCTAACTTTATGCTTTGAATAATAATTCTGAATGAAAGATGTAAATTTAACTCTAGATGACCTAACATTAGTGTTAGTATAAAAATAAAAAAAAGGTCAAGCCTTTGATAAAAAAATATTACTAGATTTTTCAATTGAATATTTCATAGTATAAAATTAAAAAAAACAAAATTAAAACCACAGAATTAAATAATATAAATATATTCTGATTAAACATTTTAATAATTATTTTCTTTGGCTTTTTTTTTAGCATAAAGAATTTATTATTTGGTAATTTTACATTCTAACTAATAAATAAGTTTGTTTTTTTATCAAATAATATCTAGAATAATATATTATTTACTTTTGTTAAAGAGTTCAGAGCATATTGTCTAATATTGTTTAGAATATCAAATGGTAAGATATTCTGCCTGTCAATTTTTACTTTTAACTCATATTTACCTGTTGCTTAAGTCTTTGATGATGAATAGTTTTCATTCTTACTAGTTGACCAAACCTAGAATAAAAAAATAGCAAAGTAAAATGATGTATATAACATTAATATCATTTAAGTAAAATTATATAAACTTTGGGTCACAGAAACATTTGACCTGTCTATAAAGGCTACTTTTCTTTTAATTTGTATAATAATTTATCTTCCTATCTGAATTTTGTTATATACTAAGTTTACTAAAACTGCTCAGTGAATACATATGCCATACAAGTCTTAAGAATAAGTAGTGATGGCCAAAAGTTAACTAAAAAGTTGCTAACTTTTAGTTTAACTAAAAAAAAAATAGTTAAGGCCAAAGTTTAATTTAGAAAAAATAGTTTAGTTAAAATCCTAGTTTAATTAATTTTTTTTAGTTACAAACTAAAAAGTTTAATTACAAATTTTACAAACTTTTTTAACATACATACCAATAAATATTTAGATCTATGTAATTCGGAGAATATATATAATGAATGAGAGAGAGGAGAATAAACTAGATGGTGCATAGGTCAAAGCCTTTTGACCTTTACCCTATAATGGTCGCTATTCCCGCCAATTCAAGGTATTTGAAAGGCGAGAAAAATAAACGTGTTCATTATATTTCTAGCAAGTTTCGCTGCTTGATAAATCCTGATAATTCCTTGCTTCTATAGATCTACATTTTGCTGCTTTTTTTTTATATTAAACACCAGTGTGTTCCTGTATAGCTGCAGGCAAAGAATTTTGCTTTACTATAGATTAAAAGAAATGTTGACTCTTTTTATTTTAAAACTTTTTACTAGATAGATCTAAAGTTAGAGTCGAGTGACGTCTAGTCTATTAGTATTAGTCTATTACTACTATTTAGTACTATTAGATCTATAGACATAATAGTCTATATTTAATTATTTTAGTCTTAAGTAGAGTCTACTAACTCTTAGTAGTCTTAGTCTTAGCTCTAAATGTAAATTTAAAATTATACTAATTCAATAATATAGATCTATTAGTTTAGAGATTCTACTATTCTAGAATTAGAGTCAAGATTAGATCTAGATTACTAAGACCTAAGATGCAAAGATGATAGATCTATAATATTAATGACTATAATAAGCCTACTAATAATAGTATACTAGATCTAATACTAAATTAACTAAATATAGACTAGATCTGCATCTAGTTCTGATACAATTATACTTATAATCTTATATCTACTATCTAGATCTATTATATCTAGATCTAGATCTAGTATTATCTACTAGAGTATATAGATCTAAATACCCATATCTAGTTATAATCATAATTATAATAATCTAAAATCTCTAGATAGCAGATAGATATATACTAGACTTTAGATTTTAGATCTACATCTAGTAGTAGTAGTAACTAGTTTTTCTTAATTATTAAAATATGAATTATTTGATCTAGGTCTAGTAGCTAGATCTAATTCTAGATTCAGATTATATTTCTGATCATTTCGTTTGTAGAGGATATTAGTAATTAGATCCAGAATATTCTAGAGTTAGTTAGCGAGTCAACATGCAGTTTTATCATTACTTCTAAAAAGGTAACTTATATTAGAACTTGGACAATTACTTCTAGAGTCTAATTTCTTTCTATAATACTAGTATCATTCTAGTCTAATCTAGTGATTCTATTAAGATCTACATCTATACCATAAAGACATTTAAATCTTTTTTCATGTGCACAAATAAATGTTTATTACATTTTGCTAAAGAGATTGGTTGTTGTTTATATTTTTCATGTTTGGCTGTTTCGTCCTTAAAAAAGGTCAAAATAGTTAGTAAAAGTTTAACTAAAGTTTCTTAGTTTAGTTTAACTAATTTTTTCAATTTGTGATTAACTAAAAGTTTAATTACTTTTTTTTTTAGTTCAAACTTAGTTTTAGTTTAACTAAAAAAATTTAGTTTAGTTCCCATCACTAAGAATAAGCTCTATTGAAAAACAGTACACTCTTTAGGATCATCTCTGTTTTTGTTTTTAAAGGCATGAAAAGCTTGTTGTTTTTTCAGTTCAAACTACAGTTACAAAACATATCATTTCTAAAGATTATTTTGAAACACTCAAAACCTGTACATATTTATTTAAAACATATTAACTCATTTTAAATTTAGCCAGTCTGCCTGGGGTTTGGCCTCACAAATGAAATTGATATTCCCAGGAGCAGTGAGCTAAGTAAATAGATATTTTAGAATTTTGACTATTCTCAATACCATCCTAAAGAATATTGCTGTCCGATCAGCTTTTAGAAATACCCAACACCTGAAACTGGACACAGAAGCAAATGACGTAAGACATTGAACTAAGGCTATCAATGATTTCACCAGCTTTACCTTAATACTAATGTCCCAGTGACATAGTAAGTTCTGGATGATCAGCTTCCATTTCTATTCATTTCATCTGGAATAGAAAAGAACAAGAAAAAATAAAGAAAATATTTTTTTTACTCAAAGCTTATATTATGTGTAAATGTATCAATTAGTTTGGATCAGTCATGTAATTAAATGTGTAATAGATCTACATTAATTATAATAAACATGTGCGATTAGAAATATTTGTACCAATTGTTTTTGTTTAGCACAATTTTGTGCTCTTTGGTTTATTGATGCGCTACGATCCTAACACTTGTCTGGACTAGTTGGGAAGGGGAGAGAGAGAAAGAAGGGGGTATCTGTGTGCATGTTACTGTGATCACTTTTTAAATGCTTCTAGACTTTCTGACAAGAAACTCAAGTATTATACAATTAAGAAGAAAGAATTTAATTTATCTTTTGGCGTTAATTTGTTTTAACTTTTAAATAAAAAAATTTTTCATTATATAAAAAAACAGAATAACCTATTACAGATAATAAGATTTTCGTGACTTTTTTTTTTAATGAGAACTAAATGTAAAATAACTCAGAAGATCCTACAATCCTTTGGTGTTACATTTTTAAAAAATTAAATCTGGAACAACCTATAAAGATTTCATCCATGGGGAAGTAGTCCACAATTATACCTGTCGTAAAGGTTGTCCAACCAATGGAAATGAATGACAAAAGACCTGTATCATTGACATCAATTGTTTCTAAATGTTTAGAAAAACTAGTTAAAATGTTTTTAATTAATGACCTTTTGAATAAGTTAGACCCATTACAATTTGCATACTTAAAGGGAAAGGTGTAGATGCTATACTATACCTTTGAAATTTTATTTACTAACACCCTCGACTCACACAACACTTATGCAAGAATGTTGTTCATTGATTTCACATCTGCTTTAAACACAATCAATAGATAAATAGATATGTTTGAAGACTTACGAAGAAAATTAGATGTAATACAAGTCAAAAAGAGATTTCAAAGAATCTCACCAGTTTCAAGTTTCAAACACAAAATTCTTGGAATGCAGATCAACCTCGTCTAAAAGAAATACTTTCAAGCTCCAAGAATCAGACTTATTCAGTTTAGAGATTAAAAAAATAAATAAATTTTGAAACAAACCTAAAAAAACATTAAAAATATTAAATAGAAACAACTTTAAAAAAATACAACTGTTAGATATGACAAAAAAGACTCTAAAAAAAAAAGACTTCAGACCAATATATTTGAACAAAACATAACAAGACAGAAACAAAATATTCCTTCATCATCACAAAACAAAAAATGCACTTAAAACAAAAACAATACATTAAACTAAAGTTTTATAATGTTTAAACAACTTCACCTTAAAGGTAATGTCATAGTCACACTAAAGAGTTCTGGAGAGCCATATTCACTTTCTTGTTTCTTGATCTGAAACAAAAACAAGAAAAATAAAAAAAAATAAAAAAACAAAGCTTATATTAAGTGTAATTGTATCAATTACTTTGGATCAGTCAACCAGTCATGTAAATTTATAGTCTAGACTAAAAATAATAAATCTGTGAGATTAGAAATATTTTTACTAATGGTTTTTGTTTAGAGCTATTTGACGTGTTTAGCTTTCACAATGTGCTATGATTCTATCACTTGTCTGTTCCAGTTGGGGAATGGGTAAAGGGGAAGGGCAGAGAAAGAAGAAGGTATCTAGGTGAATGTTACCATGATCGCTTTTGAAATGCATTTTATATATATATAAAAAGTTTAACGACTTGATGTCGAACTCGAGGGATCAAGCCTCATCAAGCCATTAAACATTGTACCAGCAAATGGCTTTTGAAAAGAGAAGGTTTTATAGTTATGTATTGTTAGATTCAAACTCTAAGCTACGACCTAATTCTCTACTATAAAAAGAACATTGATAAGTTTTTAAAAAAAAGACAATTTTTAATTGTCTGCACTTGTCTTCATTCTTTGTTTTGTCCCTTCCTTAAGTTTCCCTTTGCTCGCTTCCGGCAGAAAAAGGTTGCCCAACCCTGAACTAGAGCATTGAAACAATGAGACATTGGAATGGAAATGGAAAATGAAACTCCAGGAACACATGCACAATTGTTATTATTATTTTTTGTTTGCTATTTTAGATGAGAAACAGTACTTGAGTATTGTTGTGTCCATTTGCATACAATATGCAAGATGTGTACTTTAAAACACCTCTGCAAGTACTCCATACCATGCTTTATATAATTATATCTATTAAAATTATCAATGTTGGTAGGGCTAAAGATTCAATAACAACCAGGTTCTTTAATCATCAAATTATAAGAATTTATGTAGAACATATATGGACTTAACTCAAAGTAGTTCTGCAAAATTTGCCCAAAATATTGTAAGTTCTGTTTGAGATATAATAAAGATACTTTTTAAAATAATAATGAAATATAATTATTGATACAAATGAATTTTACTAAATGTACAGTGATGATATAAAGACTCACACTCACACTTTACCCCCATGAATGTACAAGAGCACAGGACACAGGAAACATAAAATAAAAATTATAGGCTACATAGATGATAGATATATGAATATATTTTTAAAAGGTGGCTATTACATTATTGTAAGCATGTGACTGGTGTAGTAATGGCTCTGTCAACTGTGGAACACGTTAGTAACAGAATTAACAGATCATACGTCCAGATGATTATTAAATTCTAGACTAGTACTAGTAGTAGATAGCTGTAATACAGCTTTTTAGTAGGGCTTCTAGATCAATTAGTTAGTAAAATAAGCATAAAATCTACATCTACATCTAGTCTAGATCTAACCTGTGAATTGCAATTGTTTCCCATTTGAATGTTAAGCATTTGATGCATTTTGTTGTGGAAAAGTGTACTTAAAAAATTAGATCTAGATTATAGATCTAGATTTATATAAAAATAGCCTATATCCAAATCTAGACTAGATCTATCTTACTATCTACAGTCTACGTCTAGAATGTATCGCATGTTACTGAAGAGCTCTGTAAATGCACAGATCTATATATATTTAAATTTTTATATATAAAGGCTAAGGGGATACATCATTATTTTTAACTTGATGGGAGTTAAGCGTTGTTGTCTTTTTATATTAACTTGCAGAATTCAAATTCTTTTTTTTTTTTGTCATGTGACCACCAATTTTTTTTTTCTTCATAGTATCATCTTTTGTGTTAATGATAAAACTATAAAAGAAAAAGTTAGGCCTAAAGAATTATGTTTTTCACTTTGCTGGGCCCTATTTGAAAATCTCCGATTTTGTGTGTTGGAAAGTGGCTAAAAAGGGAATTAACTAACGGCCTATTTATGCAGTAATTTGAAAAAAGCAAACTCATCACATTCAAACAGGGTGGACTCTTGCAGGGGAAAGTTGTAATGCTACGCACTAAGTAGTAAAGCCACTGGGGCTGGGGCCAAATCGATTATTACTGCTGCATAGTGTTGTCGTTTAGGGGAACCCAACTACCACGGCTATGGTGCTGTCAATCGCGGGGAGGGTCCTCTCTCAAAATGTTCTGTGGCGGTCACTTAGACGATGATACTTTTTTATTTCTTTAGGTATTTTCTCCGAGAACAAGTATCTATTCCATACAAAGCGTTCACAAATAGACACATATAGATAGGCCTACAAAGTTCATACAATAACTAAATCGGATGACAAGTTTAATGCAAAAAAATCATGACATAGGTCATAACATTGCCAGGCTTATTCTATCTCTTCTTTATCGACTCTAGACTAGAAACTGCCTGAGAGTTCTATCCTGAGTCTTATCTCCAATAGACCAAATTCCCTGATTCTAATAAGACTTTTATCATGAGGCTATCTCGTTTAGCTCTTTCAAACTGGTCCAGACAAGTGAAAGTGATAGGGTCATGGCGCTTTGAGAAAGTGATAGGATCATGGCGCTTTGAGAAAGTGATAGGATCATGGCGCTTTGAGAAAGTGATAGGATCATGGCGCTTTGAGAAAGTGATAGGATCATGGCGATTTGAGAAAGTGATAGGATCATGGCGCTTTGAGAAAGTGATAGGATCATGGCGCTTTGAGAAAGTGATAGGATCATGGCGCTTTGAGAAAGCTAAACACATGAAGTTGCTCTAAACAAAAACAATTGTTACAATTATTTCTAATCGTACAGATTTATTATTGTTAGTCTAGATCTATTATAAATTTAATCACAAGATTGATCAGCTGATTGATAGGCCTACAATTACACTAAATACAAGCTTTGTTTTAAAAAAATGTACTTTTGAAAATAAGTTTCGTGTTATTTCTCCTATCTCTTAGTAAAACATTTCCCACTTATATACTTCAGCGCAAGCCCCTATATTGACATTTGACATATAAGTATTCATGTATAGTTCGTCCATCGTGGTTCAATGATGACTATTTTTTTGTCATTCAGGGGGCTGAGGGCTATGCATGGGTTTTGTGCCTCCTCATGTGACTGGTGAGACCTATGTGAGCCCGAAATGTTCGGCTTCACACTGAGCAGCAGGTTATTCCAGCTGGAGCTAGTGTCATTGGCCTTGCTTGTTTTTGTTTCTGACGCTTTTCTTCAGCCAGTACTGTTCTCTTGTCCTCTGCAATTTGTGCGCCAGTTTTTAAAGCACGACGCCATGATGCTCTGTCATGTGCTTCTGTTTCCCAGGTGGTTGAGTCAATGCTAAAGGCTTTCAGAAAAGCTTTGAGGATGTTTCTTAAGCGTTTTCTTTGTTTACCTTGTGAGCGCTTCCCTTCCCTTAGTTGGCCCTACAGGAGTCGTTTAGGGATGCGGGGTCTTCCATTTTGCAGATGTGATCTGCCCATCGCAGCTGGGATTGCAGGATTGTCTGTATGCTTTGCAAACCTGCTCTTCGAAGGACTTCAGTATCTGTTGTTTTTGTCTTGCCATTTAACATTCAGTATTTCCCTTAGACAGGTCCTGTAGAAGTGGTATAAACTGTCCACGTTTCTGAGGCATAGAGCAATGTAAGGAGGATGACAGCTCGATAGATCCCTAGCTTTGTCTATTCAAGACATTTTTAGACAATCTGTCATAGTATGCACTGGAATTGGCGATACACATTTCATTGTTTATGAATTGCGTGATCTGATAGTTGCGGTACAGTCTTGTCATTATCATAATTTTAAAAATTTAAAACCTCTATTACCCTTTACATTACTACTAATTATAATATAACTAAATAAAAAAGCATCGTATATCACGTTGCTATCTCTTGAAAAACTTTTTCATGAAAGATACCTTTCCAAAACACACACCATTCTTAGAGACAACCTGCACCCATTAAACCACTGTGCACTGTTTCATGATTCATTAGATCTGAACGAAGTAGTCGTCTCCTTTTCATTAGGACATTAGGACTAAAACAGAAAGATTTAAAAACTCCGTCATCCCACTTTCGGTCAGTGTTATAAGATCATCTGTCGTCATCGAGAATTACATAGAAGTCTAATTTATAAAGCGCTGGTTGTGAGTGTGTATGTGTTTCGTGTGTGAATGTTGTTCGTATTTGCATCTATGGTTACAGTGGTTAAGTTGAGGTGGTTAATTGTAGTCAAACTGAATTTCCATTGGATTGGATCAATAAGAATTATCTTATCTTTTCTTATTACTTTTCTTTTCGATTATCTTGAGTATAATGATTAATTGTATATTATTATTATTTGTAACCTTAACCGCCTTTGTAGTACTTGTGTTTGTGGCAAAAAAAAAATCTTAATTTTTTTATTGTTCAAATTGCTGGTTGGGTCCGGCCACGTGCTGGAAGTAAGAAAAAACACTTGGGCTCGATTGGACCGTGACCGTGTACCGCCGATTGGACGATAAGAAATGGGATGACCATGAAGAAATGGGGAGAACAAGGTACACGCCCTCATGCGTGACCTTCGTGTCCTCACGCATTGTTTTTGACCATAACTGGTTGTGGAAAGCATTAGTGCTTAATAAGCGACGCGTTGTTACCTGTAACACACTCAAAGTGTAGTTGATATAATCTTAACTATGAAGAGACTTTTTTTAAAAGTAGACTTACTATTCCTATGTATTTACTTAATATACACAACTAGTTGACCCTCGGCGTAGCATACGCCCTAATTTGCCGGAAGTATTCATGTAGGCAGCGTATTGTCGTGTAGGATGTATGACAGTGCTTCCGTCAGAACAACGGACAGGGCGTCGCCATAGTTATCCCAATGTTTGCAAACAAAGCTTACAGCCATCTTGCTAAGTTCGAGAGCAACAGTTTCGTTCTGACATTTTTTCCAGAAATATGCGACTGATAGAATCAGTTACCTGATGCAGGAATTTCGGCTAGCCTACATTGAAAGGCCTGTTGACTCCACGAAACACATGAAGCGGTGGCAATGGTTAAGAAACGAAGGGCAATACGAAGGGGCAAAAGCAAAACAAAACTGCAGAAAAAAACATGAAACTATTTTAATGACACACATAAATGTAGTCAAATATATAGAAAGCATACGCCCCCCCCCCCTTTTTTTTTCTGAGCCTCGCTCTCTGTCAACGCGAAAGTTACGTGGGGTAAATCTTGTCCGGATAGTTACTTGATGACTTTAATGACTCTATATTTGATAAATGAAACATTGACAATACCTTATACATGATGATTAAAACTAAGACTAAGACTGATTTATTGATCCTTATGGAAATTTGTTGTAATTACAAGGACTCTTTTCTCATATAAAGACAACACAACATATAAATAGAACAACAGACACAACATAAAAAATTCATTCAGCGACTACACACAGGCATGATGACCATAAATGAAATAGTGGCAATACTTTATACTTTGTAACTAGCCTTCTTTAGAGATGAAACCTCTGTAACGTAGAAGATGAGATAATAAGTTTATACGAGAGAGAGAGAGAGAGAGAGAGAGAGAGAGAAAGAGAGAGAGAGAGAAAGAGAGAGAACGCAATAAAACAAGGATAACACGAATCTAAAATGTGAACGGCGTCTAATATTAACTTCATTTACAATGATAAGATATTACGGCTACTTTGATAATTAGTTATTTAGGGAAAATGTATGATTTTCAGAAAAATATCATCATAGGTTTAAGAAATGTATTTGAAATGTGTACCAAAAAAAATGTAATTAGAAGTTAGCACATAAAACAAGCTAACATCTCTGCTCTTTCAATGACCTTTATATTAATGGATGTACTCAGTAGCGGCCCTAGGGGGTGGCAAGTGCCAGCGCCTGAGGGGAACTCCGCGATTGTAGATTTCCTTGTCAATATCAGCTTCGCAATCCCGATTAGTTCTCTAAGCTAGGACTTGTTACTCAATATTTTGGACGTTTTCCCGGCATCCATATATATATGCTACCAAATGCCATGCAAGTTCTTAACATGACATTTTTGGTTTTAAAATACCGTTCAGTTACGGTAAAGGCAGCAAAATGTTTCTGAATCATTAGTTACGTTTATTAACCTTTAAAGTCGAGATCTTTCATGCAGAACAATTACAATACAGTATGTATTTAGTAAAAGACAGTACGTACTATGTTTAGTAGCAAAATAAGTCCCGCATTGCTAGAGGCGGACGAGCCCGTTAGCGTGATGTGGTGATGTGGTACGGTAGGCCTATATATAGGCTCAGGGCGCCACATTTGACACTCGGCCAGGTCCCCGCGCTCTGCTAAGGCCGCCTCTGGCTGTCCATGACAGTAGATTAATGTACTCGGTGTACAATAGTTGTATGAAACGAATCATTCACAGCTTTCTGTGGCTACATTAACATTTTGACTGAACTCTCCACTGTCATTAAAAACCTAATTAGTAAGTCATTTTTAAATTGTATTCTTTTCTTTATCTCAACAATTATATACGTTCAGTTGAACGCTAGAACTGTTCAGTTGAAAGTTTCAATTCCATAAGTACTTTTGATCTTAAATTTACTAAATAATGATCAACGTCTGCTATATTCCATCCAGTGCAACCCAAATATTATTAAATATTCATTTCATCTGCCATTAATATTATTTAGGGTCCTCTAAGATATTAAGAGATTTCTTATTGGTGTTTGAGTCAGTGGCGTTTCGATGAACCCGGCACCCACGAGAGTTAGGGGCCCACAACCTGTGGCGTAGCTACTATGGCAATAATGGGTTCATTTCGTTTGGGTCCATGACTTAAGACCAATCGGGGCCCACATGGGAATGACAACAAAGAGGGAAAAAAGCACTTTTGGGAAAGCCGATTTAAAAAAATTCTCCAAAATGTCTTAAATGTTATGCCAAATTTTATATTAACTTCTAAACATTAGTCCGTGATTTCATGTAGCGTCTGTGTACCAGCGTTTCGGAGTTTTTTGATGCAAGGAACTGTTTTAATCAGGTTTTCGTAATAGTGGCTAGCCCTAATCACACTGGGCTTTGGTGTGACCTGTTCCCCCCCCCCCCCGCCATGTATGTTAATAAAACCATTGATAGTAATACCGGAATCGGAGTGGGAATAGTTTGGTTAAGTACATAGTGATGTGTAGAACAAAATCGGGTAGGGAAACGACAATAGTTCTAGAGTCTATACTCTATAGAAAATAACATTTTATGTTTTCCAAACATATCACAGCATCATGGGCGTAGCCAGGATTTTTTTTCGGGGAGGGTTTTGGGGTGGGATCCCCCCCCCCCCGACCTCCCCCCCCCCCGCCCCGCGGAAAATTTATATATATATATATATATATGTGTGTGTGTGTGTGTACATAATTAATCTTTATTACATTCTGACCTTTTCGGAAGACGTTTATTGTTTATTGTAGACTCCCCGCCCTTGCAGCGCTCCCCCAGCGCGGGGCGAAGCCCCGCCGCCGAGCACTATTTCTGGTATTGAAAGCCAACAAAATGCATATTCTGAGGTATCTACAGTGCATTATCTTGCTATTAAAAAGTTTTATTTCAAAAACCTAATGTGCTATTCTTACTGACTTATACCCTCTCGCGCCGTTCGGCGCATTTTCCGGCAAGCTGTTTCCGCAACTCTTATTTTGCGTAATTCATTTTGTCGGAAAACATGTCCCGCAAAACCTCATGCGACGCTCTGTCACAACCTTACTAAGGATTCGACTCCCAGTTCGGCATATGATTTCTTTGATTTAGACACGATTTCTATGACTGACTCCTAAAATCTGTCTTAGCCATCTTTGTTGAGACACATTTAATGATTTTTAATTTCGGCAGAAGACTATTCACTCTTAATTAATGGAGCCCAAGCCACTGGTAGAAATTTGTAACCTTTCTTGACTACGCTCTTGGAATTACATGCCTGTATTTGGATTTAGATTTTATATCGAAAAGGAAAGTTTTTTCGTCAAATCATCTGTTGAGGGGTTTTAAACTAAAAAATCTCTGGTTTTTTTTTTTGTTTTGTTTTTAATTCAAAACCCCATTTAGCTACGATCATAGAATTTGGTGACTGTAGTTTGCTTTAAAATAATATTGAAGAGAGAGGTTTTCAACTCTAAACGCTCTGTAGGGGAATTTTAAACTCAAAACCATCTGGAGGGGTTTTAAACTTTAAAGAAAAAGCCATCTGGAGGAGGGGGATTTTAACTCAAAACCCCTTTGGCTACGCTCATAGATTTTATAGTGTGTAATTTCCTTTTTTTTTTATATTGAAGAGGTACTTTTTAGCTTCAAACCCCAACTGGAAGGGGGAGGGGGGTTAAACTCAAAACCCCTTTGGCTACGCTCATAGAATTTTTAGTGTGTAATTTGCTTTTTTTATATTGAAGATGTGGTTATCGTAAATTTTGGATGGGGTTTTACAATCAAAATCTTCCTCAACTGTGCTGTTGGAATTTGGGGATTGTTGTTTGCTTTTTTTTGTGTTTTATAGAAGAGGGGGATTTAACTGCAAAAACCTCTGGTAGGGGGTTTAAAATTCAAAACCCCTTGTAGGGGGTTTTAAACTCAAAGCCCCCTGGTAGAGGGATTTGTATCTCAAAACCCCCTGATAGTGGTTTTTAAAATCTCAAAACCCCCTGGTAGGGGGATTTAAACTCAAAACCCCCTGGTAGAGGGTTTTTAACTCAAAACTGCCTCGGCTGTGCTGTGGTAAGGGATGATTTAGTATTAAAATCTCACTTAAAATAAACAAAATGAAAGCAAAAATCAGTCACTTAATTCCGTCCCCCCGGGGGGGGGGGTGAACCCCAAGAACCCCCCCCCCCTGGCTACGCCCATGCACAGCATGCATGTTTTTATCTCACTTGACAGTTTGGTCAGAAGTTAGACCAAGTTATACGCTACTCAGTCACTCAGTGCTACATTTTGGTCAGCAGTTAGACAAAGTTATGCGCTACTCGATGCTACATTTTGTACAACGCATATTGCCGCTAGTGTAATCATGGCAAATATACCCCAACTTGGTTTGCAAAGGGAATGAGCCGTTTTGTCAGCAAACAAAAAAAATATTTAAAAAGGCTGTGCCCACTCCTATGAATGGGTGGGGCAAGCTTTTATTATTTTTTTTTTTTTTGGCCTATAGAAAATTTGAGCAAAACAAAACAAAAACAAAAAAAAAAAACAGCACTAACCCAATTGTATAAAAGTAAAGCTCCTCTTTCAGACGTTGGCTTGTTCTCTGTCCTAACTAATGTCATGCACCAGGATTCGAACCTCGGACCCCGATTCAGAAGCCAAGCGCTTAACCTCTCAGCCAAAGCGCCTGACAAATTATCAATCTCTTGTTTCATCGTCTCTCCAAGTGTGAATAATCATCATAACAAAAAAGGATGATATAGATCTGATATTATGATAATTGAAACAAAACACAACGTGATCGAATAGATTAAAAACTAAATAAATAGATTTACAGCCAACTTACACCAAAAATGTTTTGTGAGTAAATCTAAAAATAGAGTTAGACACTTCTCGTTTCTCCATCGACACCAGTGGTTCCCAAACTTTTTTGTCTCGTACACCCCTTCTCGTGTTTATTTGTTTCAGGTAGACCCCTTTCTTCGCTAATTATGCATTTATAAATTTAATAAACTTAAAATGTCTTTTCTTTCATCTGATTTTTAAGTCGTATATATATATGAATGACATTCAAATCAACTCTAACCAAAATAAAACTTATTATGCATTACAATAATTCACACAACAAAAAGACAAACGAAAGAAAATGTATATACATATACAATGATAGTAAAAATTCCTTATGGTCTTCAATTTAGTTTGGCGTAATATTAAAACTTCTTGGTTATTCATGTCAATTATTATTATTATTATTTATTTTTTTTTTGAATATGGACAGACTTGCTGTAACATTTTAACACTGGTTATCGCATGCGGCCTCAGAACAAGTCAGCTGGAGGTCACTACTAAAGTCTCGACCAGCTTAAATGAGATTAACTATCGTAGACCCCCATTAAAAACTCATAGAACCCATTATTCATTTTTCACTCTCGTAGACCCCTTAAAAGTCTTCGTAGACAACTTTGAGAATCACTGTTCTACAGGTAGGCTCACTGTTTATGTTTTGGATTATCCAACCAATCGTATTGCTCTGTCCAGTATTATCTATTAAAAAAAAAAAAAGGACATTCACGGAGGCCACTTAGTCTACATTATGTCATTATTCTGTTATTGTGTTGCCTATGTGATATTTCCGATGGACGACTTATTGTTCTACAAGGCACAGACTATTCATCTAAATCTAGACTAGATACATCTATATTGGATATTGAATTTTCAACTGGTATTGGCTTATTTGTTAAAGCCATGGATAGAATGGATTAGCCAGGTTGAACATATGATAGACAGTCACACTCATAGAACTTCTAAAATCTACAGTCTAGATCTACATTACAGTCAATGATACAGCCACAGGATTAGCAGGTCAGTTTCTTTTTTCTACATAGATCTAGATTAAATTAAAATCCTTTTTTTTTTGTCATGCATACATATACAATTCAATACACTAACTCTATTGGTCTATATTACTACCTAGTAGGTATCTTCTATAACCTTTTTTTATATCTAGATTTTCATATATAGATCTATATCAGTAGATCTCATTCATTATTATCTAGACTAGACTGCTTTCTAAAAAATATTGTAGGCCTATAGGTCTAGGCCATAATGTACTTTTTTTCTTTTACTTTAAATTCCTACACATGATACACATATTTATATATATATAGACTTTCCTCTTATCTCAACTATCAAGTCTTATTATATTTAGGCTTAGGCTATATTATATCTTCTAAATTTTCTTTTAAATTATAATCCTACACATGATTTTGACCTAAGCTTAGATATCTAGATCTCATTAGATCTAATTATTATCTAGACTAGACTGCTTACTAGAAAATCAGGTAGGTAGCCTATATCATACTATATGTCTGGTCCCTAATGTAGGCCTTCTATTTTTTTCTTTTAATTTAAATTCCTACACATCATACACATATTTTATATGTAGATTTTCCTTTTATCTCAACCAAGTCTTATTATATTAAGGATTATACTATATTATATCTACTAAATTTTCTTTTAGATTAAAATCCTACACAATATTTTGACCTAAGGTTAGATATCTAGATCTCATTAGATCTAATTATTATTTAGACTAGACTGCTTTCTAGAAAATCATGTATTGTTCTAGGCCCTAAGGGACTAGATCTCATTAATTATCATCTAGACTAGACTGCTTTCTAGAAAATCATGTATATGTCTGGACTGACTCTGGACCCTAATGGACTAGATCTCATTAATTATTATCTAGACTACACTGCTTTCTAGAAAATCATGTATATGTCTGGTCCCTAATGTACTAATTTTTCTTTTAATTTAAATTCCTAGACATGAAATGCATATTTATATATAGATTTTCCTATCTCTTCTACCATGTCTTACTACATTTAGGCTTAGACTATATTATATCTACTAAATTTTCTTTTAGATTAAATCCTACACATGATTTTGACCTAAGCTTAGATATCTAGATCTAGTTTATATTCTAGTCTACATTAATGTATATATTATAGTAATTCTATAAACTAAGACATTTCTGTCTAAATCTATCTGTAATTCATTGTAACTCTAGACTTATCTATAAACTAAGACATTTCTGTCTAAATCTCTCTGTAACTCTAGACTTATCTATCTACTATGACATCCACACTGCACATGGGATGTGGAATCATTACAAAGTCTCTTTATCGAGCAGAAATAAATACAAATAAGCTTTCTCCTTTCTTCTCCCCCTCTTCATTTCACTTTCACCTGTTCATGTTTCTTATTGTAAACACTAGATGATGCAGCAAGGAATAAATGGGATTTGTATTTAATTTTTAATTTGATTACAACTAGTATTAAAATTATAATTGTGTCCAAAACATTTTTTTTAATCCAACACCCAAATGAAACCATTACATGTATCCACAATTTAGAACAACACGTGCTTGTTCTGTATTTGTCCTACACAGTACCAAAATTCACTATCTTCTTCCATCAAAAGGACAAAAAATGTAATAGTCCTTATCTTATACAATTTATACAGCGTAGGCCTACACACGCTCTTATAGCCCATTCTTTAGGAAAAAAATTCTCCTCTGAAGGCCCACAATCTCCTAACTACAAACATTATGTCCCTTCAAAAAAACAAAACAATCCTTCAAAGTGATTAATGTAAGATTTAGGCTTCACTGTATACAGTACGCTATATTCGTCTACTTGTGTGGGTTGCGTGGATACGACTTGGTGGTGAGCGTGAGCTTTCACGTTGAAAGGGTTCGGCTGGGCCAGCGGTTACAACAAAATGTGGAGGGCGTGGTTTGCAGACATGACTTGCTTACCTTGGACTCCACCGCGTCTGGCGTGGAGGGCGGGACGCACGGGTTATTATTATGTCCCACTGAGCGTGGACCCGCCGCGTGTATTGGGAGGGGCGGGCAAGATGGGCGCGTCGAAATGACACTCTGTTGAAGACTTTATACAGTCGCGATGTGGACTGATGGGGTGAGTAGGCTTGACCTACTGAGCGTACATTTCACCGTCACTAACTGCCAGGTGGACGTATAGATGCGCAGACTGACCTTTCTGACCTTAGTCTTAGCTGTTGCATGCGTTTTTGGACATCACCGTAGTGATCGTCTGGAGTGGCGAGTGGGCATAGCGTGTCGCTAGCTTTTGGTTAGGCAGGTGGCATGCGTAGAGAGTTGCTTACCGAGGCCGGTGGTCAAGGCGTGTAGACATAACTGAATGAGCGTGGATTGAACCGTAATGTATGGCTGATGGGGCGATGAGACTTCGACAAACTGAGCACTGATTTCACCGTCGCTAGAATCCTGATGGGCGGATGGGGTGAGCATACACGACTAACGTGGACTAACTTGGACTGTCGCGAGCGTCCAGCGAAGTGGCTTCTTTCTTTTCCGAAGCGAAAAATTTCATTTTTAAATTAAGCATTCATAAAAATAGGCCTACACCATTTTTACAACAATTTACTTTTAATATTAAAAAAAAAAATCACGTGAGACTATAGAGAGCAGAAAGCATATTTTTAACATATTTATAACATATTTAAGCATTTTGCCATTTTTTATTTAAATGTGTGCTACTAAACTAAGTCCTTTGTGTCCAATGGATACGTACATTTAAAGAAATGTCATTGTTGTTTTTTTAATCTATAGTGTATGCATATACGACGAATTTAATTTAAAACAACAGTTTTAAGCTTTGTTTCAAAGTTATACACTTTATTGACCATGCTTTCATAGCGCGGCGGCTGAGCGGTAAAGCACTTGGTTTCCGAACCGAGGACCGGGGCTCGAATCCTGGTAAAGACTTGGATTTTTAATTTCGGGATCTCCGGGAGCCTCCAAGTCCACCCAGCTCTAATGGGTACCTGACATTAATTGGGGAAAAGTAAATGCGGTTGGTCGTTGTGCTGGCCACATGACACCCTCGTTAACCGTAGACCACAAAAGCAGATAACCTTTACATCATCTGCCCTATAGACCACAAGGTCTGAAAGGGGAACTTTACTTTTTTCGTTTTGTTTAACCATGCTTTACATCTATACTTGGCAAAGGTTTTGAATGAAAGATTGGCCCCCTTACAAGAAATTACATCAATTAGGTAATCATTCAATAACAACACTCAGCGTTGAAATTTACCGTCGCAAACTTCTGGGTTGTTCGGCGGATGAAACGCACTGACTTGACGTACTGAGAATGCACCTTCCCTATGCCAGCTTAAGATGGGTTTGTCGTTTTGGACTTTACCGTTGCGGGCGTCCGGCAAGGCGGGCGGGCGGGTTGCCTCGAAATTAGATAGCGTAAAGTTTTACCTTCTGGGTTGCTCGGCTGACGGATGGGCGGATGGGGTGAGCATACACGACTAACGTGGACTGTCGCGGGCGTCCGGCGAAGTGGGCGGGTGGGATGCGTAGACATAAGTAACTTAGCCTACACCGTCGTGAGTATCATGCGACTTTCACAATCACGAGCTTTCTGATTGGCATTTTGGCGCGCAGACATGAATTTCTGACTGTGGATTTGCTATTTGCTGACAACTGCCCAAAAAGCGTGCTCTGAAAATATACTTACAGCAACGCCAGTGTCTTTTCACTAGCTTGTAAAGACTTCAGCCTCACTATAAATAGGTAAAGCCTACTTGGATCTAAGCATTAAAGTAAATATACAGAAAATAATTGTAGCGCACTGATTCACTTACTCTGACCATAGACTATATATTACATGGACTGCCATCTCTGCGCACTAAGCCTATATTGTTCAATAAATAAGTTTACCGAGGCGTCCTTGGTTGCATGACAAATTGACTTCCGGTAGATCTTTTTACTCTATAAAGAAACCATTTCCGAAGATTTTTATCACCACTTTTTTGAGCCTCTCAAGCCCTCACTCAAATGGAGTTTGATGATGGTGACTTTTTATGCCCTTTTTTCTGTCTTGGTGAGAGTTATTGTAAGACTGAACTATTGACCTGCAGCTGTCGAAGTATTGACTAGCCTTTGTAATAATTACTGCGAACGGTAGTGAGAGCCGCACCCTCCTCAAACATCAGTTCCCTAATCAGGATATGTCGTCTTCTCGTTTTGGTCAAGCCAGTTTAAGAAGCCTTCCATCCAATCTACTGTGGATATATACTCCATCTTCCAGGTTCTTAAAGGCGCTATGAGAGTACAGACGAAAAAATTCCGAATAGTGTTGATGGCCAAAACCCAACCTTGTTTTACCCTGCTCTTGATAATAATACCTAAAAGTCTAAGAGGAAGAACTGTAAAACTTTTCATGTGAAGCTGACAGTAGTTTCAATAACTTATTTGTGTGGTGGAATAAGTCCGCCGATCGGTTCGTTTGCACTTCCCGATGGGGACGATGGCCTGCGACTCCTAGGGGTAAAGTCTTAGAGCCACAACGTGGTAAATATTTGGTTGATGTTATATAGGCACATAGACAGGCACAAGCAAAACGCAAAGCTTATTGATCTTATGGAAGAACAAACATTTAATAAAGATAAATTAAGAAGAAATACAACCAGTGAGTGAGGGGGGGGGGGATGTACAGGAAGATTTAGGATTTTATGATAACGTTTGAGATAATATCATCACTGGGATGTTGATCATAAAGATTCGTGTATGGTTTGCTTATTCGGCTGCCTCTCACTTATCTGTTATGCGAGGTTCTCCTTCGGGGTTGGATAAGTTGAAGCTCCGTTGCGTTGTAGCCAGTTGCTGGTGCCCTGCAGGTAGGCAGGCGCTAGTGTGATGAATATGAGGATGCCACGCGGTGGGCTTACTCCTGCGGTAGTTGCAGACCGGTCCTGGGACTTCAGCCTGGAATGCCTTCAGTTCTGGTCGAGGGCGATGAGTGACTCACCCTCAACGGGAATGTGTGGAGAGCTGCTGAGGACTGCCTTCAGGCAACAAAACACGCCAGCCCTGATGTAGGAGGCTATGAAATGAGACATGAGAGTAGCCTGAATTATTAAACCATACAGGCTGGTCGGCGAGGGGCGCATCCTTGATAGGGGCGTCTCCCTCAGACTAACTAAGATATATGTTAATGACAGTTCACAAGGTCTGATAATAATTGCTATGCAAATGATATAATAACAATATTTACGAATACACATATTAATGTACAAGGCAGGGGCATAAATGAGGAGGGAAACAGGGAGACCGTATTACAGGGTTGTAGCCCCTGTGACCTCATTGACCCACAGGTAAACAAGTCCGCGGTCACTCGTGACCAGAGGACCGTGACAAGAAGAAGGGAGAGGGGTGCAAAAGGGCACATAACTATGCAGGTCGACAAGCTGAAAATAGTGGGGTAGACACGCGAGACTGATTCTCGGGCCTAAGGATGCATGGTAACAGCACAGTATGTGCATAACCAAAACAAGCATAATCATAATGTATATATATGCGCACAGGTACATACACAGGTAAGAAAATGATCTAGACGCGAGTAGATCCAGATGTAAAGGATATGAATAAATAACAAATACATAAATAGACATTAGGATCAACTAAATTGTAAGGTGGATGTCCACCGTTGGGAATACAGTCAACGTTGCCTAGTTATAAAGGAGCACATAGTCATAGAGATTTACAAATATAGTATTTGGAAGCAAACAAGTGTTAACATGGTAATGATACATGATTGTAAATGTTACAGGCGAAGACACACTAAATAATAATGATAAAGTTTTTCCAACTCACCCCCTTTGCCTTACACAAGTTCCCAAATGAATCGTTGACTTGAGAGTCTTCTGACTTCTCAGTGATTCTGATCTAAAATGGCATTAACCTGAAACTTTCGTCTCCGGCTTTTATAGGTTCCCGAACGGTATGTTGAGAGTAGCGACGATCCAATGGCCAGCGAGTCTTTTGAGTTTAGAATTTTTAAATTGGACCAATCTTTTCATTTGGGGCTCATTCACCTGACATCTTTAACCCGCGACCCGGGGGGGGGGGCAAGGAGGATGAAAGCGGAACCATGCAACAATTATCAGGCTGGACCATCGCTCGATGGTACAGCGGACGAGAACGATTTGAATAGCCCTGGGCGTTAGAAGCGTCGACTCAAAGGGACGTTCGTGGACACCAAAATTTAATGTCCCTGGACTTTGCGGTTGCGTGCTTTTGTTTCGGCGTTTGGGGCGTAACTTTCAATTTTAATGTTCCTGAACTGAACGGCTGCGTACGTTTGTTTCGACGTCTGGGTGTAACTTGGGATGTGTGTTTATGGCCTATAATTTGGGGGTTGGATCTAACCTTGGTGTAATAGGATGTTTGTGTTCTACCCTGGTCAGTTTAGTGTAAAAGGGGCTATACAATGCTAACTAGTGGTTAAGTGGGGGAGAATGTTCCGCACTGGTCAGTTCTGTATTGAGAAGGGACGCGTTTCGTCACAATTGGGACAGACAATTTTCACTAGTAAAAACAACTTCTTTTTAGTGTGAGCATATTGCTAAATGAAGTTCATATTTCTATTACTTTCTACTCAAGTCACCCAAGAGAAATTTTATTTAAAACTAAAAATTTTTAAAATGCATTTTTTTTTTACTAAAGGAGCATACTACTTCTAAAAACCGGATTTGGTTGTCACTCCATTTTTTTTTATGAAGCCAGTTACAGTTACAATAAAGGGATGAGATTTCGGATAATACTCTGTTTGTTTTGTGAAATGAGAATACATCAGAAATGGTAATCTTCAGTGTATATACTAGTCATATGTTACACACGGCCCGCGGGTCTTAATTTGCTTATCACTTTCGATATACGCACTGAGAGTGCTTTGTAAACAATTAAACGAAATAATAATTTATAAGTAAAACGAATGCGGAATGCGTGAATGTAAAAATGGTAAGAATGGAGCTATCAAAATAGCTAATCGACTTAAATCCATTTTTTCAAATAAAAACTTGTTTGTAGGTCTACATATATTTGATAAAAATTTGAAAAGTGTGACAAGTCAAAAACTCGCTGTCAGAGTCACTCAAAATTATCACAGCATTAATTATTATTTTTCATTATTTATTTATTTTATTTTAATTATTTCCCCATCCTACCCCTGAATTCTCCACCCGCACCACCTTTTCTCCTCCAGGCTAGACTTAGTTGACCACATTGGAGATAGCGAAGGCGCGTCCTTTCATTTATCTGCCCTTGATCGGGGAAAGGTAAACACCCAATCTCTTTTGTCTTGCCCGCCGGATGTCTGAAGGACGGTCGCGGTTGACACCGCCTTGGTTTGAATGCAAGCTAATCCTTCTCCCCCCCCCCCTTTTCTCACGTCTCTCTTTGATCTAAGAGATTACCCTGGTCAACGCACCGCGTGATATTCCAAGGTGCGGCTCCCACCTCGAGTCAAATCCACCCACGTGTAGATAACTCTTAGCCTAGGACATTTCCTGTGTCCGCCCACATTCTCCAGGCCTGTATATAAGTAGATTCAAATCAAGCCAGACCCTTTCACTCCTCTATCGCTGTCGATCGAGTCTGGACTATATCATTTATTCTCCCTCCTAGAGGAATACCTGGTGGTAAGCCGAACTTAATCACAAGTTCCATATTAATTACTCTGTGTATATTTCCATTGGATATTATCATGTGTAGTTAATTATTTCATTTATATTTAATTAGTGCATTGTGTATTTCTCACTGGCGTAAGTAGAAAACATGAACATGGCTAATGTATATTTTATGTATTGCATTAATCTATTAATGCTACGTTGCATCAATTGATCATTGATGCAACCATGTGTATATTTGTACACCTTATTTTATTTCCTTTATCTCGGTTGACAGCCTTGATAATTTCACTATCGCACTAATACTGCGCTTAGAAAGGAGATATGAGTTATCCCCCCTGTAATGAATTATCTCCCCTTTACTCATTTTACTCTAACGAGAGTTGCGCCCCTTGAACGGACACCCTCTCCATCCAAGCGCGCTCTATTGTTCTCGATCGACGGTCATATGTAAACATACCGTCAGGATCGCTGACATCGCCCAATTCAACCCCCCCCCCTTTTTCTTTCTCTATCCACCTGTGTTGTTCATTTGAGATTATTATTTCCCCTTCTATGTACATTTATGTTATTATTTCCCCTTTTATGTACATTTCTATATTGCTACTATCTGCCATCTATTTTCCAAATCCCATTTGTCATTATCTCCTTATTGTGCTCTAAAGCAGTTTTACCAATCTGACGAATGCACCTCAGTCGAGGGCATCGATAAGATGCATAAGAGACATGTCCTAACTTGTCTTTATTTATCCGCAGCCTCCCTCAGGTGTCTGCCTATTTAGATGCTAAGTGCTATTCAGCACTGTATTTGCTATCAAGAGTTACCTGCCTATTTATTTGCTATTTGCTGTTCAGTGTCTACTCGACGCCACTCAACTATTGCCTATTTATTCATTGGATCAACGATCTATTGCCTATTTACCTGCCTATTTATTCATTGGATCAACGATCTATTTACCTGCATTTGTGCTTAGTGCTATTCAGCACTACACTTTCCTACTGAGATCTGCCTATTTGCTGTTGCTGTTCAGTGTCTACACGACACTACTCAACTCTACCACTTGGCGCTATCGGCATTGCCCGCCTATTCGACAGCCCACCTGTCATCTTATTAGGCGCGACGTCCCTATGGACTCAGGTCTGTGCGAGACGTCATAGCTACGCCAACCCTCTGCAACTCACTGGACATATCCTGTCAACTACGCTGCCCACGGCAGATCAGCTCTGCCCGCAGTAACCTTGTGCCCACGGTAGCCGGCCACCCGCCCTACTGTGCCCACTACAGATATTAGATTTTGGGGATTGAGACTCCACAAGAACTATATCACCGGCGTCCCTTTATCCGCTAGAGCGCCACCTCCAGCTGCAGAACCTCAAGCCAGGACACAGCCAGCTGCGACATCAACAGGACAACCAGCTAAGTCAGAGGACAAAGTGACATACTCTCTTATTAGGTGCAAGAGTGATGATTAAACATAGAATATACTAGAGATAGATGCAAACCTTCCCCCTTTTTATTCTTATATGTATATTTATGTAAATAAATATTCTTCATTTTAACTTTTGTATCTATCTTTCATTGCTTTGTCTCGTTGCGTGTCTGCTCCCGATTCATAAGCTGATAAGTGGGGGTGTGATAGCATTAAAAATAATCATCCCCTAGACATTAAACGCGCCAAACACACGTCACATTTCCCCACCTGTCACAAAAAGAATAGACTTTATATTCATGTGTTAAGGTATAAAGTAGATATATCATCTTTAAATTAGATCTAGATCTTGAATTAGAGATATGTCTAGATATAGACTAATCTAGAGTTAAATATTGGCTTGGATAGAGTTTGTCTCTGCGCTTGCGTGAAGGATTCGCTATGAGCATGCGTGACGTTTATTTATTAGATGTACGCGACTCATGTATGAAATGATTGTCAACACGGCTTCGCAGCTATAGCGAACAAATGTATGAAAAATGCTTTAGAAAAACAAATTTGATTGTTAATTTGATTAAAATATGAAATGAATGGACTATAATTAGTTCATGTGTTAAAGTATAAAACTATCTTTGCGAAGAGAAGTTCTATCATCTTAGAGTTGAATTAGAGTTTTAGACCTAGGAATAGAGAGATGTGTAACATTGCGAGTAAAGTCAAATGAAAGAATGTACATCAGGAATTCTAAATTCACAGATATAAGGAACGAATTAATGTAAAAATGCTTTTGAAACACAAATATAAAGGTTAATTTGATTAAATAATGAAATCAATCTCTATATATAATTCTCTTCTTCCCTCAACAGTTTAAACGAGTAGTAAGGAGTAAAGGAAAGATCATTCTGCGGATAGTCCACGAGAATTGTTGACCTCAAACAATGGGAGGGGGGGTGGGAGAACACGTAGTCACAACAGAGCAGGGCAGGACCGTTGTAATATCACTCTTTTTGTTTTTATTTGTACCTCACGTTAAAAAAAAAAGGTGGGGGGAGTAATCTACTTTGTAGTAACTATCGAATCGACAGATCACGCTCAAGAGTTTGGACACAATGGAAAGATTACTCTTTTATTTTTGTAACTCGGATGAAGGGAGTTATCCTAGGTAATTTAAGAGTGAAAAAAAAAGACAATTTTCGTCTGTATATTTCAGGAGATTGGTATGAGTTTTCAAAAGATTGTAATCTTCTTCTTCTTCGTTCTCATTTGTTATGTTGAAGTGTTCAGATGCCTAGACCAATACATGAGATGAACTGCGCAGTGGTTTCCAAATCAGGGAGCTCTCCATATAGTTTTCTTTCTATTGGGGTGTTTTGGGGCCAGTGTCTTATACGAGCCTCTTGGTAAAGAGAGCAGTTTTAAAGGACGTGGTCGGCATTCTCTGGTGATACTCCACATGGGCAGATTTCACTGGTTCCAATTTTGAGCTTCCGGTACATGTGTTGTCGCATTCTGTTGGGTCCGGTCCTGAGTCGAAAGATTAGACGTTGGTCTTGTCGGGATAGCTTATAGTAAGCGTCATCTTTCTTGTGATTTGGATGAGAGCTCGTCCATTTCTCATTTATTTTATTTACAATTAATTTCTTCAGTTCTTCTGGATAAAGTGCAGAGTTTATTTGTGAGTTAGTTCTCCCACTCTTGGCAAGTGTGTCAGCCTTCTCATTTCCTTCTAGTTGTACATGAGCTGGTATTCATTGAATAACAGTTTTTTTTTGCTGTTGTTGTTGAGCTTTGTAAGTGCTGTTCTGAGGTTTTTAATATAAGAGGAATCAGAGTTTTGCAAGCTTTGGAGGGCTGTTTTCGCTTTGGTTAGAAAGACAATTTGTGTGGGGAACTTTGATGATTTGCTAGCATGGTAGCAGCTAGTGCTAGTGCTTCCCTTTCTGCTCTGTTACTGTCAGAGAGCTCTCCAGTTGCAATGGATAAAAGATTGTAATAATTTCCGTATATTTCCAGGACTTTTTCCGTATATTTTGCAATTTCAGGAGATTTCCAGGAGCTACTGTTAAATTGACAGGAGGCCGCGGGAAATCTGTTATAAGTTATAAAATGGTTTAATTTAATAACTTATACTCCTAAAATTAGCGCGGGTACTATAAAAGAGCTGGGCCCACTGTGGTTGCATAGGTTGCAGTGGCCTAAGGTTGGCCCTGCAAAACAGCGGCGTATGCTACGCCGCGGTCGACTAGTAGACTATATTTTGTATTTTCATGTGTCAAAGTAAAAAAAAAAACTATATGTGCAAATTGTAGTTAAAAAAATAGATCTAGATCTAGATCCTTTCGCTTTATACACGGTAAACATGGCCTAGATTGATGAACATATAATACTTTTATAGAGTTGGTAAACTTTTTTTTTGACGGTCTTAAGTTTGTTGTAGGGCTACAATACATAAACTACGGTTCCAGTTAGTACCCAAGGATGGCTGCCTGGTCGTGCGGTTTGCGCGCTGGATAGTCGTTCGGATTTATCGACGGTCGAGGGTTCAAACACTGCCCGCTCCCATCCCCCGTCGTCCTGCGGGAGGTTTGGACTAGGAAGTAAACTATCTTCAACTCTGAAGGAACATCCGAAACATGTAAAACATTTTACAAACAAATATTTTACAAGGAACATTTATGCCAAGTCTTATCAAGATTCGTCAAACGGTTTTGATTTCTATGTGGGACATACATACATACATACATACGCCCTACTTTCTACTTTATAGTATAGATAATTCTCTTCGTGGCTGAACAGTTTGAACACCAAGTAATGGAAAGATCACTCTTTTATTTCTGCAAGTCAGACGGACTAGAGTTACCTCGCGTAATTTTAGAGGCGAAAAAAAAAGAGGGAGGGGGAGAACAAGTAGTATTCAACCGTCACTAAATAGCATGGCCGGACTTAACCATTGTGAACAATAAGTCATGGAAATAGAATAAGCAATCTACTCTGTATTCACCCGTCACTAAATAGCAGAGCCAGACTTAACCATTGTGGGGTCCAATGCTAAACAGATTTCCCGGGGCTCAGGTTGGGTTGGGATACGGATAATAAGTGAAAATTAAGAGTTTGTATTAGAAAATAAATTGGTCTTTGCATTTTATTCATTCTTTACTACGGACAGAATTACTTTACGAGCCTTGGATGTAGCGAAGTCATATCATAAAAATTCTGTTTTCTACATAGATCACGCTAAATAGCAAGAATTACCAAATGTCTTCGAGAATTGTTGACCTCAAGTAATTCTTCATTTGTTTGAGGCGCGAGAAGCTGCTCTTACCAAAAATTCACAATTACGGGTATTGCATAATGCCGTTTATTTTTAGTAGGATTGGCGTTTTCCATATTGAATGACACCCCAAAATGACATTTTTTATTTCTGGAGATTTTTATGAGTTTTCAAAAGA
Organism: Biomphalaria glabrata; assembly: GCF_947242115.1. Classification (NCBI taxonomy): domain Eukaryota; kingdom Metazoa; phylum Mollusca; class Gastropoda; family Planorbidae; genus Biomphalaria; species Biomphalaria glabrata. The sequence continues at coordinate 21,139,886 of NC_074721.1, forward strand.
TTTAAATAATTTCCGGAGATTTTTAGGACTTTTTCGTATATTTTGCAATTTCTGGAGATTTCCAGAAGCTCCTAGTAAATGAGGAGTCCGCGGAAAATCTGTTATAACTAATAAATAGGTTTAATTTAAAATTTACACCTAGAATTAGCGCGAGTCCTGCGTTCGGTACCCCGTTGGTAGACTAGTTGATAATGTCATAGATTTGCGTATCGCCGATGCCATTGTATCCTTTGGTAGAATGTCTGAAAATGGGTAGAGAAACAGGGCATTACCACAAGTATTAAGCTAGGGGTCTTTGGGCTGTCATCCTCCCCACATTGCTTTAAACCTCATTAACGTCAAAATTATATAGAAAAAACATGAGAACAAAACAAAACAAAACTGAATCACTTTCAAACAATCTGCAAAGCATCCACATATTCCTATTGTAGTCTCCGCTGCGATGGGCAGTCTATAGCTCTAGAATCCCAAATGACACTTTTATAAAAGAAATGGAAGCACTGACAAGGTGGACAAAAAATCGCCCTCAAAGTTTCTCTGAAAACCTTCAGCATTGACGTGGGAGACTAAAGCACACGATGGAACATCATGGCGTCCCACTTGTCGCACAAATTGCAGAGAACAAAAAACAAGCGATGGCTTAAGAAAAGCATCAGAAAAAAAACCCCAGGTCAATGAGACATGCTCTATCTAGAAAAGGGGCGGGCAGCCTTTTTCTTTTTAGGGCCGCAATAAAATAATATGGGAATGACGAACTGCCGTAAAACTCAAAAGTACTCATTATAGAGTTTTCTTGTTTTCAACATCTGGGTTGCTCTGCGGACGAAGCTACTGACTTTACGTACGGAACCTGGACATTACCTATGTGAGTTTCCAGATTGGTTGTCTTTTGAAATTTTACCATTGCGAGCGTCCCGTACTTGTTATAGAGTTTACTGTCTTAATCTTCTTTTTTAGATTAGTTTATCTTTGTAGCTCTCGTGCTATTGTTTGTAATGTTATTTGTTTAACAGCGCTCTATAAATTAAATTATTATTAAACCACCTAGCTTAGAATTGTACCATAGTAAGTTTCTGGGTTGCTCTGCAGACAAAACGTACTGACTTGACGTACTAAGACTTGACAATCGATATGCGAGATTCCTTAGGGATTGCCGATCGTTTTGGACTTAACTGTTGCAAGCGTCCGACAAGGCGGGCAGGCGGGTGTGTCGCCTTTAAACCACTTAACTTAGAATTTTACCGTCTCAAGATTCTGGGTTTCTTGCAGATGAAACCGTGACAGAGCTGTCTACAAGCAGTGGCGTCATTAGGGAGTGCGGGGGTGCGGTCCGCACCGGATGACACCTATTGGGGGGGGGGGTGTCATATAATCAGTTTTATAACCCCTGTAATAATTGGTGACTAGTAGTCACTGAACCATTTCGTGCAGATTTTTCCTGGTCGGGGACTGACCACGAGGTGGACACCTCAGTTAATTACCTGAGATGAACTCCTATTGAAAAATCAGAGCAGGAAGGACTAGTCCTCCCGTAGTGCTCTGGCAAGAAACTTAGCCGTCCGGCGTAGTGCCTCATAGCTACCATACAAGTCGAGTGACTGCACAGGCAAGTCCCCCCTTAGCTCGCGGAGCTGGGGACACTCGTACAAGACATGCGACACTGTTTCGACGCTCTCTCCACAGTGACGGCATCGGGAGTCAAAGTTAGTGCGGAACCGGGCAAAGTATGCCCCAATAGGACAATGTTCCGTCCTGCACTGCGCAACTATTGACTGCTCTGACCTCCTCAGTCGCCACCATGGATCGTCGCGATCTGGGTGACGCATGCGCTGCCAGACACCACGTGCTCTGTCGGATTCCTCCCAGGACTTTAACCACTTCTCATGAATGAGTGCTCGGATTTGTGCCGTTGCTTGTAAGTACGTGCTTGGTGCTTCGAGGTGTGTGGCTGCCATTGCACCCTCCCTTGCGAGGGCGTCTGCCGTTTCATTGCCCCTCACGCCGCAATGTGAAGGCGCCCACTGCATATAAACGACAGCTCCAATAGCTCGGCGGATGTTATCTGCGGCGCCGATTGCCTCTTCTATTACGGGCGACCCTCCCCCGCCGCCACCCATAACTAGGAGACTGGAGCGAGAGTCAGTGACCAACACCACCGTAGTGGCGCTAGTCTCGCGTTGGAGCATTCGGGCCCTAATGGCCTCGAACGCCCTAGTTATCCCTGTAAGTTCGGCATCCATGGAGCATGCAGCGTAGCCGCATGGACCAGAGAGACTATCTGGTTCAGTCCGGTCGGGGTAGACAATAAGGGCCCCATACCCCGATTTATCGGGGTCCCTCATTACCGACCCATCGGTATAACAGAATATGGCATCTGATGGGTAGGATTTTATAGTTATGGATGCCAAATTTTGGAGAATGGCAGGTGTTAATCGCCTCTTGGTGGCTCCCTCTTGCCCTAACAGGGACAGGTTTATTTGTGGGGCCAGCAATCTCCTCCACGGAGGGCACGTACTGATTCTCCTAATGGGGATTCTATCAGTGGAGAGTCCAGCTGTATTTGACAAATTGGCCGCTATATGTAGGAACGATCGCATTTTAATGCGGTTCCTCTCTCTCCACTGTCGCACTAAAATTGAGGTGGGTAGCCTAGAGTCGCCCCTTTTATAGCGCTCGTAGGCCGTAAGTACTGCCCTCTCCCTTCTAAGATGTAAGGGTGCCACGTTTGTAAAAATTTCAGCAGCGTTTGTTGGGCTTGTCCTAAAGGTGCCACAAATGAACCGTAGAGCCTGTGCTTGTACCCGGTCGAGTGATTCGAGGGCAGTTTTACTAGCGTATACTTGAACTTTATAGCTGTATTCGATTTGTGATCTAACTGTCCCTAGATACAATGTGCGTAGCATGTCAGCTTTGGCACCCCACTTTGTGCTGGCCAGCTTTCTTAATAACGCTAACTTCTCCGAGGCTTTTCGTTCAACTTCCTGGACGTGCTGGAGCATTGACAGTTTTCTATCCAGGGTCACCCCTAGATATTTTGGCGTATTTTCACGCTGGAGTCGCAGCCCACCGAGTTGAAGCTCGAATGGAGCCTTAAGGATGTCGATTCCTAGGCTGAACAGGGACCAGGTCGTTTTGGCAACGTTTATCTGAGTCTGCCATTTGTCGCAATACGAGGAGATGGTATGGAGGTCTGCTTGAAGTGCCGCCTGAATTTGGTCGGCTTTCTTCCCGGTTGACCAGAGGACAATATATAGCAGTTTTTTGGACCGTAGTGAGCTGGGCAAATCATTAAGAAAGGCTATGAAAAGTGTACAGGACAGGGCAGAGCCCTGAGGCAGGCCATTAAGTTGTTGTTTTGGCTTGCTAAGGGAGTGCTGGTATTTTGTACGTGTGCTCCTCCCTGACAGAAAGGATTGTATCCAATTGTATATCTTGCCCCGCACACCCATAGCTCTTAGCTTAAGATAGAGGCCTTGCTTCCACACACGATCGTAGGCCTGTTTTAGGTCTATGAACACCGCGTATGTGCTCTCGGACCTCTGGAACCCGTCGGCCACCTCCTGTGCGAATGTCGTGACCTGGTCGATCGGGCTCAAGCCTGCCCTAAAGCCGGCCTGTTCTGGCGCCAGGATACCGGCACTCTCAAAGCACCAAACTAGCCGCTTGTTAACCATTCGCTCAGCAACTTTGCCAAGGGTTGAGGTTAGTGAAATGGGTCTGTAGGACTCCACGTTAGTCGCGTCTTTTCCCTTCTTAAGGACTGGCACAATGACAGCACTCTTCCAGGCCCCGGGCAGTCTGGACTCTGCCCAGGTTCGATTCATAAACTCCAGGAGTTTATCTCTCACAATGCCCCCAAGGTGTTTTACCATCTCGGGGGTAACCTTGTCTGGCCCCGGAGCTTTTCGATTTTTGCACTTAGCTATCGCTCTGTCCAGCTCAGCACGACAGAAGGGCGCGTTGCACGTTGCTTGGCTTTCCGGCTCATCCGGCTCCCTCTCGAGCCTCTTACGTTCTTTGTTGAGGGCTTTGGACATGGCAGACTTCTTTTCGGGCTTGCTGATTTTAGCAAAATGTCGATTCAACAAGCCGGCCATTTTGGTTACCGTCGAGACCGGCCCTCCGGGTGACAATAGAGGGGCAGCCGTTCGCGCTGTGTCTTTGGCCTCTAGGTTTCGCAGAAGACGCCAGGCTTTCGAGGTATCCCGAAGATCCATCCCGGCGCAGGCAGCGTTCCAATGGTCCGACCGGACGCGTCGGGCCAGTTCACTCGTGGCTCTGCAGAGCCGATTGTACTCCCGCCGGATTTCAGGGGTACCCTTCCGTTCAGCAAGCCTCCGGGCTCGCTTACGTCTCAGGACCAGCTTATTCAATTCCTGAGACCACACGCGTTTCTGCCTTACGCCAGGATAAGTCCGCGGGACAAACCTCTTGGCCGCACCCAACATAGCTGCTGTTAATTCGCCGTATATGATGTCAACGTCCCTATCCTCCATGCAATATTCATAAGGGCAGTGTTGACTGCTGCCTCGTAGGCTGGCCAGTTCGCCTTGGTGTAACTCCATCTACGCGGGGCTTTTGGGGTTACACCACTGGCCTCTGAGAGGGCAATTGTGACTAATATGGGTCTATGGTCACTTCCAATGTCATCTAGGACTTGAAACTGAGTATGTGATTCTAGATTAGCTGTGATTAGAGTAAGGTCTGGTCTAGATTGGCTGCCATTTCCGGTATGGTATAGAGTTGGGGGAGTATGTTTATTTTGCAGACAGAACAAATTAGAATTATTTAGAAGTTCATGAATTTTATGTCCCGACGAGTCGGTTGAATCATAGCCCCACTGCTGAGACTTAGCATTAAAGTCTCCTGCGATGACGTTGTGAGTATTGATATTAGTACAGTCATATTCGAGACTAATTTCATGCTTGGGGGGGTTATACAGATTAGTTACCGTGAGTTTGCGCCCTAATTTATGTATCTCGAGGGTGATGGCGTCGGTACGCCCATGCACTCGTGGACCGGGGACTTGTGTAGCAACCAGGTTGTTGCGTACGTAAGTGATGAGCCCCCGGCAGTCTGTGCATTTGCATTTAAATGCAGTATAACCGGGGATACTGGCATTGCGTTTGCCAGTTAGTGTCTCTTGTAGTAAAGCCACGTCTATTGCCCTCTCGTGGAGGAGTTTTGAGAGCTCTAACACCTTTGGGATGACCCCGCAGATGTTAATTTGTAAGATCAGGAGGGACCTTGTGTTTATGGGCTTAGTCCCTGGAGTGGGTTGGTTCCCACTAGTGTCAATTTGGGTTGTTTGGGGGCCGGAGGCTCCCGTCACTATTTCGCTTCCAGTCATATTTGCCTGCGGTGTATCTAGGTCCGCAGGAGGTTGTGGCAGACTTCCATCCTTCCAGACCTTATTCGAATCGGACCTCCGAAGGAGGTACGAATGCAGTGTTCGTTGAGAAGAGGACTTAGGTGGAGGAATTTTAGCTAACTTTTCACGACCTGACAAATTCCCCCTCATCGAGGTCGCGGGGCGACTAGTAGCTGACTTTTCGTGTCCAGGCCTGACGCCCACTACCCGGCGCACGGAGCCTGTTCGGGTCTGCTCGTGCCCGCTTTTTACTGTATCTGTGTCAATCATGGTTGTATGGTTAAGGCCGTTGGCGGCCTTAGTTACTGCTCTAATGCAGCAGCGTGCATGGCCTATACTTATGTCGCCACTAAGGGCAAGGCAGAGACCTGCCCAAGCAATCACCGCCACAGTTTGGCATATAAGTTTCCTGCAAGGCAGGAGTGGGGTGGCGCGCGTTTCTCGATATTCCCAGTGTCAGAGTCGCCATTGGTCGCGGCGGATTCCTCCACTAGCGCGCCAGGGAACGGGCTAGATAGAGCCTAGCTCGCGGACGCCAATCGGTCCGCCCGACGCAGCCCGCTAAGGCCGCGCCAGTCAGTCCAGTCTTTGCCCAAAGAGAGACCCGCGAATCAGTCGAGTCCCAGGAGAACCCGACCAACCCTCGAGTTGGTGTCCAGCGCTATCCGCTTTTCGGAGATCCCTTTAGGTCTCTTACTCACCGTTGCCCCGGGGCCCCACAGGGGGGGGGGGGGCTGGACATAACCCCTTTGAGTTTCTTTTACACTTGCCGGCTGCTCATTCATCAGCGGCAAGCAACCAGTACCCTTGGCCACTCCCAAAGAGCGGAGTGTTCACGCGGCGACCACGATGAGGTGGTGCTGGAACGCCGCGCCTCAGTTAATTACAGACTCCCGTAGAAAAAGGAGTGCTATGAATATCTTTTACAGTGGAGTAATGTACATGTACTCAAGTTGTTATAATTGATTTGTATTCAGAATATATTTCTCTGGACATATAATTTGTGATGGCTGAAGTCGCCAATATCTTTTGTGATATATTATTGTGTCAATAAAATTATGTCTGCTACCAACGTGTCTATTAATGATTCTGAATGTTGTGGTCGGAGAGTCCAGTATGTTAGTGTTCTCAAGCACCTGCAAATCTAGTGCGTGTGAGAAAGTATTTAGTTACAAGTCAGAGAACATTATAACAGTACCAGAAGAGATATCTACAACGCACAGAGACATTCGCGTCATCACGCCTACAACAAGAACCAGGCTGTGACAGGGGGGTGACACCCGATGGTAAAAAAAAAAGAATACCAGCAAAAACTAGCAGATTAAAAAATAAATAAATCTCAACATATATACCCAAATATGTCTAGGCATATACTGTGCTAATCTAGATCTATACATTTTATTGTAGGTTTATTTTCTTTGGTAAAAGTATCCAAAAAGCTACTTGATAACAAAGGTGACGCAAAAGTAGCTAGTAGAACAAACATTGATTATATTTGCATTGTATTTTTTTTTTTAACTTGGCGGAAAAGACTTCATTAGTAAATTTTAAGACCAATTAAACTATTAATTATATAACGTCGTTTTATCGTCCAAAAATAAAACTTTTTTAAAGTTAGCATCAAAATCGTTTCAAAAGTGTTCATTATGTATTGAAGAATGAAGGCAACTGATATCGTTGTTGGGCAGAACACTTTTATTCATTTAAAACTGGACGCCATCTTGGGCAGAACTATTCGTTTACAACAAAAGACAAACAACTCAGTAATGACTAAGGGCTATAACTCACATATATCAAGTATTAACAAAAAGGTTCTTTTAAAGAAAACATATTAATACCTCTTCGGCAACGTGATTCTAGAGTCTACCCTGTTTTTACGGCAGTACAAATACATTTCTCTCGACTAACGTACCATCGTAATATTGTCGTTTTTTGTGTGTGTGAACAGGACAGGCCCGCTACAAGACACCTTTCGAAATATGAGAATAATTTTATGACTACTGTAAAGTTCCTCAAGCTGTGGTGGAGACACTCCTTCGGAAGGAGCGAACGTTCTCTCATGAGGGCTCGACGTCCTGACCAATAGGGTGGGGGGCGAAACAATCCGACGTTGTCGACCTTATCCGTAGCGAGCGTCCGACGAGGCGGGCGGGCGGGAGGGTCGCCTCGTAAAAAAATATTTAAACGTAGATTTAACCGTCTTAATCTTTCTGGGAAAGTCTTGCTGCGAAAAGCGCTGACTTGACGTACTGAGACTTGACTTTCCGCTTGCAAGCAATTAGATGGGTAGGCGTTGTCGACCTTATCCGTAGCGAGCGTCCGACGAGGCGGGCGGGCGGGAGGGTCGCCTCGTAAAAAAATATTTAAACGTAGATTAAACCGTCTTAATCTTTCTGGGAGGGTCTTGCTGCGAAAAGCGCTGACTTGACGTACTGAGACTTGACTTTCCGCTTGCGCGCAATTAGATGGGTAGGCGTTAACGACCTTATCCGTAGCGAGCGTCCGACGAGGCGGGCGGGCGGGAGGGGTCGCCTCGTAAAAAAATATTTAAACGTAGATTTAACTGTCTTAATCTTTCTGGGAGGGACTTGCTGCGAAAAGCGCTGACTTGACGTACTGAGACTTGACTTTCCGCTTGCGAGCAATTAGATGGGTAGTCGTTGTCGACCTTATCCGTATCGAGCGTCCGACGAGGCGGGCGGGCGTGAGGGTCGCCTCGTAAAAAAATATTTAAACGTAGACTTTACCGTCTTAATCTTTCTGGGAGGGTCTTGCTGCGAAAAGCGCTGACTTGACGTACTGAGACTTGACTTTCCGCTTGCGAGCAATTAGATGGGTAGGCGTTGTCGACCTTATCCGTAGCGAGCGTTCGACGAGGCGGGCGGGTGGGAGGGTCGCCTCGTAAAAAAATATTTTAACGTAGATTTAACCGTCTTAATCTTTCTGGGAGGGTCTTGCTGCGAAAAGCGCTGACTTGACGTACTGAGACTTGACTTTCCGCTTACGCGCATTTAGATGGGTAGGCGTTAACGACCTTATCCGTAGCGAGCGTCCGACGAGGCGGGCGGGCGGGAGGGTCGCCTCGTAAAAAAATATTTAAACGTAGATTTAACCGTCTTAATCTTTCTGGGAGGGTCTTGCTGCGAAAAGCGCTGACTTGACGTACTGAGACTTGACTTTCCGCTTGCAAGCAATTAGATGGGTAGGCGTTGTCGACCTTATCCGTAGCGAGCGTCCGACGAGGCGGGCGGGCGGGAGGGTCGCCTCGTAAAAAAATATTTAAACGTAGATTAAACCGTCTTAATCTTTCTGGGAGGGTCTTGCTGCGAAAAGCGCTGACTTGACGTACTGAGACTTGACTTTCCGCTTGCGCGCAATTAGATGGGTAGGCGTTAACGACCTTATCCGTAGCGAGCGTCCGACGAGGCGGGCGGGCGGGAGGGGTCGCCTCGTAAAAAAATATTTAAACGTAGATTTAACTGTCTTAATCTTTCTGGGAGGGTCTTGCTGCGAAAAGCGCTGACTTGACGTACTGAGACTTGACTTTCCGCTCGCAAGCAATTAGATGGGTAGGCGTTGTCGACCTTATCCGTAGCGAGCGTCCGACGAGGCGGGCGGGCGGGAGGGTCACCTCGTAAAAAAATATTTAAACGTAGATTTAACCGTCTTAATCTTTCTGGGAGGGTCTTGCTGCGAAAAGCGCTGACTTGACGTACTGAGACTTGACTTTCCGCTTGCGCGCAATTAGATGGGTAGGCGTTAACTACCTTATCCGTAGCGAGCGTCCGACGAGGCGGGCGGGCGGGAGGGTCGCCTCGTAAAAAAAATATTTAAACGTAGACTTAACCGTCTTAATCTTTCTGGGAGGGTTTTGCTGCGAAAAGCGATGACTTGACGTACTGAGACTTGACCTTCCGCTTGCGAGCAATTAGATGGGTTGGCGTTGTCGACCTTATCCGTAGCGAGCGTCCGACGAGGCAGGCGGGCGGGAGGGTCGCCTCGTAAAAAAATATTTAAACGTAGATTTAACCGTCTTAATCTTTCTGGGAGGGTCTTGCTGCGAAATGCGCTGACTTGACGTACTGAGACTTGACTTTCCGCTTGCGCGCAATTAGATGGGTAGGCGTTATCTACCTTATCCGTAGCGAGCGTCCGACGAGGCGGGTTGGCGGGAGGGTCGACTCGTAAAAAAATATTTAAACGTAGACTTAACCGTCTTAATCTTTCTGGTAGGGTCTTGCTGCGAAAAGCGCTGACTTGACGTACTGAGATTTGACTTTCCGCTTGCGACCAATTAGATGGGTAGGCGTTGTCGAATTAATCCGTATCGAGCGTCTGACTAGGCGGGCGGGCGGGAGGGTCGCCTCGTAAAAAAATATTTAAACGTAGACTTTACCGTCTTAATCTTTCTGGGAGGGTCTTGCTGCGAAAAGCGCTGACTTGACGTACTGAGACTTGACTTTCCGCTTGCAAGCAATTAGATGGGTAGGCGTTGTCGACCTTATCCGTATCGAGCGTCCGACGAGGCGTGCGGGCGGGAGGGTCGCCTCGTAAAAAAATATTTAAACGTAGATTTAACCGTCTCAATCTTTCTGGGAGGGTCTTGCTGCGAAAAGCGCTGACTTGACGTACTGAGACTTTACTTTCCGCTTGCGCGCAATTAGATGGGTAGGCGTTGTCGACCTTATCCGTAGCGAGCGTCCGACGAGGCGGGCGGGCGGGAGGGTCGCCTCGTAAAAAAATATTTAAACGTAGACTTAACCGTCTTAATCTTTCTGGGAGGGTCTTGCTGCGAAAAGCGCTGACTTGACGTACTGAGACTTGACTTTCCGCTTGCGAGCAATTAGATGGGTAGGCGTTGTCGACCTTATCCGTAGCGAGCGTCCGACGAGGCGGGCGGGCGGGAGGGTCGCCTCGTAATTAAATATTTAAACTTAGACTTAACCGTCTTAATCTTTCTGGGAGGGTCTTGCTTCGAAAAGCTCTTACTTGACGTACTGAGACTTGACTTTCCGCTTGCGAGCAATTAGATGGGTAGGCGTTAACGACATTATCCGTAGCGGGCGTCCGACGAAGCGGGCGGGCGGGAGGGTCGCCTCGTAAAAAATATTTAAACGTAGATTTAACCGTCTTAATCTTTCTGGGAGGGTCTTGCTGCGAAAAGCGCTGACTTGACGTACTGAGACTTGACCTTCCGCTTGCGAGCAATTAGATGGGTAGGCGTTGTCGACCATATCCCTAGCGAGCGTCTGACGAGGCGGGCGAGCGTGAGGGTCGCCTCGTAAAAAAATATTTAAACGTAGACTTTAACGTCTTAATCTTTCTGGGAGGGTCTTGCTGCGAAAAGCGCTGACTTGACGTACTGAGACTTGACTTTCTGCTTGCGAGCAATTAGATGGGTAGGCGTTGTCGACCTTATCCGTAGCGAGCGTTCGACGAGGCGGGCGGGTGGGAGGGTCGCCTCGTAAAAAAATATTTTAACGTAGATTTAACCGTCTTAATCTTTCTGGGAGGGTCTTGCTGCGAAAAGCGCTGACTTGACGTACTGAGACTTGACTTTCCGCTTGCGCGCAATTAGATGGGTAGGCGTTAACTACCTTATCCGTAGCGAGCGTCCGACGAGGCGGGCGGGCGGGAGGGTCGCCTCGTAAAAAAAATATTTAAACGTAGACTTAACCGTCTTAATCTTTCTGGGAGGGTTTTGCTGCGAAAAGCGATGACTTGACGTACTGAGACTTGACCTTCCGCTTGCGAGCAATTAGATGGGTTGGCGTTGTCGACCTTATCCGTAGCGAGCGTCCGACGAGGCAGGCGGGCGGGAGGGTCGCCTCGTAAAAAAATATTTAAACGTAGATTTAACCGTCTTAATCTTTCTGGGAGGGTCTTGCTGCGAAATGCGCTGACTTGACGTACTGAGACTTGACTTTCCGCTTGCGCGCAATTAGATGGGTAGGCGTTATCTACCTTATCCGTAGCGAGCGTCCGACGAGGCGGGTTGGCGGGAGGGTCGACTCGTAAAAAAATATTTAAACGTAGACTTAACCGTCTTAATCTTTCTGGTAGGGTCTTGCTGCGAAAAGCGCTGACTTGACGTACTGAGATTTGACTTTCCGCTTGCGACCAATTAGATGGGTAGGCGTTGTCGAATTAATCCGTATCGAGCGTCTGACTAGGCGGGCGGGCGGGAGGGTCGCCTCGTAAAAAAATATTTAAACGTAGACTTTACCGTCTTAATCTTTCTGGGAGGGTCTTGCTGCGAAAAGCGCTGACTTGACGTACTGAGACTTGACTTTCCGCTTGCAAGCAATTAGATGGGTAGGCGTGTTCGACCTTATCCGTATCGAGCGTCCGACGAGGCGTGCGGGCGGGAGGGTCGCCTCGTAAAAAAATATTTAAACGTAGATTTAACCGTCTCAATCTTTCTGGGAGGGTCTTGCTGCGAAAAGCGCTGACTTGACGTACTGAGACTTTACTTTCCGCTTGCGCGCAATTAGATGGGTAGGCGTTGTCGACCTTATCCGTAGCGAGCGTCCGACGAGGCGGGCGGGCGGGAGGGTCGCCTCGTAAAAAAATATTTAAACGTAGACTTAACCGTCTTAATCTTTCTGGGAGGGTCTTGCTGCGAAAAGCGCTGACTTGACGTACTGAGACTTGACTTTCCGCTTGCGAGCAATTAGATGGGTAGGCGTTGTCGACCTTATCCGTAGCGAGCGTCCGACGAGGCGGGCGGGCGGGAGGGTCGCCTCGTAATTAAATATTTAAACTTAGACTTAACCGTCTTAATCTTTCTGGGAGGGTCTTGCTTCGAAAAGCTCTTACTTGACGTACTGAGACTTGACTTTCCGCTTGCGAGCAATTAGATGGGTAGGCGTTAACGACATTATCCGTAGCGAGCGTCCGACGAAGCGGGCGGGCGGGAGGGTCGCCTCGTAAAAAATATTTAAACGTAGATTTAACCGTCTTAATCTTTCTGGGAGGGTCTTGCTGCGAAAAGCGCTGACTTGACGTACTGAGACTTGACCTTCCGCTTGCGAGCAATTAGATGGGTAGGCGTTGTCGACCATATCCCTAGCGAGCGTCTGACGAGGCGGGCGAGCGTGAGGGTCGCCTCGTAAAAAAATATTTAAACGTAGACTTTAACGTCTTAATCTTTCTGGGAGGGTCTTGCTGCGAAAAGCGCTGACTTGACGTACTGAGACTTGACTTTCTGCTTGCGAGCAATTAGATGGGTAGGCGTTGTCGACCTTATCCGTAGCGAGCGTTCGACGAGGCGGGCGGGTGGGAGGGTCGCCTCGTAAAAAAATATTTTAACGTAGATTTAACCGTCTTAATCTTTCTGGGAGGGTCTTGCTGCGAAAAGCGCTGACTTGACGTACTGAGACTTGACTTTCCGCTTGCAAGCAATTAGATGGGTAGGCGTTGTCGAATTAATCCGTATCGATCGTCTGACGAGGCGGGCGGGCGGGAGGGTCGCCTCGTAAAAAAATATTTAAACGTAGACTTTACCGTCTTAATCTTTCTGGGAGGGTCTTGCTGCGAAAAGCGCTGACTTGACGTACTGAGACTTGACTTTTCGCTTGCAAGCAATTAGATGGGTATGCGTTGTCGACCTTATCCGTAGCGAGCGTCTGACGAGGCGGGCGGGAGGGAAGGTCGCCTCGTAAAAAAATATTTAAACGTAGATTTAACCGTCTTAATCTTTCTGGGAGGGTCTTGCTGCGAAAAGCGCTGACTTGACGTACTGAGACTTGACTTTCCGCTTGCAAGCAATTAGATGGGTAGGCGTTGTCGACCTTATCCGTATTGAGCGTCCGACGAGGCGTGCGGGCGGGAGGGTCGCCTCGTAAAAAAATATTTAAACGTAGATTTAACCGTCTTAATCTTTCTGGGAGGGTCTTGCTGCGAAAAGCGCTGACTTGACGTACTGAGACTATACTTTCCGCTTGCGCGCAATTAGATGGGTAGGCGTTGTCGACCTTATCCGTAGCGAGCGTCCGACGAGGCGGGCGGGCGGGAGGGTCGCCTCGTAAAAAAATATTTAAACGTAGATTTAACCGTCTTAATCTTTCTGGGAGGGTCTTGCTGCGAAAAGCGCTGACTTGACGTACTGAGACTTGACTTTCCGCTTGCGAGCAATTAGATGGGTAGGCGTTGTCGACCTTATCCGTAGCGAGCGTCCGACGAGGCGGGCGGGCGGGAGGGTCGCCTCGTAAAAAATATTTAAACGTAGATTTAACCGTCTTAATCTTTCTGGGAGGGTCTTGCTGCGAAAAGCGCTGACTTGACGTACTGAGACTTGACCTTCCGCTTGCGAGCAATTAGATGGGTAGGCGTTGTCGACCATATCCCTAGCGAGCGTCTGACGAGGCGGGCGGGCGGGAAGGTCGCCTCGTAAAAAAATATTTAAACGTAGATTTAACCGTCTTAATCTTTCTGGGAGGGTCTTGCTGCGAAAAGCGCTGACTTGACGTACTGAGACTTGACTTTCCGCTTGCGCGCAATTAGATGGGTAGGCTTTAACTACCTTATCCGTAGCGAGCGTCCGACGAGGCGGGCGAGCGTGAGGGTCGCCTCGTAAAAAAATATTTAAACGTAGACTTTAACGTCTTAATCTTTCTGGGAGAGTCTTGCTGCGAAAAGCGCTGACTTGATGTACTGAGACTTGACTTTCCGCTTGCGAGCAATTAGATGGGTAGGCGTTGTCGACCTTATCCGTAGCGAGCGTTCGACGAGGCGGGCGGGTGGGAGGGTCGCCTCGTAAAAAAATATTTTAACTTAGATTTAACCGTCTTAATCTTTCTGGGAGGGTCTTGCTGCGAAAAGCGCTGACTTGACGTACTGAGACTTGACTTTCCGCTTGCAAGCAATAAGATGGGTAGGCGTTGTCGACCTTATCCGTAGCGAGCGTCCGACGAGGCGGAAGGGCGGGAGGGTCGCCTCGTAAAAAAATATTTAAACGTAGATTTAACCGTCTTAATCTTTCTGGGAGGGTCTTGCTGCGAAAAGCGCTGACTTGACGTACTGAGACTTGACTTTCCGCTTGCGAGCAATTAGATGGGTAGGCGTTGTCGACCTTATCCGTAGCGAGCGTCCGACGAGGCGGGCGGGTGGGAGGGTCGCCTCGTAAAAAAATATTTAAACGTAGATTTAACTGTCTTAATCTTTCTGGGAGGGTTGTGCTGCGAAAAGCGCTGACTTGACGTACTGAGACTTGACTTTCCGCTTGCGAGCAATTAGATGGGTAGGCGTTGTCGACCTTATCCGTAGCGAGCGTCCGACGAGGCGGGCGGGTGGGAGGGTCGCCTCGTAAAAAAATATTTAAATGTAGATTTAACCGTCTTAATCTTTCTGGGAGGGTCTTGCTGCGAAAAGCGCTGACTTAACGTACTGAGACTTGACTTTCCGCTTGCGAGCAATTAGATGGGTAGGCGTTGTCGACCTTATCCGTAGCATGCGTCCGACGAGGCGGGCGGGCGGGAGGGTCGCCTCGTAAAAAAATATTTAAACGTAGATTTAACCGTCTTAATCTTTCTGGGAGGGTCTTGCTGCGAAAAGCGCTGACTTGACGTACTGAGACTTGACTTTCCGCTTGCAAGCAATTAGATGGGTATGCGTTAACTACCTTATCCGTAGCGAGCGTCCGACTAGGCGGGCGGGCGGGAGGGTTGCCTCTTAAAAAAATATTTAAACGTAGATTTAACTGTCTTAATCTTTCTGGGAGGGTCTTGCTGCGAAAAGCGCTGACTTGACGTACTGAGACTTGACTTTCCGCTTGCGAGCAATTAGATGGGTATGCGTTGTCGACCTTATCAGTAGCGAGCGTCCGACGAGGCGGGCGGATGGGAGGGTCGCCTCGTAAAAAAATATTTAAACGTAGATTTAACCGTCTTAATCTTTCTGGGAGGGTCTTGCTGCGAAAAGCGCTGACTTGACGTACTGAGACTTGACTTTCCGCTTGCGAGCAATTAGATGGGTAGGCGTTGTCGACCTTATCCGTAGCATGCGTCCGACGAGGCGGGCGGGTGAGAGGGTCGCCTCGTAAAAAAATATTTAAACGTAGATTTAACCGTCTTAATCTTTCTGGGAGGGTCTTACTGCGAAATGCGCTTACTTGACGTACTGAGACTTGACCTTCCGCTTGCGAGCAATTAGATGGGTAGGCGTTGTCGACCTTATCCGTAGCGAGCGTCCGACGAGGCGGGCGGGTGAAAGGGTCGCCTCGTAAAAAAATATTTAAACGTAGATTTAACCGTCTTAATCTTTCTGGGAGGGTCTTGCTGCGAAAAGCGCTGACTTGACGTACTGAGACTTGACTTTCCGCTTGCGAGCAATTAGATGGGTAGGCGTTAACGACCTTATCCGTAGCGAGCGTCCGATGAGGCGGGCGGGCGGGAGTGTCGTCTCGTAAAAAAATATTTAAACGTAGATTTAACCGTCTTAATCTTTCTGGGAGGGTCTTGCTGCGAAAAGCGCTGACTTGACGTACTGAGACTTGACTTTCCGCTTGCAAGCAATTAGATGGGTAGGCGTTGTCGACCTTATTCGTATCGAGCGTCCGACGAGGCGGGCGGGTGGGAGGGTCGCCTCGTAAAAAAATATTTAAATGTAGATTTAACCGTCTTAATCTTTCTGGGAGGGTCTTGCTGCGAAAAGCGCTGACTTGACGTACTTAGACTTGACTTTCCGCTTGCGCGCAATTAGATGGGTAGGCGTTAACTACCTTATCCGTAGCGAGCGTCCGACGAGCCGGGCGGGCAGGAGGGTCGCCTCGTAAAAAAATATTTAAACGTAGATTTAACCGTCTTAATCTTTCTGGGAGGGTCTTGCTGCGAAAAGCGCTTACTTGACGTACTGAGACTTGACCTTCCGCTTGCGAGCAATTAGATGGGTAGGCGTTGTCGACCTTATCCGTAGCGAGCCTCCGACGAGGCGGGCGGGCGGGAGGGTCGCCTCGTATAAAAATATTTAAACGTAGACATAACCGTCTAAATCTTTCTGGGAGGGTCTTACTGCGAAAAGCGCTGACTTGACGTACTGAGACTTGACCTTCCGCTTTCGAGCAATTAGATGGGTAGGCGTTGTCGAACTAATCCGTATCGAGCGTCCGACGAGGCGGACGGGCGGAAGAATCGCCTCGTAAAAAAATATTTAAACGTAGACTTTACTGTCTTAATCTTTCTGGGAGGGTCTTGCTGCGAAAAGCGCTGACTTGACGTACTGAGACTTGACTTTCCGCTTGCAAGCAATTAGATGGGTAGGCGTTGTCGACCTTATCCGTAGCATGCGTCCGACGAGGCGGGCGGGCGGGAGGGTCGCCTCGTAAAAAAATATTTAAAAGTAGATTTACCCGTCTTAATCTTTCTGGGAGGGTCTTGCTGCGAAAAGCGCTGACTTGACGTACTGAGACTTGACTTTCCGCTTGCGAGCAATTAGATGGGTAGGCGTTAACGACCTTATCCGTAGCGAGCGTCCGATGAGGCGGGCGGGCGGGAGTGTCGTCTCGTAAAAAAATATTTAAACGTAGACTTAACCGTCTTAATCTTTCTGGGAGGGTCTTGCTGCGAAAAGCGCTGACTTGACGTACTGAGACTTGACTTTCCGCTTGCGAGCAATTAGATGGGTAGGCGTTGTCGACCTTATCCGTAGCATGCGTCCGAAGAGGCGGGCGGGCGGGAGGGTCGCCTAGTAAAAAAATATTTAAACGTAGATTTAACCGTCTTAATCTTTCTGGGAGGGTCTTGCTGCGAAAAGCGCTGACTTGACGTACTGAGACTTGACTTTCCGCTTGCGAGCAATTAGATGGGTAGGCGTTGTCGAACTAATCCGTATCGAGCGTCCGACGAGGCGGGCGGGCGGGAGGGTCGCCTCGTAAAAAAATATTTAAACGTAGACTTTACCGTCTTAATCTTTCTGGGAGGGTCTTGCTGCGAAAAGCGCTGACTTGACGTACTGAGACTTGACTTTCCGCTTGCAAGCAATTAGATGGGTAGGCGTTGTCGACCTTATCCGTAGCATGCGTCCGACGAGGCGGGCGGGTGGGAGGGTCGCCTCGTAAAAAAATATTTAAATGTAGATTTAACCGTCTTAATCTTTCTGGGAGGGTCTTGCTTCGATAAGCGCTGACTTGACGTACTGAGACTTGACCTTCCGCTTGCGAGCAATTAGATGGGTATGCGTTGTCGACCATTTCCGTAGCGAGCGTCTGACGAGGCGGGCGGGCGGGAAGGTCGCCTCGTAAAAAAATATTTAAACGTAGATTTAACCGTCTTAATCTTTCTGGGAGGGTCTTGCTGCGAAAAGCGCTGACTTGACGTACTGAGACTTGACTTTCCGCTTGCGAGCAATTAGATGGGTAGGCGTTGTCGACCTTATCCGTAGCGAGCGTCCGACGAGGCGGGCGGGTGGGAGGGTCGCCTCGTAAAAAAATATTTAAATGTAGATTTAACCGTCTTAATCTTTCTGGGAGGGTCTTGCTTCGATAAGCGCTGACTTGACGTACTGAGACTTGACCTTTCGCTTCCGAGCAATTAGATGGGTAGGCGTTGTCGACCATATCCGTAGCGAGCGTCTGACGAGGCGGGCGGGCGGGAAGGTCGCCTCGTAAAAAAGCATTTATACGTAGATTTAACCGTCTTAATCTTTCTGGGAGGGTCTTGCTTCGAAAAGCGCTGACTTGACGTACTGAGACTTGACTTTCCGCTTGCGAGCAATTAGATGGGTAGGCGTTTTCGACCTTATCCGTAGCAAGCGTCCGACGAGGCGGGCGGGTGGGAGGGTCGCCTCGTAAAAAAATATTTAAACGTAGATTTAACCGTCTTAATCTTTTTGGGAGGGTCTTGCTGCGAAAAGCGCTGACTTGACGTACTGAGACTTGACTTTCCGCTTGCGAGCAATTAGATGGGTAGGCGTTGTCGACCTTATCCGTAGCGAGCGTCTGACGAGGCGGGCGGGTGGGAGGGTCGCCTCGTAAAAAAATATTTAAACGTAGATTTAACCGTCTTAATCTTTCTGGGAGGGTCTTGCTGCGAAAAGCGCTGACTTGACGTACTGAGACTTGACTTTCCGCTTGCAAGCAATTAGATGGGTAGGCGTTTTCGACCTTATCCGTAGCGAGCGTCCGACGAGGTTGGCGGGTGGGAGGGTCGCCTCGTAAAAAAATATTTAAACGTAGATTTAACCGTCTTAATCTTTCTGGGAGGGTCTTGCTGCGAAAAGCGCTGACTTGACGTACTGAGACTTGACTTTCCGCTTGCGAGCAATTAGATGGGTAGGCGTTGTCGACCTTATCCGTAGCGAGCGTCCGACGAGGCGGGCGGGTGGGAGGGTCGCCTCGTAAAAAAATATTTAAATGTAGATTTAACCGTCTTAATCTTTCTGGGAGGGTCTTGCTTCGATAAGCGCTGACTTGACGTACTGAGACTTGACCTTTCGCTTGCGAGCAATTAGATGGGTAGGCGTTGTCGACCATATCCGTAGCGAGCGTCTGACGAGGCGGGCGGGCGGGAAGGTCGCCTCGTAAAAAAGCATTTAAACGTAGATTTAACCGTCTTAATCTTTCTGGGAGGGTCTTACTGCGAAATGCGCTTACTTGACGTACTGAGACTTGACCTTCCGCTTGCGAGCAATTAGATGGGTATGCGTTGTCGACCATTTCCGTAGCGAGCGTCTGACGAGGCGGGCGGGCGGGAAGGTCGCCTCGTAAAAAAATATTTAAACGTAGATTTAACCGTCTTAATCTTTCTGGGAGGGTGTTGCTGCGAAAAGCGCTGACTTAACGTACTGAGACTTGACTTTCCGCTTGCGAGCAATTAGATGGGTAGGCGTTGTCGACCTTATCCGTAGCGAGCGTCCGACGAGGCGGGCGGGTGGGAGGGTCGCCTCGTAAAAAAATATTTAAACGTAGATTTAACCGTCTTAATCTTTCTGGGAGGGTCTTGCTGCGAAAAGCGCTGACTTGACGTACTGAGACTTGACTTTCCGCTTGCGAGCAATTAGATGGGTAGGCGTTGTCGACCTTATCCGTAGCGAGCGTCCGACGAGGCGGGCGGGTGGGAGGGTCGCCTCGTAAAAAAATATTTAAATGTAGATTTAACCGTCTTAATCTTTCTGGGAGGGTCTTGCTTCGATAAGCGCTGACTTGACGTACTGAGACTTGACCTTTCGCTTGCGAGCAATTAGATGGGTAGGCGTTGTCGACCATATCCGTAGCGAGCGTCTGACGAGGCGGGCGGGCGGGAAGGTCGCCTCGTAAAAAAGCATTTATACGTAGATTTAACCGTCTTAATCTTTCTGGGAGGGTCTTACTGCGAAATGCGCTTACTTGACGTACTGAGACTTGACCTTCCGCTTGCGAGCAATTAGATGGGTAGGCGTTGTCGACCATTTCCGTAGCGAGCGTCTGACGAGGCGGGCGGGCGGGAAGGTCGCCTCGTAAAAAAATATTTAAACGTAGATTTAACCGTCTTAATCTTTCTGGGAGGGTCTTGCTGCGAAAAGCGCTGACTTGACGTACTGAGACTTGACTTTCCGCTTGCGAGCAATTAGATGGGTAGGCGTTGTCGACCTTATCCGTAGCGAGCGTCCGACGAGGCGGGCGGGTGGGAGGGTCGCCTCGTAAAAAAATATTTAAATGTAGATTTAACCGTCTTATTCTTTCTGGGAGGGTCTTGCTGCGAAAAGCGCTGACTTTACGTACTGAGACTTGACTTTCCGCTTGCGAGCAATTAGATGGGTAGGCGTTGTCGACCTTATCCGTAGCATGCGTCCGACGAGGCGGGCGGGCGGGAGGGTCGCCTCGTAAAAAAATATTTAAACGTAGATTTAACCGTCTTAATCTTTCTGGGAGGGTCTTGCTGCGAAAAGCGCCGACTTGACGTACTGAGACTTGACTTTCCGCTTGCGAGCAATTAGATGGGTAGGCGTTGTCGACCTTATCCGTAGCGAGCGTCCGACGAGGCGGGCGGGCGGGAGGGTCGCCTCGTAAAAAAAATATTTAAACGTAGATTTAACCGTCTTAATCTTTCTGGGAGGGTCTTGCTGCGAAAAGCGCTGACTTGACGTACTGAGACTTGACCTTCCGCTTGCGAGCAATTAGATGGGTAGGCGTTGTCGACCTTATCCGTAGCGAGCGTCCGACGAGGCGGGCGGGCGGGAGGGTCGCCTCGTATAAAAATATCTAAACGTAGACTTAACCGTCTAAATCTTTCTGGGAGGGTCTTGCTTCGATAAGCGCTGACTTGACGTACTGAGACTTGACTTTCCGCTTGCGAGCAATTAGATGGGTAGGCGTTGTCGACCATATCCGTAGCGAGCGTCTGACGAGGCGGGCGGGCGGGAAGGTCGCCTCGTAAAAAAGCATTTATACGTAGATTTAACCGTCTTAATCTTTCTGGGAGGGTCTTACTGCGAAATGCGCTTACTTGACGTACTGAGACTTGACCTTCCGCTTGCGAGAAATTAGATGGGTATGCGTTGTCGACCATTTCCGTAGCGAGCGTCTGACGAGGCGGGCGGGCGGGAAGGTCGCCTCGTAAAAAAATATTTAAACGTAGATTTAACCGTCTTAATCTTTCTGGGAGGGTCTTGCTGCGAAAAGCGCTGACTTGACGTACTGAGACTTGACTTTCCGCTTGCGAGCAATTAGATGGGTAGGCGTTGTCGACCTTATCCGTAGCGAGCGTCCGACGAGGCGGGCGGGTGGGAGGGTCGCCTCGTAAAAAAATATTTAAATGTAGATTTAACCGTCTTATTCTTTCTGGGAGGGTCTTGCTGCGAAAAGCGCTGACTTTACGTACTGAGACTTGACTTTCCGCTTGCGAGCAATTAGATGGGTAGGCGTTGTCGACCTTATCCGTAGCGAGCGTCCGACGAGGCGGGCGGGCGGGAGGGTCGCCTCGTAAAAAAAATATTTAAACGTAGATTTAACCGTCTTAATCTTTCTGGGAGGGTCTTGCTGCGAAAAGCGCTGACTTGACGTACTGACACTTGACCTTCCGCTTGCGAGCAATTAGATGGGTAGGCGTTGTCGACCTTATCCGTAGCGAGCGTCCGACGAGGCGGGCGGGCGGGAGGGTCGCCTCGTATAAAAATATTTAAACGTAGATTTAACCGTCTTAATCTTTCTGGGAGGGTCTTGCTGCGAAAAGCGCTGACTTGACGTACTGAGACTTGACTTTCCGCTTGCGAGCAATTAGATGGGTAGGCGTTGTCGACCTTATCTGTAGCGAGCGTCCGACGAGGCGGGCGGGTGGGAGGGTCGCCTCGTAAAAAAATATTTAAACGTAGATTTAACCGTCTTAATCTTTCTGGAAGGGTCTTGCTGCGAAAAGCGCTGACTTGACGTACTGAGACTTGACTTTCCGCTTGCGAGCAATTAGATGGGTAGGCGTTTTCGACCTTATCCGTAGCGAGCGTCCGACGAGGCGGGCGGGTGGGAGGGTCGCCTCGTAAAAAAATATTTAAACGTAGATTTAACCGTCTTAATCTTTCTGGGAGGGTCTTGCTGCGAAAAGCGCTGACTTGACGTACTGAGACTTGACTTTCTGCTTGCGAGCAATTAGATGGGTAGGCGTTGTCGACCTTATCCGTAGCGAGCGTCCGACGAGGCGGGCGGGTGGGAGGGTCGCCTCGTAAAAAAATATTTAAATGTAGATTTAACCGTCTTAATCTTTCTGGGAGGGTCTTGCTGCGAAAAGCGCTGACTTGACGTACTGAGACTTGACTTTCCGCTTGCGAGCAATTAGATGGGTAGGCGTTGTCGACCTTATCCGTAGCGAGCGTCCGACGAGGCGGGCGGGCGGGAGGGTCGCCTCGTAAAAAAATATTTAAACGTAGATTTAACCGTCTTAATCTTTCTGGGAGGGTCTTGCTGCGAAAAGCGCTGACTTGACGTACTGAGACTTGACCTTCCGCTTGCGAGCAATTAGATGGGTAGGCGTTGTCAACCTTATCCGTAGCGAGCGTCCGACGAGGCGGGCGGGCGGGAGGGTCGCCTCGTATAAAAATATTTAAACGTTGACTTAACCGTCTAAATCTTTCTGGGAGGGTCTTACTGCGAAATGCGCTTACTTGACGTACTGAGACTTGACCTTCCTTTTGCGAGCAATTAGATGGGTATGCGTTGTCGACGATTTCCGTAGCGAGCGTCTGACGAGGCGGGCGGGCGGGAAGGTCGCCTCGTAAAAAAATATTTAAACGTAGATTTAACCGTCTTAATCTTTCTGGGAGGGTCTTGCTGCGAAAAGCGCTGACTTGACGTACTGAGACTTGACTTTCCGCTTGCGAGCAATTAGATGGGTAGGCGTTGTCGACCTTATCCGTAGCGAGCGTCCGACGAGGCGGGCGGGTGGGAGGGTCGCCTCGTAAAAAAATATTTAAATGTAGATTTAACCGTCTTATTCTTTCTGGGAGGGTCTTGCTGCGAAAAGCGCTGACTTTACGTACTGAGACTTGACTTTCCGCTTGCGAGCAATTAGATGGGTAGGCGTTGTCGACCTTATCCGTAGCGAGCGTCCGACGAGGCGGGCGGGCGGGAGGGTCGCCTCGTAAAAAAAATATTTAAACGTAGATTTAACCGTCTTAATCTTTCTGGGAGGGTCTTGCTGCGAAAAGCGCTTACTTGACGTACTGAGACTTGACTTTCCGCTTGCAAGCAATTAGATGGGTAGGCGTTGTCGACCTTATCCGTAGCATGCGTCCGACGAGGCGGGCGGGCGGGAGGGTCGCCTCGTAAAAAAATATTTAAACGTAGATTTAACCGTCTTAATCTTTCTGGGAGGGTCTTGCTGCGAAAAGCGCTGACTTGACGTACTGAGACTTGACTTTCCGCTTGCGAGCAATTAGATGGGTAGGCGTTTTCGACCTTATCCGTAGCGAGCGTCCGACGAGGCGGCCGGTGGGAGGGTCGCCTCGTAAAAAAATATTTAAACGTAGATTTAACCGTCTTAATCTTTCTGGGAGGGTCTTGCTGCGAAAAGCGCTGACTTGACGTACTGAGACTTGACTTTCTGCTTGCGAGCAATTAGATGGGTAGGCGTTGTCGACCTTATCCGTAGCGAGCGTCCGACGAGGCGGGCGGGTGGGAGGGTCGCCTCGTAAAAAAAATATTTAAACGTAGATTTAACCGTCTTAATCTTTCTGGGAGGGTCTTGCTGCGAAAAGCGCTGACTTGACGTACTGAGACTTGACTTTCCGCTTGCGAGCAATTAGATGGGTAGGCGTTGTCGACCTTATCCGTAGCAAGCGTCCGACGAGGCGGGCGGGCGGGAGTGTCGTATCGTAAAAAAATATTTAAACGTAGATTTAACCGTCTTAATCTTTCTGGGAGGGTCTTGCTGCGAAAAGCGCTGACTTGACGTACTGAGACTTGACTTTCCGCTTGCGAGCAATTAGATGGGTAGGCGTTGTCGACCTTATCCGTAGCGAGCGTCCGACGAGGCGGGCGGGTGGGAGGGTCGCCTCGTAAAAAAATATTTAAACGTAGATTTAACCGTCTTAATCTTTCTGGGAGGGTCTTGCTGCGAAAAGCGCTGACTTGACGTACTGAGACTTGACTTTCCGCTTGCGAGCAATTAGATGGGTAGGCGTTAACGACCTTATCCGTAGCGAGCGTCCGATGAGGCGGGCGGGCGGGAGTGTCGTCTCGTAAAAAAATATTTAAACGTAGATTTAACCGTCTTAATCTTTCTGGGAGGGTCTTGCTGCGAAAAGCGCTGACTTGACGTACTGAGACTTGACTTTCCGCTTGCGAGCAATTAGATTGGTAGGCGTTGTCGACCTTATCCGTAGCATGCGTCCGACGAGGCGGGCGGGCGTGAGGGTCGCCTCGTAAAAAAATATTTAAACGTAGATTTAACCGTCTTAATCTTTCTGGGAGGGTCTTGCTGCGAAAAGCGCTGACTTGACGTACTGAGACTTGACTTTCCGCTTGCAAGCAATTAGATGGGTAGGCGTTGTCGACCTTATCCGTAGCATGCGTCCGACGAGGCGGGCGGGAGGGAGGGTCGCCTCGTAAAAAAATATTTAAACGTAGATTTAACCGTCTTAATCTTTCTGGGAGGGTCTTGCTGCGAAAAGCGCTGACTTGACGTACTGAGACTTGACTTTCCGCTTGCGAGTAATTAGATGGGTAGGCGTTTTCGACCTTATCCGTAGCGAGCGTCCGACGAGGCGGGCGGGCGGGAGGGTCGCCTCGTAAAAAAAATATTTAAACGTAGATTTAACCGTCTTAATCTTTCTGGGAGGGTCTTGCTGCGAAAAGCGCTGACTTGACGTACTGAGACTTGACCTTCCGCTTGCGAGCAATTAGATGGGTAGGCGTTGTCGACCTTATCCGTAGCGAGCGTCCGACGAGGCGGGCGGGCGGGAGGGTCGCCTCGTATAAAAATATCTAAACGTAGACTTAACCGTCTAAATCTTTCTGGGAGGGTCTTGCTTCGATAAGCGCTGACTTGACGTACTGAGACTTGACTTTCCGCTTGCGAGCAATTAGATGGGTAGGCGTTGTCGACCATATCCGTAGCGAGCGTCTGACGAGGCGGGCGGGCGGGAAGGTCGCCTCGTAAAAAAGCATTTATACGTAGATTTAACCGTCTTAATCTTTCTGGGAGGGTCTTACTGCGAAATGCGCTTACTTGACGTACTGAGACTTGACCTTCCGCTTGCGAGCAATTAGATGGGTAGGCGTTGTCGACCTTATTCGTAGCGAGCGTCTGACGAGGCGGGCGGGCGGGAAGGTCGCCTCGTAAAAAAATATTTAAACGTAGATTTAACCGTCTTAATCTTTCTGGGAGGGTCTTGCTGCGAAAAGCGCTGACTTGACGTACTGAGACTTGACTTTCCGCTTGCGAGCAATTAGATGGGTAGGCGTTGTCGACCTTATCCGTAGCGAGCGTCCGACGAGGCGGGCGGGTGGGAGGGTCGCCTCGTAAAAAAATATTTAAATGTAGATTTAACCGTCTTATTCTTTCTGGGAGGGTCTTGCTGCGAAAAGCGCTGACTTTACGTACTGAGACTTGACTTTCCGCTTGCGAGCAATTAGATGGGTAGGCGTTGTCGACCTTATCCGTAGCGAGCGTCCGACGAGGCGGGCGGGCGGGAGGGTCGCCTCGTAAAAAAAATATTTAAACGTAGATTTAACCGTCTTAATCTTTCTGGGAGGGTCTTGCTGCGAAAAGCGCTGACTTGACGTACTGACACTTGACCTTCCGCTTGCGAGCAATTAGATGGGTAGGCGTTGTCGACCTTATCCGTAGCGAGCGTCCGACAAGGCGGGCGGGCGGGAGGGTCGCCTCGTATAAAAATATTTAAACGTAGATTTAAACGTCTTAATCTTTCTGGGAGGGTCTTGCTGCGAAAAGCGCTGACTTGACGTACTGAGACTTGACTTTCCGCTTGCGAGCAATTAGATGGGTAGGCGTTTTCGACCTTATCCGTAGCGAGCGTCCGACGAGGCGGGCGGGTGGGAGGGTCGCCTCGTAAAAAAATATTTAAACGTAGATTTAACCGTCTTAATCTTTCTGGGAGGGTCTTGCTGCGAAAAGCGCTGACTTGACGTACTGAGACTTGACTTTCCGCTTGCAAGCAATTAGATGGGTAGGCGTTGTCGACCTTATCCGTAGCATGCGTCCGACGAGGCGGGCGGGCGGGAGGGTCGCCTCGTAAAAAAATATTTAACCGTAGATTCAACCGTCTTAATCTTTCTGGGAGGGTCTTGCTTCGAAAAGCGCTGACTTGACGTACTGAGCCTTGACTTTCCGCTTGCGAGCAATTAGATGGGTAGGCGTTTTCGACCTTATCCGTAGCAAGCGTCCGACGAGGCGGGCGGGTGGGAGGGTCGCCTCGTAAAAAAATATTTAAACGTAGATTTAACCGTCTTAATCTTTTCGGAGGGTCTTGCTGCGAAAAGCGCTGACTTGACGTACTGAGACTTGACTTTCCGCTTGCGAGCAATTAGATGGGTAGGCGTTGTCGACCTTATCTGTAGCGAGCGTCCGACGAGGCGGGCGGGTGGGAGGGTCGCCTCGTAAAAAAATATTTAAACGTAGATTTAACCGTCTTAATCTTTCTGGGAGGGTCTTGCTGCGAAAAGCGCTGACTTGACGTACTGAGACTTGACTTTCCGCTTGCGAGCAATTAGATGGGTAGGCGTTTTCGACCTTATCCGTAGCGAGCGTCCGACGAGGCGGGCGGGTGGGAGGGTCGCCTCGTAAAAAAATATTTAAACGTAGATTTAACCGTCTTAATCTTTCTGGGAGGGTCTTGCTGCGAAAAGCGCTGACTTGACGTACTGAGACTTGACTTTCTGCTTGCGAGCAATTAGATGGGTAGGCGTTGTCGACCTTATCCGTAGCGAGCGTCCGACGAGGCGGGCGGGTGGGAGGGTCGCCTCGTAAAAAAATATTTAAACGTAGATTTAACCGTCTTAATCTTTCTGGGAGGGTCTTGCTGCGAAAAGCGCTGACTTGACGTACTGAGACTTGACTTTCCGCTTGCGAGCAATTAGATGGGTAGGCGTTGTCGACCTTATCCGTAGCGAGCGTCCGACGAGGCGGGCGGGCGGGAGGGTCGCCTCGTAAAAAAATATTTAAACGTAGATTTAACCGTCTTAATCTTTCTGGGAGGGTCTTGCTGCGAAAAGCGCTGACTTGACGTACTGAGACTTGACCTTCCGCTTGCGAGCAATTAGATGGGTAGGCGTTGTCAACCTTATCCGTAGCGAGCGTCCGACGAGGCGGGCGGGCGGGAGGGTCGCCTCGTATAAAAATATTTAAACGTTGACTTAACCGTCTAAATCTTTCTGGGAGGGTCTTACTGCGAAATGCGCTTACTTGACGTACTGAGACTTGACCTTCCTTTTGCGAGCAATTAGATGGGTATGCGTTGTCGACGATTTCCGTAGCGAGCGTCTGACGAGGCGGGCGGGCGGGAAGGTCGCCTCGTAAAAAAATATTTAAACGTAGATTTAACCGTCTTAATCTTTCTGGGAGGGTCTTGCTGCGAAAAGCGCTGACTTGACGTACTGAGACTTGACTTTCCGCTTGCGAGCAATTAGATTGGTAGGCGTTGTCGACCTTATCCGTAGCATGCGTCCGACGAGGCGGGCGGGCGTGAGGGTCGCCTCGTAAAAAAATATTTAAACGTAGATTTAACCGTCTTAATCTTTCTGGGAGGGTCTTGCTGCGAAAAGCGCTGACTTGACGTACTGAGACTTGACTTTCCGCTTGCGAGCAATTAGATGGGTAGGCGTTTTCGACCTTATCCGTAGCGAGCATCCGACGAGGCGGGCGGGTGGGAGGGTCGCCTCGTAAAAAAATATTTAAACGTAGATTTAACCGTCTTAATCTTTCTGGGAGGGTCTTGCTGCGAAAAGCGCTGACTTGACGTACTGAGACTTGACTTTCCGCTTGCAAGCAATTAGATGGGTAGGCGTTGTCGACCTTATCCGTAGCATGCGTCCGACGAGGCGGGCGGGCGGGAGGGTCGCCTCGTAAAAAAATATTTAAACGTAGATTTAACCGTCTTAATCTTTCTGGGAGGGTCTTGCTGCGAAAAGCGCTGACTTGACGTACTGAGACTTGACTTTCCGCTTGCGAGTAATTAGATGGGTAGGCGTTTTCGACCTTATCCGTAGCGAGCGTCCGACGAGGCGGGCGGGTGGGAGGGTCGCCTCGTAAAAAAATATTTAAACGTAGATTTAACCGTCTTAATCTTTCTGGGAGGGTCTTGCTGCGAAAAGCGCTGACTTGACGTACTGAGACTTGACTTTCTGCTTGCGAGCAATTAGATGGGTAGGCGTTGTCGACCTTATCCGTAGCGAGCGTCCGACGAGGCGGGCTGGTGGGAGGGTCGCCTCGTAAAAAAAATATTTAAACGTAGATTTAACCGTCTTAATCTTTCTTTGAGGGTCTTGCTGCGAAAAGCGCTGACTTGACGTACTGAGACTTGACTTTCCGCTTGCGAGCAATTAGATGGGTAGGCGTTGTCAACCTTATCCGTAGCGAGCGTCCGACGAGGCGGGCGGGCGGGAGTGTCGTCTCGTAAAAAAATATTTAAACGTAGATTTAACCGTCTTAATCTTTCTGGGAGGGTCTTGCTGCGAAAAGCGCTGACTTGACGTACTGAGACTTGACTTTCCGCTTGCAAGCAATTAGATGGGTAGGCGTTGTCGACCTTATCCGTAGCATGCGTCCGACGAATCGGGCGGGCGTGAGGGTCGCCTCGTAAAAAAATATTTAAACGTAGATTTAACCGTCTTAATCTTTCTGGGAGGGTCTTGCTGCGAAAAGCGCTGACTTGACGTACTGAGACTTGACTTTCCGCTTGCGAGCAATTAGATGGGTAGGCGTTTTCGACCTTATCCGTAGCGAGCGTCCGACGACTCGGGCGGGTGGGAGGGTCGAATCGTAAAAAAATATTTAAACGTAGATTTAACCGTCTTAATCTTTCTGGGAGGGTCTTGCTGCGAAAAGCGCTGACTTGACGTACTGAGACTTGACTTTCCGCTTGCAAGCAATTAGATGGGTAGGCGTTTTCGACCTTATCCGTAGCATGCGTCCGACGAGGCGGGCGGGCGGGAGGGTCGCCTCGTAAAAAAATATTTAAACGTAGATTCAACCGTCTTAATCTTTCTGGGAGGGTCTTGCTTCGAAAAGCGCTGACTTGACGTACTGAGACTTGACTTTCCGCTTGCGAGCAATTAGATGGGTAGGCGTTAACGACCTTATCCGTAACGAGCGTCCGATGAGGCGGGCGGGCGGGACTGTCGTCTCGTAAAAAAATATTTAAACGTAGATTTAACCGTCTTAATCTTTCTGGGAGGGTCTTGCTGCGAAAAGCGCTGACTTGACGTACTGAGACTTGACTTTCCGCTTGCGAGCAATTAGATGGGTAGGCGTTTTCGACCTTATCCGTAGCATGCGTCCGACGAGGCAGGCGGGCGTGAGGGTCGCCTCGTAAAAAAATATTTAAACGTAGATTTAACCGTCTTAATCTTTCTGGGAGGGTCTTGCTGCGAAAAGCGCTGACTTGACGTACTGAGACTTGACTTTCCGCTTGCGAGCAATTAGATGGGTAGGCGTTTTTCGACCTTATCCGTAGCGAGCGTCCGACGAGGCGGGCGGGTGGGAGGGTCGCCTCGTAAAAAAATATTTAAACGTAGATTTAACCGTCTTAATCTTTCTGGGAGGGTCTTGCTGCGAAAAGCGCTGACTTGACGTACTGAGACTTGACTTTCCGCTTGCAAGCAATTAGATGGGTAGGCGTTGTCGACCTTATCCGTAGCATGCGTCCGACGAGGCGGGCGGGCGGGAGGTTCGCCTCGTAAAAAAATATTTAAACGTAGATTTAACCGTCTTAATCTTTCTGGGAGGGTCTTGCTTCGAAAAGCGCTGACTTGACGTACTGAGACTTGACTTTCCGCTTGCGAGCAATTAGATGGGTAGGCGTTTTCGACCTTATCCGTAGCGAGCGTCCGACGAGGCGGGCGGGTGAGAGGGTCGCCTCGTAAAAAAATATTTAAACGTAGATTTAACCGTCTTAATCTTTTTGGGAGGGTCTTGCTGCGAAAAGCGCTGACTTGACGTACTGAGACTTGACTTTCCGCTTGCGAGCAATTAGATGGGTAGGCGTTGTCGACCTTATCCGTAGCGAGCGTCCGACGAGGCGGGCGGGTGGGAGGGTCGCCTCGTAAAAAAATATTTAAACGTAGATTTAACCGTCTTAATCTTTCTGGGAGGGTCTTGCTGCGAAAAGCGCTGACTTGACGTACTGAGACTTGACTTTCCGCTTGCGAGCAATTAGATGGGTAGGCGTTGTCGTCCTTATCCGTAGCGAGAGTCCGACGAGGCGGGCGGTTGGGAGGGTCGCCTCGTAAAAAAATATTTAAACGTAGATTTAACCGTCTTAATCTTTCTGGGAGGGTCTTGCTGCGAAAAGCGCTGACTTGACGTACTGAGACTTGACTTTCCGCTTGCGAGCAATTAGATGGGTAGGCGTTGTCGACCTTATCCGTAGCGAGCGTCCGTCGAGGCGGGCGGACGGGAGGGTCGCCTCGTAAAAAAATATTTAAACGTAGATTTAACCGTCTTAATTTTTCTGGGAGGGTCTTGCTGCGAAAAGCGCTGACTTGACGTACTGAGACTTGACTTTCCGCTTGCAAGAAATTAGATGGGTAGGCGTTGTCGACCTTATCCGTAGCATGCGTCCGACGAGGCGGGCGGGCGGGAGGGTCGCATAGTAAAAAATATTTAAACGTAGATTTAACCGTCTTAATCTTTCTGGGAGGGTCTTGCTGCGAAAAGCGCTGACTTGACGTACTGAGACTTGACTTTCCGCTTGCGAGCAATTAGATGGGTAGGCGTTTTCGACCTTATCCGTAGCGAGCGTCCGACGAGGCGGGCGGGTGGGAGGGTCGCCTCGTAAAAAAATATTTAAACGTAGATTTAACCGTCTTAATCTTTCTGGGAGGGTCTTGCTGCGAAAAGCGCTGACTTGACGTACTGAGACTTGACTTTCCGCTTGCGAGCAATTAGATGGGTAGGCGTTGTCGACCTTATCCGTAGCGAGCGTCCGACGAGGCGGGCGGGCGGGAGTGTCGTCTCGTAAAAAAATATTTAAACGTAGATTTAACCGTCTTAATCTTTCTGGGAGGGTCTTGCTGCGAAAAGCGCTGACTTGACGTACTGAGACTTGACTTTCCGCTTGCAAGCAATTAGATGGGTAGGCGTTGTCGACCTTATCCGTAGCATGCGTCCGACGAGGCGGGCGGGCGTGAGGGTCGCCTCGTAAAAAAATATTTAAACGTAGATTTAACCGTCTTAATCTTTCTGGGAGGGTCTTGCTGCGAAAAGCGCTGACTTGACGTACTGAGACTTGACTTTCCGCTTGCGAGCAATTAGATGGGTAGGCGTTGTCGACCTTATCCGTAGCGAGCGTCCGACGAGGCGGGCGGGTGGGAGGGTCGCCTCGTAAAAAAATATTTAAACGTAGATTTAACCGTCTTAATCTTTCTGGGAGGGTCTTGCTGCGAAAAGCGCTGACTTGACGTACTGAGACTTGACTTTCCGCTTGCGAGCAATTAGATGGGTAGGCGTTGTCGTCCTTATCCGTAGCGAGAGTCCGACGAGGCGGGCGGGCGTGAGGGTCGCCTCGTAAAAAAATATTTAAACGTAGATTTAAACGTCTTAATCTTTCTGGGAGGGTCTTGCTGCGAAAAGCGCTGACTTGACGTACTGAGACTTGACTTTCCGCTTGCGAGCAATTAGATGGGTAGGCGTTTTCGACCTTATCCGTAGCGAGCGTCCGACGACTCGGGCGGGTGGGAGGGTCGAATCGTAAAAAAATATTTAAACGTAGATTTAACCGTCTTAATCTTTCTGGGAGGGTCTTGCTGCGAAAAGCGCTGACTTGACGTACTGAGACTTGACTTTCCGCTTGCGAGCAATTAGATGGGTAGGCGTTTTCGACCTTATCCGTAGCATGCGTCCGACGAGGCAGGCGGGCGTGAGGGTCGCCTCGTAAAAAAATATTTAAACGTAGATTTAACCGTCTTAATCTTTCTGGGAGGGTCTTGCTGCGAAAAGCGCTGACTTGACGTACTGAGACTTGACTTTCTGCTTGCGAGCAATTAGATGGGTAGGCGTTTTCGACCTTATCCGTAGCGAGCGTCCGACGAGGCGGGAGGGTGGGAGGGTCGCCTCGTAAAAAAATATTTAAACGTAGATTTAACCGTCTTAATCTTTCTGGGAGGGTCTTGCTGCGAAAAGCGCTGACTTGACGTACTGAGACTTGACTTTCCGCTTGCAAGCAATTAGATGGGTAGGCGTTGTCGACCTTATCCGTAGCATGCGTCCGACGAGGCGGGCGGGCGGGAGGGTCGCCTCGTAAAAAAATATTTAAACGTAGATTTAACCGTCTTAATCTTTCTGGGAGGGTCTTGCTTCGAAAAGCGCTGACTTGACGTACTGAGACTTGACTTTCCGCTTGCGAGCAATTAGATGGGTAGGCGTTTTCGACCTTATCCGTAGCGAGCGTCCGACGAGGCGGGCGGGTGAGAGGGTCGCCTCGTAAAAAAATATTTAAACGTAGATTTAACCGTCTTAATCTTTTTGGTAGGGTCTTGCTGCGAAAAGCGCTGACTTGACGTACTGAGACTTGACTTTCCGCTTGCGAGCAATTAGATGGGTAGGCGTTTTCGACCTTATCCGTAGCGAGCGTCCGACGACTCGGGCGGGTGGGAGGGTCGAATCGTAAAAAAATATTTAAACGTAGATTTAACCGTCTTAATCTTTCTGGGAGGGTCTTGCTGCGAAAAGCGCTGACTTGACGTACTGAGACTTGACTTTCCGCTTGCAAGCAATTAGATGGGTAGGCGTTTTCGACCTTATCCGTAGCATGCGTCCGACGAGGCGGGCGGGCGGGAGGGTCGCCTCGTAAAAAAATATTTAAACGTAGATTCAACCGTCTTAATCTTTCTGGGAGGGTCTTGCTTCGAAAAGCGCTGACTTGACGTACTGAGACTTGACTTTCCGCTTGCGAGCAATTAGATGGGTAGGCGTTAACGACCTTATCCGTAGCGAGCGTCCGATGAGGCGGGCGGGCGGGACTGTCGTCTCGTAAAAAAATATTTAAACGTAGATTTAACCGTCTTAATCTTTCTGGGAGGGTCTTGCTGCGAAAAGCGCTGACTTGACGTACTGAGACTTGACTTTCCGCTTGCAAGCAATTAGATGGTTAGGCGTTGTCGACCTTATCCGTAGCATGCGTCCGACGAGGCAGGCGGGCGTGAGGGTCGCCTCGTAAAAAAATATTTAAACGTAGATTTAACCGTCTTAATCTTTCTGGGAGGGTCTTGCTGCGAAAAGCGCTGACTTGACGTACTGAGACTTGACTTTCCGCTTGCGAGCAATTAGATGGGTAGGCGTTTTCGACCTTATCCGTAGCGAGCGTCCGACGAGGCAGGCGGGTGGGAGGGTCGCCTCGTAAAAAAATATTTAAACGTAGATTTAACCGTCTTAATCTTTCTGGGAGGGTCTTGCTGCGAAAAGCGCTGACTTGACGTACTGAGACTTGACTTTCCGCTTGCAAGCAATTAGATGGGTAGGCGTTGTCGACCTTATCCGTAGCATGCGTCCGACGAGGCGGGCGGGCGGGAGGGTCGCCTCGTAAAAAAATATTTAAACGTAGATTTAACCGTCTTAATCTTTCTGGGAGGGTCTTGCTTCGAAAAGCGCTGACTTGACGTACTGAGACTTGACTTTCCGCTTGCGAGCAATTAGATGGGTAGGCGTTTTCGACCTTATCCGTAGCGAGCGTCCGACGAGGCGGGCGGGTGAGAGGGTCGCCTCGTAAAAAAATATTTAAACGTAGATTTAACCGTCTTAATCTTTTTGGGAGGGTCTTGCTGCGAAAAGCGCTGACTTGACGTACTGAGACTTGACTTTCCGCTTGCGAGCAATTAGATGGGTAGGCGTTGTCGACCTTATCCGTAGCGAGCGTCCGACGAGGCGGGCGGGTGGGAGGGTCGCCTCGTAAAAAAATATTTAAACGTAGATTTAACCGTCTTAATCTTTCTGGGAGGGTCTTGCTTCGAAAAGCGCTGACTTGACGTACTGAGACTTGACTTTCCGCTTGCGAGCAATTAGATGGGTAGGCGTTTTCGACCTTATCCGTAGCGAGCGTCCGACGAGGCGGGCGGGTGAGAGGGTCGCCTCGTAAAAAAATATTTAAACGTAGATTTAACCGTCTTAATCTTTTTGGGAGGGTCTTGCTGCGAAAAGCGCTGACTTGACGTACTGAGACTTGACTTTCCGCTTGCGAGCAATTAGATGGGTAGGCGTTGTCGACCTTATCCGTAGCGAGCGTCCGACGAGGCGGGCGGGTGGGAGGGTCGCCTCGTAAAAAAATATTTAAACGTAGATTTAACCGTCTTAATCTTTCTGGGAGGGTCTTGCTGCGAAAAGCGCTGACTTGACGTACTGAGACTTGACTTTCCGCTTGCGAGCAATTAGATGGGTAGGCGTTGTCGTCCTTATCCGTAGCGAGAGTCCGACGAGGCGGGCGGTTGGGAGGGTCGCCTCGTAAAAAAATATTTAAACGTAGATTTAACCGTCTTAATCTTTCTGGGAGGGTCTTGCTGCGAAAAGCGCTGACTTGACGTACTGAGACTTGACTTTCCGCTTGCGAGCAATTAGATGGGTAGGCGTTGTCGACCTTATCCGTAGCGAGCGTCCGTCGAGGCGGGCGGACGGGAGGGTCGCCTCGTAAAAAAATATTTAAACGTAGATTTAACCGTCTTAATCTTTCTGGGAGGGTCTTGCTGCGAAAAGCGCTGACTTGACGTACTGAGACTTGACTTTCCGCTTGCAAGCAATTAGATGGGTAGGCGTTGTCGACCTTATCCGTAGCATGCGTCCGACGAGGCGGGCGGGCGGGAGGGTCGCCTCGTAAAAAATATTTAAACGTAGATTTAACCGTCTTAATCTTTCTGGGAGGGTCTTGCTGCGAAAAGCGCTGACTTGACGTACTGAGACTTGACTTTCCGCTTGCGAGCAATTAGATGGGTAGGCGTTTTCGACCTTATCCGTAGCGAGCGTCCGACGAGGCGGGCGGGTGGGAGGGTCGCCTCGTAAAAAAATATTTAAACGTAGATTTAACCGTCTTAATCTTTCTGGGAGGGTCTTGCTGCGAAAAGCGCTGACTTGACGTACTGAGACTTGACTTTCCGCTTGCGAGCAATTAGATGGGTAGGCGTTGTCGACCTTATCCGTAGCGAGCGTCCGACGAGGCGGGCGGGCGGGAGTGTCGTCTCGTAAAAAAATATTTAAACGTAGATTTAACCGTCTTAATCTTTCTGGGAGGGTCTTGCTGCGAAAAGCGCTGACTTGACGTACTGAGACTTAACTTTCCGCTTGCAAGCAATTAGATGGGTAGGCGTTGTCGACCTTATCCGTAGCATGCGTCCGACGAGGCGGGCGGGCGTGAGGGTCGCCTCGTAAAAAAATATTTAAACGTAGATTTAACCGTCTTAATCTTTCTGGGAGGGTCTTGCTGCGAAAAGCGCTGACTTGACGTACTGAGACTTGACTTTCCGCTTGCGAGCAATTAGATGGGTAGGCGTTTTCGACCTTATCCGTAGCGAGCGTCCGACGACTCGGGCGGGTGGGAGGGTCGAATCGTAAAAAAATATTTAAACGTAGATTTAACCGTCTTAATCTTTCTGGGAGGGTCTTGCTGCGAAAAGCGCTGACTTGACGTACTGAGACTTGACTTTCCGCTTGCAAGCAATTAGATGGGTAGGCGTTTTCGACCTTATCCGTAGCATGCGTCCGACGAGGCGGGCGGGCGGGAGGGTCGCCTCGTAAAAAAATATTTAAACGTAGATTCAACCGTCTTAATCTTTCTGGGAGGGTCTTGCTTCGAAAAGCGCTGACTTGACGTACTGAGACTTGACTTTCCGCTTGCGAGCAATTAGATGGGTAGGCGTTAACGACCTTATCCGTAGCGAGCGTCCGATGAGGCGGGCGGGCGGGACTGTCGTCTCGTAAAAAAATATTTAAACTTAGATTTAACCGTCTTAATCTTTCTGGGAGGGTCTTGCTGCGAAAAGCGCTGACTTGACGTACTGAGACTTGACTTTCCGCTTGCAAGCAATTAGATGGGTAGGCGTTGTCGACCTTATCCGTAGCATGCGTCCGACGAGGCAGGCGGGCGTGAGGGTCGCCTCGTAAAAAAATATTTAAACTTAGATTTAACCGTCTTAATCTTTCTGGGAGGGTCTTGCTGCGAAAAGCGCTGACTTGACGTACTGAGACTTGACTTTCCGCTTGCGAGCAATTAGATGGGTAGGCGTTTTCGACCTTATCCGTAGCGAGCGTCCGACGAGGCGGGCGGGTGGGAGGGTCGCCTCGTAAAAAAATATTTAAACGTAGATTTAACCGTCTTAATCTTTCTGGGAGGGTCTTGCTGCGAAAAGCGCTGACTTGACGTACTGAGACTTGACTTTCCGCTTGCAAGCAATTAGATGGGTAGGCGTTGTCGACCTTATCCGTAGCATGCGTCCGACGAGGCGGGCGGGCGGGAGGGTCGCCTCGTAAAAAAATATTTAAACGTAGATTTAACCGTCTTAATCTTTCTGGGAGGGTCTTGCTTCGAAAAGCGCTGACTTGACGTACTGAGACTTGACTTTCCGCTTGCGAGCAATTAGATGGGTAGGCGTTTTCGACCTTATCCGTAGCGAGCGTCCGACGAGGCGGGCGGGTGAGAGGGTCGCCTCGTAAAAAAATATTTAAACGTAGATTTAACCGTCTTAATCGTTTTGGGAGGGTCTTGCTGCGAAAAGCGCCTACTTGACGTACTGAGACTTGACTTTCCGCTTGCGAGCAATTAGATGGGTAGGCGTTGTCGACCTTATCCGTAGCGAGCGTCCGACGAGGCGGGCGGGTGGGAGGGTCGCCTCGTAAAAAAATATTTAAACGTAGATTTAACCGTCTTAATCTTTCTGGGAGGGTCTTGCTGCGAAAAGCGCTGACTTGACGTACTGAGACTTGACTTTCCGCTTGCGAGCAATTAGATGGGTAGGCGTTGTCGTCCTTATCCGTAGCGAGAGTCCGACGAGGCGGGCGGTTGGGAGGGTCGCCTCGTAAAAAAATATTTAAACGTAGATTTAACCGTCTTAATCTTTCTGGGAGGGTCTTGCTGCGAAAAGCGCTGACTTGACGTACTGAGACTTGACTTTCCGCTTGCAAGCAATTAGATGGGTAGGCGTTGTCGACCTTATCCGTAGCATGCGTCCGACGAGGCTGGCGGGCGGGAGGGTCGCCTCGTAAAAAATATTTAAACGTAGATTTAACCGTCTTAATCTTTCTGGGAGGGTCTTGCTGCGAAAAGCGCTGACTTGACGTACTGAGACTTGACTTTCCGCTTGCGAGCAATTAGATGGGTAGGCGTTTTCGACCTTATCCGTAGCGAGCGTCCGACGAGGCGGGCGGGTGGGAGGGTCGCCTCGTAAAAAAATATTTAAACGTAGATTTAACCGTCTTAATCTTTCTGGGAGGGTCTTGCTGCGAAAAGCGCTGACTTGACGTACTGAGACTTGACTTTCCGCTTGCGAGCAATTAGATGGGTAGGCGTTGTCGACCTTATCCGTAGCGAGCGTCCGACGAGGCGGGCGGGCGGGAGTGTCGTCTCGTAAAAAAATATTTAAACGTAGATTTAACCGTCTTAATCTTTCTGGGAGGGTCTTGCTGCGAAAAGCGCTGACTTGACGTACTGAGACTTGACTTTCCGCTTGCAAGCAATTAGATGGGTAGGCGTTGTCGACCTTATCCGTAGCATGCGTCCGACGAGGCGGGCGGGTGGGAGGGTCGCCTCGTAAAAAAATATTTAAACGTAGATTTAACCGTCTTAATCTTTCTGGGAGGGTCTTGCTGCGAAAAGCGCTGACTTGACGTACTGAGACTTGACTTTCCGCTTGCGAGCAATTAGATGGGTAGGCGTTTTCGACCTTATCCGTAGCGAGCGTCCGACGAGGCGGGCGGGTGGGAGGGTCGCCTCGTAAAAAAATATTTAAACGTAGATTTAACCGTCTTAATCTTTCTGGGAGGGTCTTGCTGCGAAAAGCGCTGACTTGACGTACTGAGACTTTACTTTCTGCTTGCGAGCAATTAGATGGGTAGGCGTTGTCGACCTTATCCGTAGCGAGCGTCCGACGAGGCGGGCGGGTGGGAGGGTCGCCTCGTAAAAAATATTTAAACGTAGATTTAACCGTCTTAATCTTTCTGGGAGGGTCTTGCTGCGAAAAGCGCTGACTTGACGTACTGAGACTTGACTTTCCGCTTGCGAGCAATTAGATGGGTAGGCGTTGTCGACCTTATCCGTAGCGAGCGTCCGACGAGGCGGGCGGGCGGGAGGGTCGCCTCGTAAAAAAATATTTAAACGTAGATTTAACCGTCTTAATCTTTCTGGGAGGGTCTTGCTGCGAAAAGCGCTGACTTGACGTACTGAGACTTGACCTTCCGCTTGCGAGCAATTAGATGGGTAGGCGTTGTCGACCTTATCCGTAGCGAGCGTCCGACGAGGCGGGCGGGCGGGAAGGTCGCCTCGTATAAAAATATTTAAACGTTGACTTAACCGTCTAAATCTTTCTGGGAGGGTCTTGCTTCGATAAGCGCTGACTTGACGTACTGAGACTTGACCTTCCGCTTGCGAGCAATTAGATGGGTAGGCGTTGTCGACCATATCCGTAGCGAGCGTCTGACGAGGCGGGCGGGCGGGAGGGTCGCCTCGTAAAAAAGCATTTAAACGTAGATTTAACCGTCTTAATCTTTCTAGGAGGGTCTTACTGCGAAATGCGCTTACTTGACGTACTGAGACTTGACCTTCCGCTTGCGAGCAATTAGATGGGTATGCGTTGTCGACGATTTCCGTAGCGAGCGTCTGACGAGGCGGGCGGGCGGGAAGGTCGCCTTGTAAAAAAATATTTAAACGTAGATTTAACCGTCTTAATCTTTCTGGGAGGGTCTTGCTGCGAAAAGCGCTGACTTGACGTACTGAGACTTGACTTTCCGCTTGCGAGTAATTAGATGGGTAGGCGTTGTCGACCTTATCCGTAGCGAGCGTCCGACGAGGCGGGCGGGTGGGAGGGTCGCCTCGTAAAAAAATATTTAAACGTAGATTTAACCGTCTTAATCTTTCTGGGAGGGTCTTGCTGCGAAAAGCGCTGACTTGACGTACTGAGACTTGACTTTCCGCTTGAAAGCAATTAGATGGGTAGGCGTTAACGACCTTATCCGTAGCGAGCGTCCGATGAGCTGGGCGGGCGGGAGTGTCGTCTCGTAAAAAAATAATTAAACGTAGATTTAACCGTCTTAATCTTTCTGGGAGGGTCTTGCTGCGAAAAGCGCTGACTTGACGTACTGAGACTTGACTTTCCGTTTGCAAGCAATTAGATTGGTAGGCGTTGTCGACCTTATCCGTAGCATGCGTCCGACGAGGCGGGCGGGCGTGAGGGTCGCCTCGTAAAAAAATATTTAAACGTAGATTTAACCGTCTTAATCTTTCTGGGAGGGTCTTGCTGCGAAAAGCGCTGACTTGACGTACTGAAACTTGACTTTCCGCTTGCGAGCAATTAGATGGATAGGCGTTTTCGACCTTATCCGTAGCGAGCGTCCGACGAGGCGGGCGGGTGGGAGGGTCGCCTCGTAAAAAAATATTTAAACGTAGATTTAACCGTCTTAATCTTTCTGGGAGGGTCTTGCTGCGAAAAGCGCTGACTTGACGTACTGAGACTTGACTTTCCGCTTGCAAGCAATTAGATGGGTAGGCGTTGTCGACCTTATCCGTAGCATGCGTCCGACGAGGCGGGCGGGCGGGAGGGTCGCCTCGTAAAAAAATATTTAAACGTAGATTTAACCGTCTTAATCTTTCTGGGAGGGTCTTGCTGCGAAAAGCGCTGACTTGACGTACTGAGACTTGACTTTCCGCTTGCGAGCAATTAGATGGGTAGGCGTTTTCGACCTTATCCGTAGCGAGCGTCCAACGAGGCGGGCGGGTGGGAAGGTCGCCTCGTAAAAAAATAGTTAAACGTAGATTTAACCGTCTTAATCTTTCTGGGAGGGTCTTGCTGCGAAAAGCGCTGACTTGACGTACTGAGACTTGACTTTCTGCTTGCGAGCAATTAGATGGGTAGGCGTTGTCGACCTTATCCGTAGCGAGCGTCCGACGAGGCGGGCGGGTGGGATGGTCGCCTTGTAAAAAATATATAAACGTAGATGTAACCGTCTTAATCTTTCTGGGAGGGTCTTGCTGCGAAAAGCGCTGACTTGACATACTGAGACTTGACTTTCCGCTTGCGAGCAATTAGATGGGTAGGCGTTGTCGACCTTATCCGTAGCGAGCGTCCGACGAGGCGGGCGGGCGGGAGTGTCGTCTCGTAAAAAAATATTTAAACGTAGATTTAACCGTCTTAATCTTTCTGGGAGGGTCTTGCTGCGAAAAGCGCTGACTTGACGTACTGAGACTTGACTTTCCGCTTGCGAGCAATTAGATGGGTAGGCGTTGTCGACCTTATCCGTAGCGAGCGTCCGACGAGGCGGGCGGGCGGGAGGGTCGCCTCGTAAAAAAATATTTAAACGTAGATTTAACCGTCTTAATCTTTCTGGGAGGGTCTTGCTGCGAAAAGCGCTGACTTGACGTACTGAGACTTGACCTTCCGCTTGCGAGCAATTAGATGGGTAGGCGTTGTCGACCTTATCCGTAGCGAGCGTCCGACGAGGCGGGCGGGCGGGAGGGTCGCCTCGTATAAAAATATTTAAACGTTGACTTAACCGTCTAAATCTTTCTGGGAGGGTCTTGCTTCGATAAGCGCTGACTTGACGTACTGAGACTTGACCTTCCGCTTGCGAGCAATTAGATGGGTAGGCGTTGTCGACCATATCCGTAGCGAGCGTCTGACGAGGCGGGCGGGCGGGAGGGTCGCCTCGTAAAAAAGCATTTAAACGTAGATTTAACCGTCTTAATCTTTCTAGGAGGGTCTTACTGCGAAATGCGCTTACTTGACGTACTGAGACTTGACCTTCCGCTTGCGAGCAATTAGATGGGTATGCGTTGTCGACGATTTCCGTAGCGAGCGTCTGACGAGGCGGGCGGGCGGGAAGGTCGCCTCGTAAAAAAATATTTAAACGTAGATTTAACCGTCTTAATCTTTCTGGGAGGGTCTTGCTGCGAAAAGCGCTGACTTGACGTACTGAGACTTGACTTTCCGCTTGCGAGTAATTAGATGGGTAGGCGTTGTCGACCTTATCCGTAGCGAGCGTCCGACGAGGCGGGCGGGTGGGAGGGTCGCCTCGTAAAAAAATATTTAAACGTAGATTTAACCGTCTTAATCTTTCTGGGAGGGTCTTGCTGCGAAAAGCGCTGACTTGACGTACTGAGACTTGACTTTCCGCTTGAAAGCAATTAGATGGGTAGGCGTTAACGACCTTATCCGTAGCGAGCGTCCGATGAGGCGGGCGGGCGGGAGTGTCGTCTCGTAAAAAAATAATTAAACGTAGATTTAACCGTCTTAATCTTTCTGGGAGGGTCTTGCTGCGAAAAGCGCTGACTTGACGTACTGAGACTTGACTTTCCGCTTGCAAGCAATTAGATTGGTAGGCGTTGTCGACCTTATCCGTAGCATGCGTCCGACGAGGCGGGCGGGCGTGAGGGTCGCCTCGTAAAAAAATATTTAAACGTAGATTTAACCGTCTTAATCTTTCTGGGAGGGTCTTGCTGCGAAAAGCGCTGACTTGACGTACTGAAACTTGACTTTCCGCTTGCGAGCAATTAGATGGATAGGCGTTTTCGACCTTATCCGTAGCGAGCGTCCGACGAGGCGGGCGGGTGGGAGGGTCGCCTCGTAAAAAAATATTTAAACGTAGATTTAACCGTCTTAATCTTTCTGGGAGGGTCTTGCTGCGAAAAGCGCTGACTTGACGTACTGAGACTTGACTTTCCGCTTGCAAGCAATTAGATGGGTAGGCGTTGTCGACCTTATCCGTAGCATGCGTCCGACGAGGCGGGCGGGCGGGAGGGTCGCCTCGTAAAAAAATATTTAAACGTAGATTTAACCGTCTTAATCTTTCTGGGAGGGTCTTGCTGCGAAAAGCGCTGACTTGACGTACTGAGACTTGACTTTCCGCTTGCGAGCAATTAGATGGGTAGGCGTTTTCGACCTTATCCGTAGCGAGCGTCCAACGAGGCGGGCGGGTGGGAAGGTCGCCTCGTAAAAAAATAGTTAAACGTAGATTTAACCGTCTTAATCTTTCTGGGAGGGTCTTGCTGCGAAAAGCGCTGACTTGACGTACTGAGACTTGACTTTCTGCTTGCGAGCAATTAGATGGGTAGGCGTTGTCGACCTTATCCGTAGCGAGCGTCCGACGAGGCGGGCGGGTGGGATGGTCGCCTTGTAAAAAAATATTTAAACGTAGATGTAACCGTCTTAATCTTTCTGGGAGGGTCTTGCTGCGAAAAGCGCTGACTTGACATACTGAGACTTGACTTTCCGCTTGCGAGCAATTAGATGGGTAGGCGTTGTCGACCTTATCCGTAGCGAGCGTCCGACGAGGCGGGCGGGCGGGAGTGTCGTCTCGTAAAAAAATATTTAAACGTAGATTTAACCGTCTTAATCTTTCTGGGAGGGTTATGCTGCGAAAAGCGCTGACTTGACGTACTGAGACTTGACTTTCCGCTTGCAAGCAATTAGATGGGTAGGCGTTGTCGACCTTATCCGTAGCATGCGTCCGACGAGGCGGGCGGGCGTGAGGGTCGCCTCGTAAAAAAATATTTAAACGTAGATTTAACCGTCTTAATCTTTCTGGGAGGGTCTTGCTGCGAAAAGCGCTGACTTGACGTACTGAGACTTGACTTTCCGCTTGCGAGCAATTAGATGGGTAGGCGTTGTCGTCCTTATCCGTAGCGAGAGTCCGACGAGGCGGGCGGTTGGGAGGGTCGCCTCGTAAAAAAATATTTAAACGTAGATTTAACCGTCTTAATCTTTCTGGGAGGGTCTTGCTGCGAAAAGCGCTGACTTGACGTACTGAGACTTGACTTTCCGCTTGCAAGCAATTAGATGGGTAGGCGTTGTCGACCTTATCCGTAGCATGCGTCCGACGAGGCTGGCGGGCGGGAGGGTCGCCTCGTAAAAAATATTTAAACGTAGATTTAACCGTCTTAATCTTTCTGGGAGGGTCTTGCTGCGAAAAGCGCTGACTTGACGTACTGAGACTTGACTTTCCGCTTGCGAGCAATTAGATGGGTAGGCGTTTTCGACCTTATCCGTAGCGAGCGTCCGACGAGGCGGGCGGGTGGGAGGGTCGCCTCGTAAAAAAATATTTAAACGTAGATTTAACCGTCTTAATCTTTCTGGGAGGGTCTTGCTGCGAAAAGCGCTGACTTGACGTACTGAGACTTGACTTTCCGCTTGCGAGCAATTAGATGGGTAGGCGTTGTCGACCTTATCCGTAGCGAGCGTCCGACGAGGCGGGCGGGCGGGAGTGTCGTCTCGTAAAAAAATATTTAAACGTAGATTTAACCGTCTTAATCTTTCTGGGAGGGTCTTGCTGCGAAAAGCGCTGACTTGACGTACTGAGACTTGACTTTCCGCTTGCAAGCAATTAGATGGGTAGGCGTTGTCGACCTTATCCGTAGCATGCGTCCGACGAGGCGGGCGGGCGTGAGGGTCGCCTCGTAAAAAAATATTTAAACGTAGATTTAACCG
Source organism: Biomphalaria glabrata (assembly GCF_947242115.1). Lineage (NCBI taxonomy): Eukaryota > Metazoa > Mollusca > Gastropoda > Planorbidae > Biomphalaria > Biomphalaria glabrata. Next base: position 21,183,508 of record NC_074721.1, read on the forward strand.
TCTTAATCTTTCTGGGAGGGTCTTGCTGCGAAAAGCGCTGACTTGACGTACTGAGACTTGACTTTCCGCTTGCAAGCAATTAGATGGGTAGGCGTTTTCGATCTTATCCGTAGTATGCGTCCGACGAGGCGGGCGGGCGGGAGGGTCGCCTCGTAAAAAAATATTTAAACGTAGATTCAACAGTCTTAATCTTTCTGGGAGGGTCTTGCTTCGAAAAGCGCTGACTTGACGTACTGAGACTTGACTTTCCGCTTGCGAGCAATTAGATGGGTAGGCGTTAACGACCTTATCCGTAGCGAGCGTCCGATGAGGCGGGCGGGCGGGACTGTCGTCTCGTAAAAAAATATTTAAACTTAGATTTAACCGTCTTAATCTTTCTGGGAGGGTCTTGCTGCGAAAAGCGCTGACTTGACGTACTGAGACTTGACTTTCCGCTTGCAAGCAATTAGATGGGTAGGCGTTGTCGACCTTATCCGTAGCATGCGTCCGACGAGGCGGGCGGGCGGGAGGGTCGCCTCGTAAAAAAATATTTAAACGTAGATTTAACCGTCTTAATCTTTCTGGGAGGGTCTTGCTGCGAAAAGCGCTGACTTGACGTACTGAGACTTGACTTTCCGCTTGCAAGCAATTAGATGGGTAGGCGTTTTCGACCTTATCCGTAGCGAGCGTCCGACGAGGCGGGCGGGTGGGAGGGTCGCCTCGTAAAAAAATATTTAAACGTAGATTTAACCGTCTTAATCTTTCTGGGAGGGTCTTGCTGCGAAAAGCGCTGACTTGACGTACTGAGACTTGACTTTCCGCTTGCAAGCAATTAGATGGGTAGGCGTTGTCGACCTTATCCGTAGCATGCGTCCGACGAGGCGGGCGGGCGGGAGGGTCGCCTCGTAAAAAAATATTTAAACGTAGATTTAACCGTCTTAATCTTTCTGGGAGGGTCTTGCTTCGAAAAGCGCTGACTTGACGTACTGAGACTTGACTTTCCGCTTGCGAGCAATTAGATGGCTAGGCGTTTTCGACCTTATCCGTAGCGAGCGTCCGACGAGGCGGGCGGGTGAGAGGGTCGCCTCGTAAAAAAATATTTAAACGTAGATTTAACCGTCTTAATCTTTTTGGGAGGGTCTTGCTGCGAAAAGCGCTGACTTGACGTACTGAGACTTGACTTTCCGCTTGCGAGCAATTAGATGGGTAGGCGTTGTCGACCTTATCCGTAGCGAGCGTCCGATGAGGCGGGCGGGCGGGACTGTCGTCTCGTAAAAAAATATTTAAACTTAGATTTAACCGTCTTAATCTTTCTGGGAGGGTCTTGCTACGAAAAGCGCTGACTTGACGTACTGAGACTTGACTTTCCGCTTGCAAGCAATTAGATGGGTAGGCGTTGTCGACCTTATCCGTAGCATGCGTCCGACGAGGCGGGCGGGCGGGAGGGTCGCCTCGTAAAAAAATATTTAAACGTAGATTTAACCGTCTTAATCTTTCTGGGAGGGTCTTGCTGCGAAAAGCGCTGACTTGACGTACTGAGACTTGACTTTCCGCTTGCAAGCAATTAGATGGGTAGGCGTTTTCGACCTTATCCGTAGCGAGCGTCCGACGAGGCGGGCGGGTGGGAGGGACGCCTCGTAAAAAAATATTTAAACGTAGATTTAACCGTCTTAATCTTTCTGGGAGGGTCTTGCTGCGAAAAGCGCTGACTTGACGTACTGAGACTTGACTTTCCGCTTGCAAGCAATTAGATGGGTAGGCGTTGTCGACCTTATCCGTAGCATGCGTCCGACGAGGCGGGCGGGCGGGAGGGTCGCCTCGTAAAAAAATATTTAAACGTAGATTTAACCGTCTTAATCTTTCTGGGAGGGTCTTGCTTCGAAAAGCGCTGACTTGACGTACTGAGACTTGACTTTCCGCTTGCGAGCAATTAGATGGCTAGGCGTTTTCGACCTTATCCGTAGCGAGCGTCCGACGAGGCGGGCGGGTGAGAGGGTCGCCTCGTAAAAAAATATTTAAACGTAGATTTAACCGTCTTAATCTTTTTGGGAGGGTCTTGCTGCGAAAAGCGCTGACTTGACGTACTGAGACTTGACTTTCCGCTTGCGAGCAATTAGATGGGTAGGCGTTGTCGACCTTATCCGTAGCGAGCGTCCGACGAGGCGGGCGGGTGGGAGGGTCGCCTCGTAAAAAAATATTTAAACGTAGATTTAACCGTCTTAATCTTTCTGGGAGGGTCTTGCTGCGAAAAGCGCTGACTTGACGTACTGAGACTTGACTTTCCGCTTGCGAGCAATTAGATGGGTAGGCGTTGTCGTCCTTATCCGTAGCGAGAGTCCGACGAGGCGGGCGGTTGGGAGGGTCGCCTCGTAAAAAAATATTTAAACGTAGATTTAACCGTCTTAATCTTTCTGGGAGGGTCTTGCTGCGAAAAGCGCTGACTTGACGTACTGAGACTTGACTTTCCGCTTGCGAGCAATTAGATGGGTAGGCGTTGTCGACCTTATCCGTAGCGAGCGTCCGTCGAGGCGGGCGGACGGGAGGGTCGCCTCGTAAAAAATATTTAAACGTAGATTTAACCGTCTTAATCTTTCTGGGAGGGTCTTGCTGCGAAAAGCGCTGACTTGACGTACTGAGACTTGACCTTCCGCTTGCGAGCAATTAGATGGGTAGGCGTTGTCGACCTTATCCGTAGCGAGCGTCCGACGAGGCGGGCGGACGGGAGGGTCGCCTCGTATAAAAATATTTAAACGTAGACTTAACCGTCTAAATCTTTCTGGGAGGGTCTTGCTTCGATAAGCGCTGACTTGACGTACTGAGACTTGACCTTCCGCTTGCGAGCAATTAGATGGGTAGGCGTTTTCGACCTTATCCGTAGCGAGCGTCCGACGAGGCGGGCGGGCGGGAGTGTCGTCTCGTAAAAAAATATTTAAACGTAGATTTAACCGTCTTAATCTTTCTGGGAGGGTCTTGCTGCGAAAAGCGCTGACTTGACGTACTGAGACTTGACTTTCCGCTTGCAAGCAATTAGATGGGTAGGCGTTGTTGACCTTATCCGTAGCATGCGTCTGACGAGGCGGGCGGGCGTGAGGGTCGCCTCGTAAAAAAATATTTAAACGTAGATTTAACCGTCTTAATCTTTCTGGGAGGGTCTTGCTGCGAAAAGCGCTGACTTGACGTACTGAGACTTGACTTTCCGCTTGCGAGCAATTAGATGGGTAGGCGTTTTCGACCTTATCCGTAGCGAGCGTCCGACGAGGCGGGCGGGTGGGAGGGTCGCCTCGTAAAAAAATATTTAAACGTAGATTTAACCGTCTTAATCTTTCTGGGAGGGTCTTGCTGCGAAAAGCGCTGACTTGACGTACTGAGACTTGACTTTCCGCTTGGAAGCAATTAGATGGGTAGGCGTTGTCGACCTTATCCGTAGCATGCGTCCGACGAGGCGGGCGGGCGGGAGGGTCGCCTCGTAAAAAAATATTTAAACGTAGATTCAACCGTCTTAATCTTTCTGGGAGGGTCTTGCTTCGAAAAGCGCTGACTTGACGTACTGAGACTTGACTTTCCGCTTGCGAGCAATTAGATGGGTAGGCGTTTTCGACCTTATCCGTAGCAAGCGTCCGACGAGGCGGGCGGGTGGGAGGGTCGCCTCGTAAAAAAATATTTAAACGTAGATTTAACCGTCTTAATCTTTTTGGGAAGGTCTTGCTGCGAAAAGCGCTGACTTGACGTACTGAGACTTGACTTTCCGCTTGCGAGCAATTAGATGGGTAGGCGTTGTCGACCTTATCCGTAGCGAGCGTCCGACGAGGCGGGCGGGTGGGAGGGTCGCCTCGTAAAAAAATATTTAAACGTAGATTTAACCGTCTTAATCTTTCTGGGAGGGTCTTGCTGCGAAAAGCGCTGACTTGACGTACTGAGACTTGACTTTCCGCTTGCAAGCAATTAGATTGGTAGGCGTTGTCGACCTTATCCGTAGCATGCGTCCGACGAGGCGGGCGGGCGTGAGGGTCGCCTCGTAAAAAAATATTTAAACGTAGATTTAACCGTCTTAATCTTTCTGGGAGGGTCTTGCTGCGAAAAGCGTTGACTTGACGTACTGAAACTTGACTTTCCGCTTGCGAGCAATTAGATGGATAGGCGTTTTCGACCTTATCCGTAGCGAGCGTCCGACGAGGCGGGCGGGTGGGAGGGTCGCCTCGTAAAAAAATATTTAAACGTAGATTTAACCGTCTTAATCTTTCTGGGAGGGTCTTGCTGCGAAAAGCGCTGACTTGACGTACTGAGACTTGACTTTCCGCTTGCAAGCAATAAGATGGGTAGGCGTTGTCGACCTTATCCGTAGCATGCGTCCGACGAGGCGGGCGGGCGGGAGGGTCGCCTCGTAAAAAAATATTTAAACGTAGATTTAACCGTCTTAATCTTTCTGGGAGGGTCTTGCTGCGAAAAGCGCTGACTTGACGTACTGAGACTTGACTTTCCGCTTGCGAGCAATTAGATGGGTAGGCGTTTTCGACCTTATCCGTAGCGAGCGTCCAACGAGGCGGGCGGGTGGGAAGGTCGCCTCGTAAAAAAATAGTTAAACGTAGATTTAACCGTCTTAATCTTTCTGGGAGGGTCTTGCTGCGAAAAGCGCTGACTTGACGTACTGAGACTTGACTTTCTGCTTGCGAGCAATTAGATGGGTAGGCGTTGTCGACCTTATCCGTAGCGAGCGTCCGACGAGGCGGGCGGGTGGGATGGTCGCCTTGTAAAAAAATATTTAAACGTAGATGTAACCGTCTTAATCTTTCTGGGAGGGTCTTGCTGCGAAAAGCGCTGACTTGACATACTGAGACTTGACTTTCCGCTTGCGAGCAATTAGATGGGTAGGCGTTGTCGACCTTATCCGTAGCGAGCGTCCGACGAGGCGGGCGGGCGGGAGTGTCGTCTCGTAAAAAAATATTTAAACGTAGATTTAACCGTCTTAATCTTTCTGGGAGGGTTATGCTGCGAAAAGCGCTGACTTGACGTACTGAGACTTGACTTTCCGCTTGCAAGCAATTAGATGGGTAGGCGTTGTCGACCTTATCCGTAGCATGCGTCCGACGAGGCGGGCGGGCGTGAGGGTCGCCTCGTAAAAAAATATTTAAACGTAGATTTAACCGTCTTAATCTTTCTGGGAGGGTCTTGCTGCGAAAAGCGCTGACTTGACGTACTGAGACTTGACTTTCCGCTTGCGAGCAATTAGATGGGTAGGCGTTGTCGTCCTTATCCGTAGCGAGAGTCCGACGAGGCGGGCGGTTGGGAGGGTCGCCTCGTAAAAAAATATTTAAACGTAGATTTAACCGTCTTAATCTTTCTGGGAGGGTCTTGCTGCGAAAAGCGCTGACTTGACGTACTGAGACTTGACTTTCCGCTTGGAAGCAATTAGATGGGTAGGCGTTGTCGACCTTATCCGTAGCATGCGTCCGACGAGGCTGGCGGGCGGGAGGGTCGCCTCGTAAAAAATATTTAAACGTAGATTTAACCGTCTTAATCTTTCTGGGAGGGTCTTGCTGCGAAAAGCGCTGACTTGACGTACTGAGACTTGACTTTCCGCTTGCGAGCAATTAGATGGGTAGGCGTTTTCGACCTTATCCGTAGCGAGCGTCCGACGAGGCGGGCGGGTGGGAGGGTCGCCTCGTAAAAAAATATTTAAACGTAGATTTAACCGTCTTAATCTTTCTGGGAGGGTCTTGCTGCGAAAAGCGCTGACTTGACGTACTGAGACTTGACTTTCCGCTTGCGAGCAATTAGATGGGTAGGCGTTGTCGACCTTATCCGTAGCGAGCGTCCGACGAGGCGGGCGGGCGGGAGTGTCGTCTCGTAAAAAAATATTTAAACGTAGATTTAACCGTCTTAATCTTTCTGGGAGGGTCTTGCTGCGAAAAGCGCTGACTTGACGTACTGAGACTTGACTTTCCGCTTGCAAGCAATTAGATGGGTAGGCGTTGTCGACCTTATCCGTAGCATGCGTCCGACGAGGCGGGCGGGCGTGAGGGTCGCCTCGTAAAAAAATATTTAAACGTAGATTTAACCGTCTTAATCTTTCTGGGAGGGTCTTGCTGCGAAAAGCGCTGACTTGACGTACTGAGACTTGACTTTCCGCTTGCAAGCAATTAGATGGGTAGGCGTTTTCGATCTTATCCGTAGTATGCGTCCGACGAGGCGGGCGGGCGGGAGGGTCGCCTCGTAAAAAAATATTTAAACGTAGATTCAACAGTCTTAATCTTTCTGGGAGGGTCTTGCTTCGAAAAGCGCTGACTTGACGTACTGAGACTTGACTTTCCGCTTGCGAGCAATTAGATGGGTAGGCGTTAACGACCTTATCCGTAGCGAGCGTCCGATGAGGCGGGCGGGCGGGACTGTCGTCTCGTAAAAAAATATTTAAACTTAGATTTAACCGTCTTAATCTTTCTGGGAGGGTCTTGCTGCGAAAAGCGCTGACTTGACGTACTGAGACTTGACTTTCCGCTTGCAAGCAATTAGATGGGTAGGCGTTGTCGACCTTATCCGTAGCATGCGTCCGACGAGGCGGGCGGGCGGGAGGGTCGCCTCGTAAAAAAATATTTAAACGTAGATTTAACCGTCTTAATCTTTCTGGGAGGGTCTTGCTGCGAAAAGCGCTGACTTGACGTACTGAGACTTGACTTTCCGCTTGCAAGCAATTAGATGGGTAGGCGTTTTCGACCTTATCCGTAGCGAGCGTCCGACGAGGCGGGCGGGTGGGAGGGTCGCCTCGTAAAAAAATATTTAAACGTAGATTTAACCGTCTTAATCTTTCTGGGAGGGTCTTGCTGCGAAAAGCGCTGACTTGACGTACTGAGACTTGACTTTCCGCTTGCAAGCAATTAGATGGGTAGGCGTTGTCGACCTTATCCGTAGCATGCGTCCGACGAGGCGGGCGGGCGGGAGGGTCGCCTCGTAAAAAAATATTTAAACGTAGATTTAACCGTCTTAATCTTTCTGGGAGGGTCTTGCTTCGAAAAGCGCTGACTTGACGTACTGAGACTTGACTTTCCGCTTGCGAGCAATTAGATGGCTAGGCGTTTTCGACCTTATCCGTAGCGAGCGTCCGACGAGGCGGGCGGGTGAGAGGGTCGCCTCGTAAAAAAATATTTAAACGTAGATTTAACCGTCTTAATCTTTTTGGGAGGGTCTTGCTGCGAAAAGCGCTGACTTGACGTACTGAGACTTGACTTTCCGCTTGCGAGCAATTAGATGGGTAGGCGTTGTCGACCTTATCCGTAGCGAGCGTCCGATGAGGCGGGCGGGCGGGACTGTCGTCTCGTAAAAAAATATTTAAACTTAGATTTAACCGTCTTAATCTTTCTGGGAGGGTCTTGCTACGAAAAGCGCTGACTTGACGTACTGAGACTTGACTTTCCGCTTGCAAGCAATTAGATGGGTAGGCGTTGTCGACCTTATCCGTAGCATGCGTCCGACGAGGCGGGCGGGCGGGAGGGTCGCCTCGTAAAAAAATATTTAAACGTAGATTTAACCGTCTTAATCTTTCTGGGAGGGTCTTGCTGCGAAAAGCGCTGACTTGACGTACTGAGACTTGACTTTCCGCTTGCAAGCAATTAGATGGGTAGGCGTTTTCGACCTTATCCGTAGCGAGCGTCCGACGAGGCGGGCGGGTGGGAGGGTCGCCTCGTAAAAAAATATTTAAACGTAGATTTAACCGTCTTAATCTTTCTGGGAGGGTCTTGCTGCGAAAAGCGCTGACTTGACGTACTGAGACTTGACTTTCCGCTTGCAAGCAATTAGATGGGTAGGCGTTGTCGACCTTATCCGTAGCATGCGTCCGACGAGGCGGGCGGGCGGGAGGGTCGCCTCGTAAAAAAATATTTAAACGTAGATTTAACCGTCTTAATCTTTCTGGGAGGGTCTTGCTTCGAAAAGCGCTGACTTGACGTACTGAGACTTGACTTTCCGCTTGCGAGCAATTAGATGGCTAGGCGTTTTCGACCTTATCCGTAGCGAGCGTCCGACGAGGCGGGCGGGTGAGAGGGTCGCCTCGTAAAAAAATATTTAAACGTAGATTTAACCGTCTTAATCTTTTTGGGAGGGTCTTGCTGCGAAAAGCGCTGACTTGACGTACTGAGACTTGACTTTCCGCTTGCGAGCAATTAGATGGGTAGGCGTTGTCGACCTTATCCGTAGCGAGCGTCCGACGAGGCGGGCGGGTGGGAGGGTCGCCTCGTAAAAAAATATTTAAACGTAGATTTAACCGTCTTAATCTTTCTGGGAGGGTCTTGCTGCGAAAAGCGCTGACTTGACGTACTGAGACTTGACTTTCCGCTTGCGAGCAATTAGATGGGTAGGCGTTGTCGTCCTTATCCGTAGCGAGAGTCCGACGAGGCGGGCGGTTGGGAGGGTCGCCTCGTAAAAAAATATTTAAACGTAGATTTAACCGTCTTAATCTTTCTGGGAGGGTCTTGCTGCGAAAAGCGCTGACTTGACGTACTGAGACTTGACTTTCCGCTTGCGAGCAATTAGATGGGTAGGCGTTGTCGACCTTATCCGTAGCGAGCGTCCGTCGAGGCGGGCGGACGGGAGGGTCGCCTCGTAAAAAATATTTAAACGTAGATTTAACCGTCTTAATCTTTCTGGGAGGGTCTTGCTGCGAAAAGCGCTGACTTGACGTACTGAGACTTGACCTTCCGCTTGCGAGCAATTAGATGGGTAGGCGTTGTCGACCTTATCCGTAGCGAGCGTCCGACGAGGCGGGCGGACGGGAGGGTCGCCTCGTATAAAAATATTTAAACGTAGACTTAACCGTCTAAATCTTTCTGGGAGGGTCTTGCTTCGATAAGCGCTGACTTGACGTACTGAGACTTGACCTTCCGCTTGCGAGCAATTAGATGGGTAGGCGTTTTCGACCTTATCCGTAGCGAGCGTCCGACGAGGCGGGCGGGCGGGAGTGTCGTCTCGTAAAAAAATATTTAAACGTAGATTTAACCGTCTTAATCTTTCTGGGAGGGTCTTGCTGCGAAAAGCGCTGACTTGACGTACTGAGACTTGACTTTCCGCTTGCAAGCAATTAGATGGGTAGGCGTTGTTGACCTTATCCGTAGCATGCGTCTGACGAGGCGGGCGGGCGTGAGGGTCGCCTCGTAAAAAAATATTTAAACGTAGATTTAACCGTCTTAATCTTTCTGGGAGGGTCTTGCTGCGAAAAGCGCTGACTTGACGTACTGAGACTTGACTTTCCGCTTGCGAGCAATTAGATGGGTAGGCGTTTTCGACCTTATCCGTAGCGAGCGTCCGACGAGGCGGGCGGGTGGGAGGGTCGCCTCGTAAAAAAATATTTAAACGTAGATTTAACCGTCTTAATCTTTCTGGGAGGGTCTTGCTGCGAAAAGCGCTGACTTGACGTACTGAGACTTGACTTTCCGCTTGGAAGCAATTAGATGGGTAGGCGTTGTCGACCTTATCCGTAGCATGCGTCCGACGAGGCGGGCGGGCGGGAGGGTCGCCTCGTAAAAAAATATTTAAACGTAGATTCAACCGTCTTAATCTTTCTGGGAGGGTCTTGCTTCGAAAAGCGCTGACTTGACGTACTGAGACTTGACTTTCCGCTTGCGAGCAATTAGATGGGTAGGCGTTTTCGACCTTATCCGTAGCAAGCGTCCGACGAGGCGGGCGGGTGGGAGGGTCGCCTCGTAAAAAAATATTTAAACGTAGATTTAACCGTCTTAATCTTTTTGGGAAGGTCTTGCTGCGAAAAGCGCTGACTTGACGTACTGAGACTTGACTTTCCGCTTGCGAGCAATTAGATGGGTAGGCGTTGTCGACCTTATCCGTAGCGAGCGTCCGACGAGGCGGGCGGGTGGGAGGGTCGCCTCGTAAAAAAATATTTAAACGTAGATTTAACCGTCTTAATCTTTCTGGGAGGGTCTTGCTGCGAAAAGCGCTGACTTGACGTACTGAGACTTGACTTTCCGCTTGCGAGTAATTAGATGGGTAGGCGTTGTCGACCTTATCCGTAGCGAGCGTCCGACGAGGCGGGCGGGTGGGAGGGTCGCCTCGTAAAAAAATATTTAAACGTAGATTTAACCGTCTTAATCTTTCTGGGAGGGTCTTGCTGCGAAAAGCGCTGACTTGACGTACTGAGACTTGACTTTCCGCTTGCGAGCAATTAGATGGGTAGGCGTTTTCGACCTTATCCGTAGCGAGCGTCCGACGAGGCGGGCGGGTGGGAGGGTCGCCTCGTAAAAAAATATTTAAACGTAGATTTAACCGTCTTAATCTTTCTGGGAGGGTCTTGCTGCGAAAAGCGCTGACTTGACGTACTGAGACTTTACTTTCTGCTTGCGAGCAATTAGATGGGTAGGCGTTGTCGACCTTATCCGTAGCGAGCGTCCGACGAGGCGGGCGGGTGGGAGGGTCGCCTCGTAAAAAATATTTAAACGTAGATTTAACCGTCTTAATCTTTCTGGGAGGGTCTTGCTGCGAAAAGCGCTGACTTGACGTACTGAGACTTGACTTTCCGCTTGCGAGCAATTAGATGGGTAGGCGTTGTCGACCTTATCCGTAGCGAGCGTCCGACGAGGCGGGCGGGCGGGAGGGTCGCCTCGTAAAAAAATATTTAAACGTAGATTTAACCGTCTTAATCTTTCTGGGAGGGTCTTGCTGCGAAAAGCGCTGACTTGACGTACTGAGACTTGACCTTCCGCTTGCGAGCAATTAGATGGGTAGGCGTTGTCGACCTTATCCGTAGCGAGCGTCCGACGAGGCGGGCGGGCGGGAGGGTCGCCTCGTATAAAAATATTTAAACGTTGACTTAACCGTCTAAATCTTTCTGGGAGGGTCTTGCTTCGATAAGCGCTGACTTGACGTACTGAGACTTGACCTTCCGCTTGCGAGCAATTAGATGGGTAGGCGTTGTCGACCATATCCGTAGCGAGCGTCTGACGAGGCGGGCGGGCGGGAGGGTCGCCTCGTAAAAAAGCATTTAAACGTAGATTTAACCGTCTTAATCTTTCTAGGAGGGTCTTACTGCGAAATGCGCTTACTTGACGTACTGAGACTTGACCTTCCGCTTGCGAGCAATTAGATGGGTATGCGTTGTCGACGATTTCCGTAGCGAGCGTCTGACGAGGCGGGCGGGCGGGAAGGTCGCCTCGTAAAAAAATATTTAAACGTAGATTTAACCGTCTTAATCTTTCTGGGAGGGTCTTGCTGCGAAAAGCGCTGACTTGACGTACTGAGACTTGACTTTCCGCTTGCGAGTAATTAGATGGGTAGGCGTTGTCGACCTTATCCGTAGCGAGCGTCCGACGAGGCGGGCGGGTGGGAGGGTCGCCTCGTAAAAAAATATTTAAACGTAGATTTAACCGTCTTAATCTTTCTGGGAGGGTCTTGCTGCGAAAAGCGCTGACTTGACGTACTGAGACTTGACTTTCCGCTTGAAAGCAATTAGATGGGTAGGCGTTAACGACCTTATCCGTAGCGAGCGTCCGATGAGGCGGGCGGGCGGGAGTGTCGTCTCGTAAAAAAATAATTAAACGTAGATTTAACCGTCTTAATCTTTCTGGGAGGGTCTTGCTGCGAAAAGCGCTGACTTGACGTACTGAGACTTGACTTTCCGCTTGCAAGCAATTAGATTGGTAGGCGTTGTCGACCTTATCCGTAGCATGCGTCCGACGAGGCGGGCGGGCGTGAGGGTCGCCTCGTAAAAAAATATTTAAACGTAGATTTAACCGTCTTAATCTTTCTGGGAGGGTCTTGCTGCGAAAAGCGCTGACTTGACGTACTGAAACTTGACTTTCCGCTTGCGAGCAATTAGATGGATAGGCGTTTTCGACCTTATCCGTAGCGAGCGTCCGACGAGGCGGGCGGGTGGGAGGGTCGCCTCGTAAAAAAATATTTAAACGTAGATTTAACCGTCTTAATCTTTCTGGGAGGGTCTTGCTGCGAAAAGCGCTGACTTGACGTACTGAGACTTGACTTTCCGCTTGCAAGCAATTAGATGGGTAGGCGTTGTCGACCTTATCCGTAGCATGCGTCCGACGAGGCGGGCGGGCGGGAGGGTCGCCTCGTAAAAAAATATTTAAACGTAGATTTAACCGTCTTAATCTTTCTGGGAGGGTCTTGCTGCGAAAAGCGCTGACTTGACGTACTGAGACTTGACTTTCCGCTTGCGAGCAATTAGATGGGTAGGCGTTTTCGACCTTATCCGTAGCGAGCGTCCAACGAGGCGGGCGGGTGGGAAGGTCGCCTCGTAAAAAAATAGTTAAACGTAGATTTAACCGTCTTAATCTTTCTGGGAGGGTCTTGCTGCGAAAAGCGCTGACTTGACGTACTGAGACTTGACTTTCTGCTTGCGAGCAATTAGATGGGTAGGCGTTGTCGACCTTATCCGTAGCGAGCGTCCGACGAGGCGGGCGGGTGGGATGGTCGCCTTGTAAAAAAATATTTAAACGTAGATGTAACCGTCTTAATCTTTCTGGGAGGGTCTTGCTGCGAAAAGCGCTGACTTGACATACTGAGACTTGACTTTCCGCTTGCGAGCAATTAGATGGGTAGGCGTTGTCGACCTTATCCGTAGCGAGCGTCCGACGAGGCGGGCGGGCGGGAGTGTCGTCTCGTAAAAAAATATTTAAACGTAGATTTAACCGTCTTAATCTTTCTGGGAGGGTTTTGCTGCGAAAAGCGCTGACTTGACGTACTGAGACTTGACTTTCCGCTTGCAAGCAATTAGATGGGTAGGCGTTGTCGACCTTATCCGTAGCATGCGTCCGACGAGGCGGGCGGGCGTGAGGGTCGCCTCGTAAAAAAATATTTAAACGTAGATTTAACCGTCTTAATCTTTCTGGGAGGGTCTTGCTGCGAAAAGCGCTGACTTGACGTACTGAGACTTGACTTTCCGCTTGCAAGCAATTAGATGGGTAGGCGTTGTCGACCTTATCCGTAGCATGCGTCCGACGAGGCGGGCGGGCGGGAGGGTCGCCTCGTAAAAAAATATTTAAACGTAGATTTAACCGTCTTAATCTTTCTGGGAGGGTCTTGCTGCGAAAAGCGCTGACTTGACGTACTGAGACTTGACTTTCCGCTTGCAAGCAATTAGATGGGTAGGCGTTTTCGACCTTATCCGTAGCGAGCGTCCGACGAGGCGGGCGGGTGGGAGGGTCGCCTCGTAAAAAAATATTTAAACGTAGATTTAACCGTCTTAATCTTTCTGGGAGGGTCTTGCTGCGAAAAGCGCTGACTTGACGTACTGAGACTTGACTTTCCGCTTGCAAGCAATTAGATGGGTAGGCGTTGTCGACCTTATCCGTAGCATGCGTCCGACGAGGCGGGCGGGCGGGAGGGTCGCCTCGTAAAAAAATATTTAAACGTAGATTTAACCGTCTTAATCTTTCTGGGAGGGTCTTGCTTCGAAAAGCGCTGACTTGACGTACTGAGACTTGACTTTCCGCTTGCGAGCAATTAGATGGCTAGGCGTTTTCGACCTTATCCGTAGCGAGCGTCCGACGAGGCGGGCGGGTGAGAGGGTCGCCTCGTAAAAAAATATTTAAACGTAGATTTAACCGTCTTAATCTTTTTGGGAGGGTCTTGCTGCGAAAAGCGCTGACTTGACGTACTGAGACTTGACTTTCCGCTTGCGAGCAATTAGATGGGTAGGCGTTGTCGACCTTATCCGTAGCGAGCGTCCGATGAGGCGGGCGGGCGGGACTGTCGTCTCGTAAAAAAATATTTAAACTTAGATTTAACCGTCTTAATCTTTCTGGGAGGGTCTTGCTACGAAAAGCGCTGACTTGACGTACTGAGACTTGACTTTCCGCTTGCAAGCAATTAGATGGGTAGGCGTTGTCGACCTTATCCGTAGCATGCGTCCGACGAGGCGGGCGGGCGGGAGGGTCGCCTCGTAAAAAAATATTTAAACGTAGATTTAACCGTCTTAATCTTTCTGGGAGGGTCTTGCTGCGAAAAGCGCTGACTTGACGTACTGAGACTTGACTTTCCGCTTGCAAGCAATTAGATGGGTAGGCGTTTTCGACCTTATCCGTAGCGAGCGTCCGACGAGGCGGGCGGGTGGGAGGGTCGCCTCGTAAAAAAATATTTAAACGTAGATTTAACCGTCTTAATCTTTCTGGGAGGGTCTTGCTGCGAAAAGCGCTGACTTGACGTACTGAGACTTGACTTTCCGCTTGCAAGCAATTAGATGGGTAGGCGTTGTCGACCTTATCCGTAGCATGCGTCCGACGAGGCGGGCGGGCGGGAGGGTCGCCTCGTAAAAAAATATTTAAACGTAGATTTAACCGTCTTAATCTTTCTGGGAGGGTCTTGCTTCGAAAAGCGCTGACTTGACGTACTGAGACTTGACTTTCCGCTTGCGAGCAATTAGATGGCTAGGCGTTTTCGACCTTATCCGTAGCGAGCGTCCGACGAGGCGGGCGGGTGAGAGGGTCGCCTCGTAAAAAAATATTTAAACGTAGATTTAACCGTCTTAATCTTTTTGGGAGGGTCTTGCTGCGAAAAGCGCTGACTTGACGTACTGAGACTTGACTTTCCGCTTGCGAGCAATTAGATGGGTAGGCGTTGTCGACCTTATCCGTAGCGAGCGTCCGACGAGGCGGGCGGGTGGGAGGGTCGCCTCGTAAAAAAATATTTAAACGTAGATTTAACCGTCTTAATCTTTCTGGGAGGGTCTTGCTGCGAAAAGCGCTGACTTGACGTACTGAGACTTGACTTTCCGCTTGCGAGCAATTAGATGGGTAGGCGTTGTTGACCTTATCCGTAGCATGCGTCTGACGAGGCGGGCGGGCGTGAGGGTCGCCTCGTAAAAAAATATTTAAACGTAGATTTAACCGTCTTAATCTTTCTGGGAGGGTCTTGCTGCGAAAAGCGCTGACTTGACGTACTGAGACTTGACTTTCCGCTTGCGAGCAATTAGATGGGTAGGCGTTTTCGACCTTATCCGTAGCGAGCGTCCGACGAGGCGGGCGGGTGGGAGGGTCGCCTCGTAAAAAAATATTTAAACGTAGATTTAACCGTCTTAATCTTTCTGGGAGGGTCTTGCTGCGAAAAGCGCTGACTTGACGTACTGAGACTTGACTTTCCGCTTGGAAGCAATTAGATGGGTAGGCGTTGTCGACCTTATCCGTAGCATGCGTCCGACGAGGCGGGCGGGCGGGAGGGTCGCCTCGTAAAAAAATATTTAAACGTAGATTCAACCGTCTTAATCTTTCTGGGAGGGTCTTGCTTCGAAAAGCGCTGACTTGACGTACTGAGACTTGACTTTCCGCTTGCGAGCAATTAGATGGGTAGGCGTTTTCGACCTTATCCGTAGCAAGCGTCCGACGAGGCGGGCGGGTGGGAGGGTCGCCTCGTAAAAAAATATTTAAACGTAGATTTAACCGTCTTAATCTTTTTGGGAAGGTCTTGCTGCGAAAAGCGCTGACTTGACGTACTGAGACTTGACTTTCCGCTTGCGAGCAATTAGATGGGTAGGCGTTGTCGACCTTATCCGTAGCGAGCGTCCGACGAGGCGGGCGGGTGGGAGGGTCGCCTCGTAAAAAAATATTTAAACGTAGATTTAACCGTCTTAATCTTTCTGGGAGGGTCTTGCTGCGAAAAGCGCTGACTTGACGTACTGAGACTTGACTTTCCGCTTGCGAGTAATTAGATGGGTAGGCGTTGTCGACCTTATCCGTAGCGAGCGTCCGACGAGGCGGGCGGGTGGGAGGGTCGCCTCGTAAAAAAATATTTAAACGTAGATTTAACCGTCTTAATCTTTCTGGGAGGGTCTTGCTGCGAAAAGCGCTGACTTGACGTACTGAGACTTGACTTTCCGCTTGCGAGCAATTAGATGGGTAGGCGTTTTCGACCTTATCCGTAGCGAGCGTCCGACGAGGCGGGCGGGTGGGAGGGTCGCCTCGTAAAAAAATATTTAAACGTAGATTTAACCGTCTTAATCTTTCTGGGAGGGTCTTGCTGCGAAAAGCGCTGACTTGACGTACTGAGACTTTACTTTCTGCTTGCGAGCAATTAGATGGGTAGGCGTTGTCGACCTTATCCGTAGCGAGCGTCCGACGAGGCGGGCGGGTGGGAGGGTCGCCTCGTAAAAAATATTTAAACGTAGATTTAACCGTCTTAATCTTTCTGGGAGGGTCTTGCTGCGAAAAGCGCTGACTTGACGTACTGAGACTTGACTTTCCGCTTGCGAGCAATTAGATGGGTAGGCGTTGTCGACCTTATCCGTAGCGAGCGTCCGACGAGGCGGGCGGGCGGGAGGGTCGCCTCGTAAAAAAATATTTAAACGTAGATTTAACCGTCTTAATCTTTCTGGGAGGGTCTTGCTGCGAAAAGCGCTGACTTGACGTACTGAGACTTGACCTTCCGCTTGCGAGCAATTAGATGGGTAGGCGTTGTCGACCTTATCCGTAGCGAGCGTCCGACGAGGCGGGCGGGCGGGAGGGTCGCCTCGTATAAAAATATTTAAACGTTGACTTAACCGTCTAAATCTTTCTGGGAGGGTCTTGCTTCGATAAGCGCTGACTTGACGTACTGAGACTTGACCTTCCGCTTGCGAGCAATTAGATGGGTAGGCGTTGTCGACCATATCCGTAGCGAGCGTCTGACGAGGCGGGCGGGCGGGAGGGTCGCCTCGTAAAAAAGCATTTAAACGTAGATTTAACCGTCTTAATCTTTCTAGGAGGGTCTTACTGCGAAATGCGCTTACTTGACGTACTGAGACTTGACCTTCCGCTTGCGAGCAATTAGATGGGTATGCGTTGTCGACGATTTCCGTAGCGAGCGTCTGACGAGGCGGGCGGGCGGGAAGGTCGCCTCGTAAAAAAATATTTAAACGTAGATTTAACCGTCTTAATCTTTCTGGGAGGGTCTTGCTGCGAAAAGCGCTGACTTGACGTACTGAGACTTGACTTTCCGCTTGCGAGTAATTAGATGGGTAGGCGTTGTCGACCTTATCCGTAGCGAGCGTCCGACGAGGCGGGCGGGTGGGAGGGTCGCCTCGTAAAAAAATATTTAAACGTAGATTTAACCGTCTTAATCTTTCTGGGAGGGTCTTGCTGCGAAAAGCGCTGACTTGACGTACTGAGACTTGACTTTCCGCTTGAAAGCAATTAGATGGGTAGGCGTTAACGACCTTATCCGTAGCGAGCGTCCGATGAGGCGGGCGGGCGGGAGTGTCGTCTCGTAAAAAAATAATTAAACGTAGATTTAACCGTCTTAATCTTTCTGGGAGGGTCTTGCTGCGAAAAGCGCTGACTTGACGTACTGAGACTTGACTTTCCGCTTGCAAGCAATTAGATTGGTAGGCGTTGTCGACCTTATCCGTAGCATGCGTCCGACGAGGCGGGCGGGCGTGAGGGTCGCCTCGTAAAAAAATATTTAAACGTAGATTTAACCGTCTTAATCTTTCTGGGAGGGTCTTGCTGCGAAAAGCGCTGACTTGACGTACTGAAACTTGACTTTCCGCTTGCGAGCAATTAGATGGATAGGCGTTTTCGACCTTATCCGTAGCGAGCGTCCGACGAGGCGGGCGGGTGGGAGGGTCGCCTCGTAAAAAAATATTTAAACGTAGATTTAACCGTCTTAATCTTTCTGGGAGGGTCTTGCTGCGAAAAGCGCTGACTTGACGTACTGAGACTTGACTTTCCGCTTGCAAGCAATTAGATGGGTAGGCGTTGTCGACCTTATCCGTAGCATGCGTCCGACGAGGCGGGCGGGCGGGAGGGTCGCCTCGTAAAAAAATATTTAAACGTAGATTTAACCGTCTTAATCTTTCTGGGAGGGTCTTGCTGCGAAAAGCGCTGACTTGACGTACTGAGACTTGACTTTCCGCTTGCGAGCAATTAGATGGGTAGGCGTTTTCGACCTTATCCGTAGCGAGCGTCCAACGAGGCGGGCGGGTGGGAAGGTCGCCTCGTAAAAAAATAGTTAAACGTAGATTTAACCGTCTTAATCTTTCTGGGAGGGTCTTGCTGCGAAAAGCGCTGACTTGACGTACTGAGACTTGACTTTCTGCTTGCGAGCAATTAGATGGGTAGGCGTTGTCGACCTTATCCGTAGCGAGCGTCCGACGAGGCGGGCGGGTGGGATGGTCGCCTTGTAAAAAAATATTTAAACGTAGATGTAACCGTCTTAATCTTTCTGGGAGGGTCTTGCTGCGAAAAGCGCTGACTTGACATACTGAGACTTGACTTTCCGCTTGCGAGCAATTAGATGGGTAGGCGTTGTCGACCTTATCCGTAGCGAGCGTCCGACGAGGCGGGCGGGCGGGAGTGTCGTCTCGTAAAAAAATATTTAAACGTAGATTTAACCGTCTTAATCTTTCTGGGAGGGTTTTGCTGCGAAAAGCGCTGACTTGACGTACTGAGACTTGACTTTCCGCTTGCAAGCAATTAGATGGGTAGGCGTTGTCGACCTTATCCGTAGCATGCGTCCGACGAGGCGGGCGGGCGTGAGGGTCGCCTCGTAAAAAAATATTTAAACGTAGATTTAACCGTCTTAATCTTTCTGGGAGGGTCTTGCTGCGAAAAGCGCTGACTTGACGTACTGAGACTTGACTTTCCGCTTGCGAGCAATTAGATGGGTAGGCGTTTTCGACCTTATCCGTAGCGAGCGTCCGACGAGGCGGGCGGGTGGGAGGGTCGCCTCGTAAAAAAATATTTAAACGTAGATTTAACCGTTTTAATCTTTCTGGGAGGGTCTTGCTTCGAAAAGCGCTGACTTGACGTACTGAGACTTGACTTTCCGCTTGCGAGCAATTAGATGGGTAGGCGTTAACGACCTTATCCGTAGCGAGCGTCCGATGAGGCGGGCGGGCGGGAGTGTCGTCTCGTAAAAAAATATTTAAACGTAGTTTTAACCGTCTTAATCTTTCTGGGAGGGTCTTGCTGCGAAAAGCGCTGACTTGACGTACTGAGACTTGACTTTCCGCTTGCAAGCAATTAGATGGGTAGGCGTTGTCGACCTTATCCGTAGCATGCGTCCGACGAGGCAGGCGGGCGTGAGGGTCGCCTCGTAAAAAAATATTTAAACGTAGATTTAACCGTCTTAATCTTTCTGGGAGGGTCTTGCTGCGAAAAGCGCTGACTTGACGTACTGAGACTTGACTTTCCGCTTGCGAGCAATTAGATGGGTAGGCGTTTTCGACCTTATCCGTAGCGAGCGTCCGACGAGGCGGGCGGGTGGGAGGGTCGCCTCGTAAAAAAAGATTTAAACGTAGATTTAACCGTCTTAATCTTTCTGGGAGGGTCTTGCTGCGAAAAGCGCTGACTTGACGTACTGAGACTTGACTTTCCGCTTGCAAGCAATTAGATGGGTAGGCGTTTTCGACCTTATCCGTAGCATGCGTCCGACGAGGCGGGCGGGCGGGAGGGTCGCCTCGTAAAAAAATATTTAAACGTAGATTTAACCGTCTTAATCTTTCTGGGAGGGTCTTGCTTCGAAAAGCGCTGACTTGACGTACTGAGACTTGACTTTCCGCTTGCGAGCAATTAGATGGGTAGGCGTTTTCGACCTTATCCGTAGCGAGCCTCCGACGAGGCGGGCGGGTGGGAGGGTCGCCTCGTAAAAAAATATTTAAACGTAGATTTAACCGTCTTAATCTTTTTGGGAGGGTCTTGCTGCTAAAAGCGCTGACTTGACGTACTGAGACTTGACTTTCCGCTTGCGAGCAATTAGATGGGTAGGCGTTGTCGACCTTATCCGTAGCGAGCGTCCGACGAGGCGGGCGGGTGGGAGGGTCGCCTCGTAAAAAAATATTTAAACGTAGATTTAACCGTCTTAATCTTTCTGGGAGGGTCTTGCTGCGAAAAGCGCTGACTTGACGTACTGAGACTTGACTTTCCGCTTGCGAGCAATTAGATGGGTAGGCGTTTTCGACCTTATCCGTAGCGAGCGTCCGACGAGGCGGGCGGGTGGGAGGGTCGCCTCGTAAAAAAATATTTAAACGTAGATTTAACCGTCTTAATCTTTCTGGGAGGGTCTTGCTGCGAAAAGCGCTGACTTGACGTACTGAGACTTGACTTTCCGCTTGCGAGCAATTAGATGGGTAGGCGTTGTCGACCTTATCCGTAGCGAGCGTCCGACGAGGCGGGCGGGTGGGAGGGTCGCCTCGTAAAAAAATATTTAAACGTAGATTTAACCGTCTTAATCTTTCTGGGAGGGTCTTGCTGCGAAAAGCGCTGACTTGACGTACTGAGACTTGACTTTCCGCTTGCGAGCAATTAGATGGGTAGGCGTTGTCGTCCTTATCCGTAGCGAGAGTCCGACGAGGCGGGCGGTTGGGAGGGTCGCCTCGTAAAAAAATATTTAAACGTAGATTTAACCGTCTTAATCTTTCTGGGAGGGTCTTGCTGCGAAAAGCGCTGACTTGACGTACTGAGACTTGACTTTCCGCTTGCGAGCAATTAGATGGGTAGGCGTTGTCGACCTTATCCGTAGCGAGCGTCCGTCGAGGCGGGCGGACGGGAGGGTCGCCTCGTAAAAAAATATTTAAACGTAGATTTAACCGTCTTAATCTTTCTGGGAGGGTCTTGCTGCGAAAAGCGCTGACTTGACGTACTGAGACTTGACCTTCCGCTTGCGAGCAATTAGATGGGTAGGCGTTGTCGACCTTATCCGTAGCGAGCGTCCGACGAGGCGGGCGGGCGGGAGGGTCGCCTCGTATAAAAATATTTAAACGTAGACTTAACCGTCTAAATCTTTCTGGGAGGGTCTTGCTTCGATAAGCGCTGACTTGACGTACTGAGACTTGACCTTCCGCTTGCGAGCAATTAGATGGGTAGGCGTTGTCGACCTTATCCGTAGCGAGCGTCCGACGAGGCGGGCGGGCGGGAGTGTCGTCTCGTAAAAAAATATTTAAACGTAGATTTAACCGTCTTAATCTTTCTGGGAGGGTCTTGCTGCGAAAAGCGCTGACTTGACGTACTGAGACTTGACTTTCCGCTTGCAAGCAATTAGATGGGTAGGCGTTGTCGACCTTATCCGTAGCGAGCGTCCGACGAGGCGGGCGGGTGGGAGGGTCGCCTCGTAAAAAAATATTTAAACGTAGATTTAACCGTCTTATTCTTTCTGGGAGGGTCTTGCTGCGAAAAGCGCTGACTTGACGTACTGAGACTTGACTTTCCGCTTGCAAGCAATTAGATGGGTAGGCGTTGTCGACCTTATCCGTAGCGAGCGTCCGACGAGGCGGGCGGGCGGGAGTGTCGTCTCGTAAAAAAATATTTAAACGTAGATTTAACCGTCTTAATCTTTCTGGGAGGGTCTTGCTGCGAAAAGCGCTGACTTGACGTACTGAGACTTGACTTTCCGCTTGCGAGCAATTAGATGGGTAGGCGTTGTCGACCTTATCCGTAGCATGCGTCCGACGAGGCGGGCGGGCGGGAGGGTCGCCTCGTAAAAAAATATTTAAACGTAGATTTAACCGTCTTAATCTTTCTGGGAGGGTCTTGCTGCGAAAAGCGCTGACTTGACGTACTGAGACTTGACTTTCCGCTTGCGAGCAATTAGATGGGTAGGCGTTTTCGACCTTATCCGTAGCGAGCGTCCGACGAGGCGGGCGGGTGGGAGGGTCGCCTCGTAAAAAAATATTTAAACGTAGATTTAACCGTCTTAATCTTTCTGGGAGGGTCTTGCTGCGAAAAGCGCTGACTTGACGTACTGAGACTTGACTTTCCGCTTGCAAGCAATTAGATGGGTAGGCGTTGTCGACCTTATCCGTAGCATGCGTCCGACGAGGCGGGCGGGCGGGAGGGTCGCCTCGTAAAAAAATATTTAAACGTAGATTTAACCGTCTTAATCTTTCTGGGAGGGTCTTGCTTCGAAAAGCGCTGACTTGACGTACTGAGACTTGACTTTCCGCTTGCGAGCAATTAGATGGGTAGGCGTTTTCGACCTTATCCGTAGCGAGCCTCCGACGAGGCGGGCGGGTGGGAGGGTCGCCTCGTAAAAAAATATTTAAACGTAGATTTAACCGTCTTAATCTTTTTGGGAGGGTCTTGCTGCGAAAAGCGCTGACTTGACGTACTGAGACTTGACTTTCCGCTTGCGAGCAATTAGATGGGTAGGCGTTGTCGACCTTATCCGTAGCGAGCGTCCGACGAGGCGGGCGGGTGGGAGGGTCGCCTCGTAAAAAAATATTTAAACGTAGATTTAACCGTCTTAATCTTTCTGGGAGGGTCTTGCTGCGAAAAGCGCTGACTTGACGTACTGAGACTTGACTTTCCGCTTGCGAGCAATTAGATGGGTAGGCGTTTTCGACCTTATCCGTAGCGAGCGTCCGACGAGGCGGGCGGGTGGGAGGGTCGCCTCGTAAAAAAATATTTAAACGTAGATTTAACCGTCTTATTCTTTCTGGGAGGGTCTTGCTGCGAAAAGCGCTGACTTGACGTACTGAGACTTGACTTTCCGCTTGCAAGCAATTAGATGGGTAGGCGTTGTCGACCTTATCCGTAGCGAGCGTCCGACGAGGCGGGCGGGCGGGAGTGTCGTCTCGTAAAAAAATATTTAAACGTAGATTTAACCGTCTTAATCTTTCTGGGAGGGTCTTGCTGCGAAAAGCGCTGACTTGACGTACTGAGACTTGACTTTCCGCTTGCGAGCAATTAGATGGGTAGGCGTTGTCGACCTTATCCGTAGCATGCGTCCGACGAGGCGGGCGGGCGGGAGGGTCGCCTCGTAAAAAAATATTTAAACGTAGATTTAACCGTCTTAATCTTTCTGGGAGGGTCTTGCTGCGAAAAGCGCTGACTTGACGTACTGAGACTTGACTTTCCGCTTGCGAGCAATTAGATGGGTAGGCGTTTTCGACCTTATCCGTAGCGAGCGTCCGACGAGGCGGGCGGGTGGGAGGGTCGCCTCGTAAAAAAATATTTAAACGTAGATTTAACCGTCTTAATCTTTCTGGGAGGGTCTTGCTGCGAAAAGCGCTGACTTGACGTACTGAGACTTGACTTTCCGCTTGCAAGCAATTAGATGGGTAGGCGTTGTCGACCTTATCCGTAGCATGCGTCCGACGAGGCGGGCGGGCGGGAGGGTCGCCTCGTAAAAAAATATTTAAACGTAGATTTAACCGTCTTAATCTTTCTGGGAGGGTCTTGCTTCGAAAAGCGCTGACTTGACGTACTGAGACTTGACTTTCCGCTTGCGAGCAATTAGATGGGTAGGCGTTTTCGACCTTATCCGTAGCGAGCCTCCGACGAGGCGGGCGGGTGGGAGGGTCGCCTCGTAAAAAAATATTTAAACGTAGATTTAACCGTCTTAATCTTTTTGGGAGGGTCTTGCTGCGAAAAGCGCTGACTTGACGTACTGAGACTTGACTTTCCGCTTGCGAGCAATTAGATGGGTAGGCGTTGTCGACCTTATCCGTAGCGAGCGTCCGACGAGGCGGGCGGGTGGGAGGGTCGCCTCGTAAAAAAATATTTAAACGTAGATTTAACCGTCTTAATCTTTCTGGGATGGTCTTGCTGCGAAAAGCGCTGACTTGACGTACTGAGACTTGACTTTCCGCTTGCGAGCAATTAGATGGGTAGGCGTTTTCGACCTTATCCGTAGCGAGCGTCCGACGAGGCGGGCGGGTGGGAGGGTCGCCTCGTAAAAAAATATTTAAACGTAGATTTAACCGTCTTAATCTTTCTGGGAGGGTCTTGCTGCGAAAAGCGCTGACTTGACGTACTGAGACTTGACTTTCCGCTTGCGAGCAATTAGATGGGTAGGCGTTGTCGACCTTATCCGTAGCGAGCGTCCGACGAGGCGGGCGGGTGGGAGGGTCGCCTCGTAAAAAAATATTTAAACGTAGATTTAACCGTCTTAATCTTTCTGGGAGGGTCTTGCTGCGAAAAGCGCTGACTTGACGTACTGAGACTTGACTTTCCGCTTGCGAGCAATTAGATGGGTAGGCGTTGTCGTCCTTATCCGTAGCGAGAGTCCGACGAGGCGGGCGGTTGGGAGGGTCGCCTCGTAAAAAAATATTTAAACGTAGATTTAACCGTCTTAATCTTTCTGGGAGGGTCTTGCTGCGAAAAGCGCTGACTTGACGTACTGAGACTTGACTTTCCGCTTGCGAGCAATAAGATGGGTAGGCGTTGTCGACCTTATCCGTAGCGAGCGTCCGTCGAGGCGGGCGGACGGGAGGGTCGCCTCGTAAAAAAATATTTAAACGTAGATTTAACCGTCTTAATCTTTCTGGGAGGGTCTTGCTGCGAAAAGCGCTGACTTGACGTACTGAGACTTGACCTTCCGCTTGCGAGCAATTAGATGGGTAGGCGTTGTCGACCTTATCCGTAGCGAGCGTCCGACGAGGCGGGCGGGCGGGAGGGTCGCCTCGTATAAAAATATTTAAACGTAGACTTAACCGTCTAAATCTTTCTGGGAGGGTCTTGCTTCGATAAGCGCTGACTTGACGTACTGAGACTTGACCTTCCGCTTGCGAGCAATTAGATGGGTAGGCGTTGTCGACCTTATCCGTAGCGAGCGTCCGACGAGGCGGGCGGGCGGGAGTGTCGTCTCGTAAAAAAATATTTAAACGTAGATTTAACCGTCTTAATCTTTCTGGGAGGGTCTTGCTGCGAAAAGCGCTGACTTGACGTACTGAGACTTGACTTTCCGCTTGCAAGCAATTAGATGGGTAGGCGTTGTCGACCTTATCCGTAGCGAGCGTCCGACGAGGCGGGCGGGTGGGAGGGTCGCCTCGTAAAAAAATATTTAAACGTAGATTTAACCGTCTTATTCTTTCTGGGAGGGTCTTGCTGCGAAAAGCGCTGACTTGACGTACTGAGACTTGACTTTCCGCTTGCAAGCAATTAGATGGGTAGGCGTTGTCGACCTTATCCGTAGCGAGCGTCCGACGAGGCGGGCGGGTGGGAGTGTCGTCTCGTAAAAAAATATTTAAACGTAGATTTAACCGTCTTAATCTTTCTGGGAGGGTCTTGCTGCGAAAAGCGCTGACTTGACGTACTGAGACTTGACTTTCCGCTTGCGAGCAATTAGATGGGTAGGCGTTGTCGACCTTATCCGTAGCATGCGTCCGACGAGGCGGGCGGGCGGGAGGGTCGCCTCGTAAAAAAATATTTAAACGTAGATTTAACCGTCTTAATCTTTCTGGGAGGGTCTTGCTGCGAAAAGCGCTGACTTGACGTACTGAGACTTGACTTTCCGCTTGCGAGCAATTAGATGGGTAGGCGTTTTCGACCTTATCCGTAGCGAGCGTCCGACGAGGCGGGCGGGTGGGAGGGTCGCCTCGTAAAAAAATATTTAAACGTAGATTTAACCGTCTTAATCTTTCTGGGAGGGTCTTGCTGCGAAAAGCGCTGACTTGACGTACTGAGACTTGACTTTCCGCTTGCAAGCAATTAGATGGGTAGGCGTTGTCGACCTTATCCGTAGCATGCGTCCGACGAGGCGGGCGGGCGGGAGGGTCGCCTCGTAAAAAAATATTTAAACGTAGATTCAACCGTTTTAATCTTTCTGGGAGGGTCTTGCTTCGAAAAGCGCTGACTTGACGTACTGAGACTTGACTTTCCGCTTGCGAGCAATTAGATGGGTAGGCGTTAACGACCTTATCCGTAGCGAGCGTCCAATGAGGCGGGCGGGCGGGAGTGTCGTCTCGTAAAAAAATATTTAAACGTAGATTTAACCGTCTTTATCTTTCTGGGAGGGTCTTGCTGCGAAAAGCGCTGACTTGACGTACTGAGACTTGACTTTCCGCTTGCAAGCAATTAGATGGGTAGGCGTTGTCGACCTTATCCGTAGCATGCGTCCGACGAGGCAGGCGGGCGTGAGGGTCGCCTCGTAAAAAAATATTTAAACGTAGATTTAACCGTCTTAATCTTTCTGGGAGGGTCTTGCTGCGAAAAGCGCTGACTTGACGTACTGAGACTTGACTTTCCGCTTGCGAGCAATTAGATGGGTAGGCGTTTTCGACCTTATCCGTAGCGAGCGTCCGACGAGGCGGGCGGGTGGGAGGGTCGCCTCGTAAAAAAAGATTTAAACGTAGATTTAACCGTCTTAATCTTTCTGGGAGGGTCTTGCTGCGAAAAGCGCTGACTTGACGTACTGAGACTTGACTTTCCGCTTGCAAGCAATTAGATGGGTAGGCGTTGTCGACCTTATCCGTAGCATGCGTCCGACGAGGCGGGCGGGCGGGAGGGTCGCCTCGTAAAAAAATATTTAAACGTAGATTTAACCGTCTTAATCTTTCTGGGAGGGTCTTGCTTCGAAAAGCGCTGACTTGACGTACTGAGACTTGACTTTCCGCTTGCGAGCAATTAGATGGGTAGGCGTTTTCGACCTTATCCGTAGCGAGCCTCCGACGAGGCGGGCGGGTGGGAGGGTCGCCTCGTAAAAAAATATTTAAACGTAGATTTAACCGTCTTAATCTTTTTGGGAGGGTCTTGCTGCGAAAAGCGCTGACTTGACGTACTGAGACTTGACTTTCCGCTTGCGAGCAATTAGATGGGTAGGCGTTGTCGACCTTATCCGTAGCGAGCGTCCGACGAGGCGGGCGGGTGGGAGGGTCGCCTCGTAAAAAAATATTTAAACGTAGATTTAACCGTCTTAATCTTTCTGGGAGGGTCTTGCTGCGAAAAGCGCTGACTTGACGTACTGAGACTTGACTTTCCGCTTGCGAGCAATTAGATGGGTAGGCGTTTTCGACCTTATCCGTAGCGAGCGTCCGACGAGGCGGGCGGGTGGGAGGGTCGCCTCGTAAAAAAATATTTAAACGTAGATTTAACCGTCTTAATCTTTCTGGGAGGGTCTTGCTGCGAAAAGCGCTGACTTGACGTACTGAGACTTGACTTTCCGCTTGCAAGCAATTAGATGGGTAGGCGTTGTCGACCTTATCCGTAGCATGCGTCCGACGAGGCGGGCGGGCGGGAGGGTCGCCTCGTAAAAAAATATTTAAACGTAGATTTAACCGTCTTAATCTTTCTGGAAGGGTCTTGCTTCGAAAAGCGCTGACTTGACGTACTGAGACTTGACTTTCCGCTTGCGAGCAATTAGATGGGTAGGCGTTTTCGACCTTATCCGTAGCGAGCGTCCGACGAGGCGGGCGGGTGAGAGGGTCGCCTCGTAAAAAAATATTTAAACGTAGATTTAACCGTCTTAATCTTTTTGGGAGGGTCTTGCTGCGAAAAGCGCTGACTTGACGTACTGAGACTTGACTTTCCGCTTGCGAGCACTTAGATGGGTAGGCGTTGTCGACCTTATCCGTAGCGAGCGTCCGACGAGGCGGGCGGGTGGGAGGGTCGCCTCGTAAAAAAATATTTAAACGTAGATTTAACCGTCTTAATCTTTCTGGGAGGGTCTTGCTGCGGAAAGCGCTGACTTGACGTACTGAGACTTGACTTTCCGCTTGCGAGCAATTAGATGGGTAGGCGTTGTCGTCCTTATCCG
Organism: Biomphalaria glabrata; assembly: GCF_947242115.1. NCBI lineage: Eukaryota > Metazoa > Mollusca > Gastropoda > Planorbidae > Biomphalaria > Biomphalaria glabrata. Next base: position 21,210,880 of record NC_074721.1, read on the forward strand.
TAGCGAGAGTCCGACGAGGCGGGCGGTTGGGAGGGTCGCCTCGTAAAAAAATATTTAAACGTAGATTTAACCGTCTTAATCTTTCTGGGAGGGTCTTGCTGCGAAAAGCGCTGACTTGACGTACTGAGACTTGACTTTCCGCTTGCGAGCAATTAGATGGGTAGGCGTTGTCGACCTTATCCGTAGCGAGCGTCCGTCGAGGCGGGCGGACGGGAGGGTCGCCTCGTAAAAAAATATTTAAACGTAGATTTAACCGTCTTAATCTTTCTGGGAGGGTCTTGCTGCGAAAAGCGCTGACTTGACGTACTGAGACTTGACCTTCCGCTTGCGAGCAATTAGATGGGTAGGCGTTTTCGACCTTATCCGTAGCGAGCGTCCGACGAGGCGGGCGGGCGGGAGGGTCGCCTCGTATAAAAATATTTAAACGTAGACTTAACCGTCTAAATCTTTCTGGGAGGGTCTTGCTTCGATAAGCGCTGACTTGACGTACTGAGACTTGACCTTCCGCTTGCGAGCAATTAGATGGGTAGGCGTTGTCGACCTTATCCGTAGCGAGCGTCCGACGAGGCGGGCGGGCGGGAGTGTCGTCTCGTAAAAAAATATTTAAACGTAGATTTAACCGTCTTAATCTTTCTGGGAGGGTCTTGCTGCGAAAAATGCTGACTTGACGTACTGAGACTTGACTTTCCGCTTGCAAGCAATTAGATGGGTAGGCGTTGTCGACCTTATCCGTAGCATGCGTCTGACGAGGCGGGCGGGCGTGAGGGTCGCCTCGTAAAAAAATATTTAAACGTAGATTTAACCGTCTTAATCTTTCTGGGAGGGTCTTGCTGCGAAAAGCGCTGACTTGACGTACTGAGACTTGACTTTCCGCTTGCGAGCAATTAGATGGGTAGGCGTTTTCGACCTTATCCGTAGCGAGCGTCCGACGAGGCGGGCGGGTGGGAGGGTCGCCTCGTAAAAAAATATTTAAACGTAGATTTAACCGTCTTATTCTTTCTGGGAGGGTCTTGCTGCGAAAAGCGCTGACTTGACGTACTGAGACTTGACTTTCCGCTTGCAAGCAATTAGATGGGTAGGCGTTGTCGACCTTATCCGTAGCGAGCGTCCGACGAGGCGGGCGGGCGGGAGTGTCGTCTCGTAAAAAAATATTTAAACGTAGATTTAACCGTCTTAATCTTTCTGGGAGGGTCTTGCTGCGAAAAGCGCTGACTTGACGTACTGAAACTTGACTTTCCGCTTGCGAGCAATTAGATGGGTAGGCGTTGTCGACCTTATCCGTAGCGAGCGTCCGACGAGGCGGGCGGGCGGGAGTGTCGTCTCGTAAAAAAATATTTAAACGTAGATTTAACCGTCTTAATCTTTCTGGGAGGGTCTTGCTGCGAAAAGCGCTGACTTGACGTACTGAAACTTGACTTTCCGCTTGCGAGCAATTAGATGGGTAGGCGTTGTCGACCTTATCCGTAGCATGCGTCCGACGAGGCGGGCGGGCGGGAGGGTCGCCTCGTAAAAAAATATTTAAACGTAGATTTAACCGTCTTAATCTTTCTGGGAGGGTCTTGCTGCGAAAAGCGCTGACTTGACGTACTGAGACTTGACTTTCCGCTTGCGCGCAATTAGATGGGTATGCGTTAACTACCTTATCCGTAGCGAGCGTCCGACGAGGCGGGCGGGCGGGAGGGTCGCCTCGTAAAAAAATATTTAAACGTAGATTTAACCGTCTTAATCTTTCTGGGAGGGTCTTGCTGCGAAAAGCGCTGACTTGACGTACTGAGACTTGACTTTCCGCTTGCGAGCAATTAGATGGGTAGGCGTTGTCGACCTTATCCGTAGCGAGCGTCCGACGAGGCGGGCGGGCGGGAGGGTCGCCTCGTAAAAAAATATTTAAACGTAGATTTAACCGTCTTAATCTTTCTGGGAGGGTCTTGCTGCGAAAAGCGCTGACTTGACGTACTGAGACTTGACCTTCCGCTTGCGAGCAATTAGATGGGTAGGCGTTGTCGACCTTATCCGTAGCGAGCGTCCGACGAGGCGGGCGGGCGGGAGGGTCGCCTCGTATAAAAATATTTAAACGTAGACTTAACCGTCTAAATCTTTCTGGGAGGGTCTTGCTTCGATAAGCGCTGACTTGACGTACTGAGACTTGACCTTTCGCTTGCGAGCAATTAGATGGGTAGGCGTTGTCGACCATATCCGTAGCGAGCGTCTGACGAGGCGGGCGGGCGGGAAGGTCGCCTCGTAAAAAAGCATTTAAACGTAGATTTAACAGTCTTAATCTTTCTGGGAGGGTCTTACTGCGAAATGCGCTTACTTGACGTACTGAGACTTCACTTTCCGCTTGCGAGCAATTAGATGGGTAGGCGTTGTCGACCTTATCCTTAGCGAGCGTCCGACGAGGCGGGCGGGTGGGAGGGTCGCCTCGTAAAAAAATATTTAAACGTAGATTTAACCGTCTTAATCTTTCTGGGAGGGTCTTCCTGCGAAAAGCGCTGACTTTACGTACTGAGACTTGACTTTCCGCTTGCGAGCAATTAGATGGGTAGGCGTTAACGACCTTATCCGTAGCGAGCGTCCGACGAGGCGGGCGGGTGGGAGGGTCGCCTCGTAAAAAAATATTTAAACGTAGATTTAACCGTCTTAATCTTTCTGGGAGGGTCTTGCTGCGAAAAGCGCTGACTTGACGTACTGAGACTTGACTTTCCGCTTGCGAGCAATTAGATGGGTAGGCGTTTTCGACCTTATCCGTAGCGAGCGTCCGACGAGGCGGGCGGGTGGGAGGGTCGCCTCGTAAAAAAATATTTAAACGTAGATTTAACCGTCTTAATCTTTCTGGGAGGGTCTTGCTGCGAAAAGCGCTGACTTGACGTACTGAGACTTGACTTTCCGCTTGCAAGCAATTAGATGGGTAGGCGTTGTCGACCTTATCCGTAGCGAGCGTCCGACGAGGCGGGCGGGTGGGAGGGTCGCCTCGTAAAAAAATATTTAAACGTAGATTTAACCGTCTTAATCTTTCTGGGAGGGTCTTGCTGCGAAAAGCGCTGACTTGACGTACTGAGACTTGACTATCCGCTTGCAAGCAATTAGATAAGTAGGCGTTGTCGACCTTATCCGTATCGAGCGTCCGACGAGGCGGGCGGGCGGGAGGGTCGCCTCGTAAAAAAATATTTAAACGTAGATTTAACCGTCTTAATCTTTCTGGGAGGGTCTTGCTGCGAAAAGCGCTGACTTGACGTACTGAGACTTGACTTTCCGCTTGCGAGCAATTAGATGGGTAGGCGTTGTCGACCTTATCCGTAGCGAGCGTCCGACGAGGCGGGCGGGTGGGAGGGTCGCCTCGTAAAAAAATATTTAAATGTAGATTTAACCGTCTTAATCTTTCTGGGAGGGTCTTGCTGCGAAAAGCGCTGACTTGACGTACTGAGACTTGACTTTCCGCTTGCGAGCAATTAGATGGGTAGGCGTTTTCGACCTTATCCGTAGCGAGCGTCCGACGAGGCGGGCGGGTGGGAGGGTCGCCTCGTAAAAAAATATTTAAACGTAGATTTAACCGTCTTAATCTTTCTGGGAGGGTCTTGCTGCGAAAAGCGCTGACTTGACGTACTGAGACTTGACTTTCCGCTTGCAAGCAATTAGATGGGTAGGCGTTGTCGACCTTATCCGTAGCGAGCGTCCGACGAGGCGGGCGGGTGGGAGGGTCGCCTCGTAAAAAAATATTTAAACGTAGATTTAACCGTCTTAATCTTTCTGGGAGGGTCTTGCTGCGAAAAGCACTGACTTGACGTACTGAGACTTGACTATCCGCTTGCAAGCAATTAGATAAGTAGGCGTTGTCGACCTTATCCGTATCGAGCGTCCGACGAGGCGGGCGGGCGGGAGGGTCGCCTCGTAAAAAAATATTTAAACGTAGATTTAACCGTCTTAATCTTTCTGGGAGGGTCTTGCTGCGAAAAGCGCTGACTTGACGTACTGAGACTTGACTTTCCGCTTGCGAGCAATTAGATGGGTAGGCGTTGTCGACCTTATCCGTAGCGAGCGTCCGACGAGGCGGGCGGGTGGGAGGGTCGCCTCGGAAAAAATTATTTAAACGTAGATTTAACCGTCTTAATCTTTCTGGGAGGGTCTTGCTGCGAAAAGCGCTGACTTGACGTACTGAGACTTGACTTTCCGCTTGCGAGCAATTAGATGGGTAGGCGTTGTCGACCTTATCCGTAGCGAGCGTCCGACGAGGCGGGCGGGTGGGAGGGTCGCCTCGTAAAAAAATATTTAAATGTAGATTTAACCGTCTTAATCTTTCTGGGAGGGTCTTGCTGCGAAAAGCGCTGACTTGACGTACTGAGACTTGACTTTCCGCTTGCGAGCAATTAGATGGGTAGGCGTTGTCGACCTAATCCGTAGCATGCGTCCGACGAGGCTGGCGGGCCTTGGGTCGCCTCGTAAAAAAATATTTAAACGTAGATTTAACCGTCTTAATCTTTCTGGGAGGGTCTTGCTGCGAAAAGCGCTGACTTGACGTACTGAAACTTGACTTTCCGCTTGCGCGCAATTAGATGGGTTTGCGTTAACTACCTTATCCGTAGCGAGCGTCCGACGAGGCGGGCGGGTGGGAGGGTCGCCTCGTAAAAAAATATTTAAACGTAGATTTAACCGTCTTAATCTTTCTGGGAGGGTCTTGCTGCGAAAAGCGCTGACTTGACGTACTGAGACTTGACTTTCCGCTTGCGAGCAATTAGATGGGTAGGCGTTGTCGACCTTATCCGTAGCGAGCCTCCGACGAGGCGGGCGGGCGGGAGGGTCGCCTCGTATAAAAATATTTAAACGTAGACATAACCGTCTAAATCTTTCTGGGAGGGTCTTACTGCGAAAAGCGCTGACTTGACGTACTGAGACTTGACTTTCCGCTTGCGAGCAATTAGATGGGTAGGCGTTAACGACCTTATCCGTAGCGAGCGTCCGATGAGGTGGTCGGGCGGGAGTGTCGTCTCGTAAAAAATTATTTAAACGTAGATTTAACCGTCTTAATCTTTCTGGGAGGGTCTTGCTGCAAAAAGCGCTGAATTGACGTACTGAGACTTGACTTTCCGCTTGCAAGCAATTAGATGGGTAGGCGTTGTCGACCTTATCCGTAGCATGCGTCCGACGAGGCGGGCGGGCGGGCGGGAGGGTCGCCTCGTAAAAAAATATTTAAACGTAGATTTAACCGTCTTAATCTTTCTGGGAGGGTCTAGCTGCGAAAAGCGCTGACTTGACGTACTGAGACTTGACTTTCCGCTTGCGAGGAATTAGATGGGTAGGCGTTTTCGACCTTATCCGTAGCGAGCGTCCGACGAGGCGGGCGGGTGGGAGGGTCGCCTCGTAAAAAAATATTTAAACGTAGATTTAACCGTCTTAATCTTTTTGGGAGGGTCTTGCTGCGAAAAGCGCTGACTTGACGTACTGAGACTTGACTTTCCGCTTGCGAGCAATTAGATGGGTAGGCTTTGTCGACCTTATCCGTAGCGAGCGTCCGACGAGGCGGGCGGGTGGGAGGGTCGCCTCGTAAAAAAATATTTAAACGTAGATTTAACCGTCTTAATCTTTCTGGGAGGGTCTTGCTGCGAAAAGCGCTGACTTGACGTACTGAGACTTGACTTTCCGCTTGCGAGCAATTAGATGGTATGCGTTGTCGACCTTATCCGTAGCGAGCGTCCGACGAGGCGGGCGGGTGGGAGGGTCGCCTCGTAAAAAAATATTTAAACGTAGATTTAACCGTCTTAATCTTTCTGGGAGGGTCTTGCTGCGAAAAGCGCTGACTTGACGTACTGAGACTTGACTTTCCGCTTGCGAGCAATTAGATGGGTAGGCGTTGTCGACCTTATCCGTAGCGAGCGTCCGACGAGGCGGGCGGATGGGAGGGTCGCCTCGTAAAAAAATATTTAAACGTAGATTTAACCGTCTTAATCTTTCTGGGAGGGTCTTGCTGCGAAAAGCGCTGACTTGACGTACTGAGACTTGACTTTCCGCTTGC